>NW_015091360.1:493313-503455 GCF_001431845.1 Calidris pugnax | reverse complement strand
CTTTGGGTGTTCCCCAAAAAAGAGGGGGACGGGGATGGGGGGGAAGAGTCTTATTGCTTTTATTTGCCCCCGGGAAGAAAAAAAATTAAATAAATAGGAAAACACACAGGGTGAAAATTGTGTCATGAATAGTGGGTATCAACTACCGCACTCGCAGGACCAGGGGGGGAGCAGTGGAGGGGGGGGGGAATAGAGATACAGGCTTTTCCTGGGTTGGAGGAGTGAATATAGAATCGTAGTAGAATGGTTTAGGGTTGAAAGGGACCTTAAAGACCATCCAGTTCCAACCCCCTGCCCTGGGCAGGGACACCTCCCACCAGACCAGGTTGCTCCAAGCCCCATCCAGCCTGGACTCCAGGCGAGTTAAAAAAAGCGAGTTAAAAATTATTAAGGTCTGGAGGGTGATCGTTAAACATTGCCCTTAGTTCAAGAAGCGACCCACAATGCAGAAATCCTGTCTTCTAAGAAATAAATAAATAAACAAATACAAAGCTTTGCCTTCTGCCATGTGCTGGTAATGAGCAAACTCCAGTCTCTACACTGGAACTGGTGTTATCTTTCATATTTTCTTACAGGGGGGGTGCAGCCCCAAGTTTTTTCTGCAGTTATCCACAGACTACACGTTGTCACTGGTGGGACGGCTGACCCTGCTCGCCATCGGGCTCCTCTGATACATTTTTTGATCATAACCCTTATTTTTCAGATGGTTACATTTTGCCCTCCGGTGCTGCATACCATTTCCCATACTTGTGTCTGACTCCAGCTTTTTTAAAGCTTTTTTTTTTTTCTTCTTTTCTTTCATTGGGCAAAAATAGTTCAATTGTTTCTTGCAAACAAATTAAAGGAAAACTGTCTTTCCCGCTCTCCTCCCCTGTGTTAAAAATAAAAAAAAAAAAGTCTTTGCAACCAAGTCACTGAAAAACTTGTAATATTTTCCTCTTTTGGAGAAAGAGCCTGGGTATGAGAGGGATGCCCAACAGAAATCTATTTGCATTTAGTCCCATTAGCAACTGGGGGTGGAGGGATTGTAGTTTGTGTAGGCTCAATTAGAGCTTTGCTGCTAAATTAACCAGGGATCCTACCTACCTTAAATGTCTCTGGTTTAGGGGGAGTACTTTTTGGCATCATCTCCAGAAGACAAGAGGAGTGACAACCTTTCTCAAGGTCCCTCCCCATCAGAGGGACTGCTACTCAGCAGATAAATTACTCTGTTTTCAGAGATTGAAGGTTAATTCTGTCTGGAGTGCAGAGAAATCAGAATATTACCTTGAAATAACATGGCAAAGGAGAAGAGTTGCTTGTATGGGGAAAAAAAAACCACCAAAAAACACAACGACAAACCTGGGGCAAAGAGTTCTGGAGAGACAGAGCTTCTCCTTTGACCTCATTTGTTATATCTGTGCAAATCTCTGTGGCAAATAAGCTAACAGTTATACAGGCAATAATCTCATTTACCTCCCAGTCGTGATTCATTTCGTCCTCCTATGCTAAGTGAAACAGTGGTCTGCTGGGAAGGAAAAGAAGAAAAAAGCCTTTAATTTTATGACCCTGAGCAGACCGAGTTAGAACTGTACAGGTAATTTTAATTCCAGCATTCCTTATTTATGAAAGCTTGGCCTCTCCCAACTTCATACTTCCTTTAACATAATCAAAAGTCTTCTTAAACCTAGTACCTAAATCCACCAGGAAGAGCAAGGGAGGCCTTTTAACTTCCTGCAGTACAAACTTAAAAGATCACAGAATCTTCTAGGTTGGAAGGGACCTTAAAGATCATCTTGTCCAACCGTCAACCTAACTGACAAAAATAGACACCCGCACAACAAACAAGGAGCATCACCATCACTAAACCAGACCTCCCAGCACTACATCAACCCGTCTTTTGAACACCTCCAGGGATGGGGCCTCAACCACCTCCCTGGGCAGCCCATTCCAATGGCTGAGAACCCTTTCAGTGAAAAAATTTTTCCTAATATCCAGCCTGAACCTCCCCTGGCACAACTTGAGGCCATTTCCTCTCGTCCTGTCGCCTGTGACTTGAGAGAAGAGACCGGCCCCCACCTCTCTACACCCTCCTTTCAGGGAGTTGTAGAGAGCAATAAGGTCTCCCCTCAGATAGACTATAAACCTTGTGTTATGTGGGCTCAATGTTGACAAAACTCCCCAAGTCTGATGCGGCTGAGTTTGTCAAACTGGGTGGGAGAGGGGTTTTAACTACATGTGTATGCTCAGATCCCCTGAAATTCGTTATCAGCTTCTAGCTCATGAGCCAATACATTTTGTCATCTAAGGCCAAAACCCAAACCCCCTGGTTACAAATATCACGATGTGCACTGTGTTATTCCCAACTGCCATTGCTCCAAGGGAAAGTACCATCTTCCAGGTGGGAAACAGACCCGACAAACGCATTTCAGTGCTGGACTTTATTCATTACAGCTCTTCTCTGAACCTCCTCTGGTGTCGCCATTGCTGCATCGTGCTCACTTCACAGAATCACAGAATGATCTGGGGTTGGAAGGGACCTCTGGAGATCATCCACTCCAACCCCCTGCCAGAGCAGGGTCACCCAGAGCAGGTCCCACAGGAACGTGTCCAAGTGGGTTTGAATGTCTCCAGAGAAGGAGACTCCACCACCTCTCTGGGCAGCCTCTGCCAGGGCTCTGCCACCCTCACAGGAAAGAAGTTCCTCCTCATGTTTAGATGGAACTCGTTATGTTCAAGTTTGTGCCTGTTCCCTCTTGTCCTATTCCTAGGCACCACTGAAAAAAGACCACCCCCATCCTTTTGATGGCCACCCTTTAAGTATTTATAGGTGTTGATCAGATCCCCCCTCAGTCTTCTCTTCTCCAGACTAAAAAGACCCAAGTCCCGCAGCCTTGCCTCATGAGGGAGATGCTCCAGGCCCCTCATCATCTTTGTAGCCCTCTGCTGTCCCCTCTCCAGCAGTTCCCCATCCTTCTTGAATTGGGGAGTCCAGAACTGGACACAGTGCTCCAGATGTTGTGGCTTTTTGGGTTTTTTTTAAGGTTGGACTGGATGATCTCAGAGGTCCCTTCCAACCATGGTGATTCTGTGGTTCTATGGGGCCTCACTAGGGCAGAGCAGAGGGGCAGGATGACCTCTCTCGACATGCTGGTCAAGAGAGGGGGGGCTGTCATGAAGTTGGGGGCTGTTCCATCCCAGATGCAGGGTGTTGCTCCAGCATTTGTTGAACTTCAGGATATTCCTGACAGCCCATTATCTCTCGGCTGCTGAGTTCCCTTCAGCCCATGGACCACTCCATCCCAACTTGCTGTCACCTGCCCTTCGTCTCATCGCTGAGGCCTCTGACAAAGACGTTATACAGTATCAGCCTCAGTATCCACCCCTGAAACACCAGCAGGCAGACACTGGAACAGGTTACTCAGAGAGGCTGTGGACTCTCCATCCTTGGAGACTGGCCACCAGCTGGACCGGCTATTGCTGATCCTTCAGCCCAATGGTCCAGCCAATTTTCCACCCAACTTCTTTTCCACTTACCCGTTTCATACCTCCTTGATGTGATTAAGGGAGGTCTATGGGTGATGGTGTCTAAAGCTTTGCTCAAGTCAAGGTAAATGACCTCCACCACTCTCCCCTTCTCCACAGGTTCAATTACCTTGTTATAAAAAGCAGTCAGGTTTGTCAGGCAGAATTTGCTCTGTATCAAGCCTGACAGCCTGTTCCCAGTCATCTTCTTGTCTTTCAAACACCAGGACATGGTGTCCAGGAGGATTTACTACTTAATCCTCCCACAGGCTGGCTGGCCTGTACTTCCCTGCTTCTCCTCCTTGAAGATGGACATGACATTTGTCTTTTTCCAACCACCAAGTGCTTCCCCAAGTCGCCACCACCTTCACACCGTGGTACACACAAACCTGTCGTGATGCACATACTCCATCGTCACTGCAGTTACCCTCTGACCTCACATCACATCTCCAAATTATCCTTATTATCCTCGTTCCATCAGCCCTTTTCCACCTTCTGCCCTCTCAAAAATCACAAATTGACTTGCGTGACGCTATGTTCTTTTAAAGCATCTGGGACCTGGCTCAGATCCTTTGATGGCACTTTGGCTTTATTGCCATTTGATACAGGGATACACCAGACTCTTGCAGGGAAGAGCCTATCCTAGGCCTATAGTGCTTATGTGCTAAAACTAAAAATAAGATATTTTTTTTTTTGGTCCTAGAAAAACTTCAGACATAAAAAAATTACTTTTTGTACCTCAAATAGCAAATTTGTCAATTAAAAAGTAGCTAATGAAACATCTTATTGTATGTTGATGTCTTACTAATGTAATAATTTCCTTCACATCCTTTTTCTTTTAAATCAGATAACTTTAAAATGCTCCATACTTTTTAAATGCAAGAAATCCATCTAGATCAATTTCACCTTATAAAATGTTTTTAAGAAAAGTATAATTGTATAGGGTAAGAATTAGATTTTTTTTTAATCAATGCTTGTGCAAATATTTTTATACTGGAATAAATGACTAGTTTTGCTCATGCTGCTTCAGTAGCAGTTCCTGCTGAGACAAAATAATGTTCTCGAACACTGCGATGGGATTGCTGAGCAGGTGGGACCAAATTCCAACCATGAGAAGAGGGGTAGTGCCTGGTGGGCGCTCCTGGGCCCTCCTTCAGCAGAGGGGTTGGACGAGATGACCTCCAGCAGCCCCTTGCAGCCTCTGTGGCACTTTGTGGAAAAGAAGATTCTTTCTGCTACTCTGCTTTATTTCACACTTCTGTCCCATCTTCTCCAATTATTTTTCTATTTTACCATATTATTTTTTTTTCTTTCTCTTGTCTTTTTTTCCCCTTTTATCTTTCCTTTTACTAGTCTCTTATCCTCTGTCTCTCCCATCATAGAATGGTTTGGGTTGGAAGGGACCTTAAAGATCACCCAGTTCCAACCCCCTGCCCTGGGCAGAGACACCTCCCACCAGACCAGGTTGCTCCAAGCCCCATCCAGCCTGGCCTTGAACCCCTCCAGGGATGGGGCAGACACAGCTTCTCTGGGCAACCTCTTCCAGTGTCTCACCACCCTCACAGCAAAGAATTTCTTCCTGAGATTTCATCTCAATCTCCCCTCTTTCAGTTTAAAACCCTTGCCCCTCATCCTATGGCTCCCCTCCCTGATCCAGAGTCCCTCCCCATCTCTCCTGGAGCCCCTTGAGGGACTGGAAGGGGCTCTAAGGGCTCCCTGGAGCCTTCTCTTCTCCAGGCTGAACCCCCCCAACTCTCTCAGCCTGTACTCACATCAGAGGAGATCCATCCCTCAGGGGATCTTTGTGGCCGCCTCTGGCCCCGCTCCAACAGGCCCATGTCCTTCCTGTGCTGAGGACTCCAGAGCTGGACACAGAGCTCCAGGTGGGGCGTCCCCAGAGCGGAGCAGAGGGGCAGAATCCCCCCCTGGCCCTCCTCGCCACGCTGCTGGGGATGCAGCCCAGGATGGGGGTGGGTTTTTGGGCTGCCAGAGCACATACTCTCATCCTGCAGCATGTGCTCAGCAACAGTTATGCCATGACATACATTCCCTGTAGATTCTTGCAGTCTGTTCAAAAAGACATTGCTGTTCCTCCTACTGAGGATGAAAACACCCCAGCTCACCCCAATACTCCGACTTTGACCAAAAACACCATCAGCCCTCAAGCACACACACAAAGGGGTGCATATACACAAACTGAGCTACGTGTAAGAAATAGAGTTAGAAGTGTTCATGATGGTTTTGCTGTTTAAAGAATGCTGTTCCCCTCCCCTTGTACTTGCCCTGTTGAATATGTTAACTTACCTTTTGTTCAGAATTGTGCAACACTCTCCTCTTCCCTTGATTTCCTGCCCTTGAATACATACATTTTTGTACCTTCACGAGAATTTGACAATAAAAAGCAGTGCTGAGGAAGGGCAGAATTAAAAGCCATCCCACCATTAGCGAGTGGAAATGAACACCTTAACCAGCCCCGCGTCGTGCTGCTCTCTTTGGGATGGCCTCTGAAAAATTATTCGAAGGCAGCTTTATTAATTCATATTGAACAGCTGCTTCTCCTCACTGACCACATCCATTAGAATGCTCTCCTCCTGAAGCGTGATTGTGCAACCCCCAGCCCAAGTGGCCCCACATCTTTTATCTTGAATGTACTTTCTACATTCACTATTAAGCTGATTACATCTTGAGGATGATCAATCTGTGTTCTCCGTTGGCTATTGGTCTCCATTTACTATGTAAATCTAGACTTATGTACACACGTAAACTTATTATTTCGTGTAATTAGAGCACAAAACATATTAAAAAAAAAAAATCAGAGTGGTGGTGAAGCATGTTTTTAACTAGCAAAAGCTCAGCGTGTCTGTACAAGTAGCACATTTCACGCAGCAGACTTAAGATCTGCCTCTCTCTGTTGCAGCTCTTAATGCCATTATGAAAGAGATGAAATCAAGATGGAAGGATGACAGTGATTTAGTCACAGAACCAGTTAAATGGCTTTCCAAACTTGAGGCCATGGGTAGCTTTCAGATTTACAGATAGCACAGAAGCTTGATCTCACAAGTAAATAAAGTCCAGAAAGTGTGGAAGGAAATGCAAGGAGCCTGGCTTCACTTCAGGGTAGTTTTGACACATGTATGTAAGAGTTTTATGTTCAAGTTCTGTAAATTTAGACATTCAGCTGTTTGCTGGGGTTTTTTAAAATTATTTTTACTTTTATTATCACAATTACATTTTCATTAGAGCTCCTTAAGCGCACATTTTCAGTTCTGCTTGCACCCTAAACTCCAGAATAACTAAATATTTGTATGGAATTATTTAATCTAACAAATATTAGAAAAAAAATATTGTCCCTGAGCCTTTTGAACTACATGGTAGGACAGAAGTTTTTCCATCCCCTCAGACTGCCTCCATTTCTTCCCCCTCTGAAAGCACCTGAGCATCACCTTCATCTGACTCACCAGAAGAAAGCATCAGGGATGGGGAACAGTCGTTCTTAAAGACCAAAACAAAGAGCGCAGAGCAACTGGAAGAGTTGAAGATTTTCCTGATCACCTTAGAACATCTTTACTTTTGAACATCTTCTTCACTGTGAGGGTGGTGAGAGCCTGGCCCAGGTTGCCCAGAGAAGCTGTGGCTGCCCCATCCCTGGAGGGGTTCAAGGCCAGGCTGGATGGGGCTTGGAGCAACCTGGTCTGGTGCGCGGTGTCCCTGCCCAGGCCAGGGGGTTGGAACCTTTAAGGTCTCTTCCAACCTAAACCATTCTATGATTCTGTGATCCATCCTCCCCTTCCACAAGCAGCTCCTTGGATTTGCAGACTGCCCTTCCAACCCAAACTATGATTCTGTGATCCATCCTCCCCTTCTACAAGCAGCTCCTTGGATTTGCAGACCCTGGTGGTCTCCTTGAGCTGGCTTCCCCCACTTTTGGACTTCAGGAGCAGATGCTGTTACTGTATGAACCTCCATATGTAAGATCAAGATGACCCATTTCTCACGATACAGCAAGCAATTCTATAGTTTTATTTCTCCTTTCTTCTATCAGAAAGGAAAGGTGACAGTGTCGAGTTTTAAATAATTACTGGGCTGCGATCCTCCCATTCTCACATCTCTGGGGTCTGTAGACAGCTGTATTGCTTCTGGTTTTACTACGTCTGCCTGTTCTATATCTATTAAATACGTCTCATCGGGAAGCAGCACGGTCAGCAAAGCCAAGGCTGAAGGAGGAAGAGGCCACGATTGTATTACGTTTTGAAATTTGTTTCTTATGCCATCCCCCTCCAGCCCTTGCGCTCAAGTTCTCAAATACGTTTGTAATAATTACAAGTGCAAAACCAAACATTAAACAGTAAAGCTGTTCCATAAAAACAAACACACACACACAACAAAAAAAAGTAAAAAGAGAAAAGGAACCGAGAAAGAAATGCATAAAATAACTTGGGGCTTGTATTTGCAGTAAGATAAAAGGTGCTTCAATGGGCGCTTGAGAGATGATGCAAATGCTCTGGATGGTTTGGAAAAGCACAGTTTGTAACCGCGTGTGCACTTACTTGTAACCTCACCAGCTCAGCCTCCCCGTTGCCTGGTGGCTCCAGCCTGACAGCTAAGGCCGTGGGCACCATCAGGAGTTCTGCTCCCGCTCTTCAAACCAACGAGTCTTTCGCAAGAGCCACCGCAGCCCCAACATTTGAAAGACAAGTGGTGTGAAGTTATCCCTCCTCCCCTCCCTCTGCGGTCCTTTCTGTGCTGGCCCTCCCAGAAGACAAGCTCCAACCTAAGGTTTCCCCTCCTCATTTTGACTCTTCTAATTAAGACATGGTCCTTTGTTGCACAATTCAAGTGTATTTGATGAGGTGGCTGAAGACACTGTGCTCACAGGCTTCCAAAACTGATCATCCTGTGTATATTCCTCTGCCCAATCTCAGCCGTGTGCTTACCAAAGGGAAAAAAAAACAGTCCTCTGAAGGACAGACAGAGCTGAGACAAAGTTGTGCATTTTTTTTTTTACATCAGAGAGTACCAGAGTATGAGGGGGAATTCAATTTCTAAATAGAAAACGATCACATTCCTTCTTAGTTTAAATACAGCTGGGGTGGTTAAATATATACCCTGAATCCTGAAAAGAAACACCAACAACCAGAAACAAGATCATGAGGCTGAAAGAGGTCAAGAGGCCAGCTGTGTCCACCCCCTTCCTTTGAGGCAGGATGATCAACACCTATCTCACTCCTAACGCCTTGGTCTAACCTGTTCTCAATGACCTGTGATGAAGACATCTCGGCCTCCCAGGCATTGCTATACTCCTCTCACCATTAGTTTGCCTACACAATTTCTTTTGCTGCATTTTAGGCCTTGATCTTCTTCTCAAACCTACCAGAGATATGGAGATTAATTTTTTTTCACCCCCTCTCTTTTTGCCAGTTCTCACCCTGCTGCTGCAGTGTTTCTCCTCAGTCTTTTTCTCACCTGAGCAATCCCAGTTCCTCCCAGTTCTCCTTTTAGGTCATGTTTTGCCGGTTCCTTCTCAGTCAAGCTGCTATGGACCTTCTCCAGTTGGTGCAAAGAAAAGGATGCATTTTTGATAAGGAGGATACTGCTTAATTTGAGGCTTTACTGCTGCTGGGGTCATTACCCAATCCAATAAGAACTTTATTCCTCCCCGTCCCCCTCCAACAACAGGGCGTTTCTCGATGCTGTCCACAGATCACATCTACCACCCTAACTTTAGGACCCCCAAATTTAAAAATCACAGAATCATAGAATGGTTTGGGTTGGAAGGGACCTTAAAGATCATGGAGTTCCAACCCCCTGCCCTGGGCAGGGACACCTCCCACCAGACCAGGTTGCTCAAAAATGCAGTTTAATACATTATTGCAGACATTATATCTCCGTGCAGACGTACCCCACTTCAACTGAAGACCTCACCCAGTCATTACTTAAAAAAAAAAAATACTAAAGAAAGAAACCTAACACTAATGCGGGTACATTTTGGCAAGATCAAAACTCTAAATTAAAGCAGATTGCTGCTGCTTGTGTGTACATCTGAATTTTTCACAGACAGTGGCACATATATTATTTTCTGTACCAGTCCTGTTTCTACAAATCAGGGATTTGGGAGAACCCCTCTTTTAACTACAGAAAAGTCTTAATAACATCTCATTATAGTCTAAGCCAAACAGTCTGATTTGTTATAAAAAACCCCAAACCTCCAAGGGTGGAGAAAGATAGTATCTATGTCAACGAAATGGTCACATTTACTCAGGTATTGTGCTCATACCTATATATTTTTTGAAACAGGTGACATAACTATAGGTTCACACAGGGAACTACACTCTGGCTGTTGCAGTGATTAGTTGCAGAACAGGATCCCGTTTTCCTAAGGTCTGTACAAGTTTATTGCAAAAAGATTTTTCCCTGGCCGGACATTACAAGCCAAAAAAAAAAAAAAAAAAAAAAAAAAAAAAAGAAGGAGAGTGCTAGAACTCTCCAATCCTCCCAGGTATAATTACAGAAAATAACAACAAAAATAAGGTGGCTTCTGGCACTTTTGGTGTTCCGAGGTGTTTACTGTTTTAAAAAAAAAAAAAAAAAAATCAGATAAGGAACGGGTGGATTGAAAAAAATAAATTAAGATAAATTAA
>NW_015091360.1:477101-493303 GCF_001431845.1 Calidris pugnax | reverse complement strand
ACCCCCCCCCCCCCCGCGCCTACAGAATGGAGTTAAAAGGGAGAATATAACATTGGTATGACAGAGAGGTGTCCTTCTCCAGCAGCTGCTGAACTGCTGTTGAGTCACTCTTGGTAGAAACTAGAGCAGGGTAAACAATGCAACAATTCCAAAAATCCAGGAGACACCCTTAGGTGAGTGCTTGGGCAAATATATTTAGCTTTGCCGGGGATACTCACTGAGACTACTTACATGCCTAAGTACCTTGCTAATCAGGAGGCTATTTCAGCTATTTGGAGCCAGAAATTGAAATGGGTTGGTTTGTGTGAGGCTGGTGGGCCTGGTTTTAGGAAGCTCTTGCAAGGGGGAATCAGGGAAATCAGCATATGCCTTCCAAACATTCACATTTTTAAAATTGTTAATATTCATTATTGTAGACCCACTTATTCTTTTTTTTTTTTCCTATTAAAATGAAAACTATCAATGAAACTATCAATCCAACACTTCAGCATTCATAAAATACTTACAGTTTGGAGGCAAAAGATGTTTGCCAACAGAAGAGAAGCTTTTTTAGAAGTTGCTTAAATCTTCTCCCCTACTGCTTTGATAAAATCTTTCATTTTCTTTTAATAACAATGGTAAAGAAGGAACCCTGGGTTGTGACATGTACAACGAGTACGATTCAAGGAAAGTAATGTGTAATTGACTATAACTTGTGTATAATTTTGAATCTATCCATAAATATAATGCATTGTGTTTTGGTGTGTGCTTATTGGTAAATAGCACAGGGTTTGGTTTTTCAACACCAACTGTCTTACATGCAATTTTATGGCAAAATCCATTTTACTTTGTAATTTCCCCATAAGAACAGAGTAAAATATTACATACCCCTATTAAAAGGATTATAGCCCTTTTCTCTGGAGATAATATCTCTCGTGATATTATCCAAGAACTCTATTTGAGTCGTTACTTTAAAGGGTGTTAAATTCCTCAGTCCCTGCTTCTCAGCATCCTCCTCACGGACACACTGTTTGTGAACACTTGCAAATTTTGGTGGAGTAAAACAAAATGTTGGTTAGAGAAAGTGATGTATTACATTTCTACTTAACCATCAGACGGCCTACACAACTGTGTAGTGCTCAACTCCAATTTGATTTTTACACAAGGGCAGTAAAAAAGAAGCAGTCCTTGGTAGAGCCCACGATTGTTCTTACTCTATTCCACCGTTGAGCTTATTTCCCAAGAACTTTCTTACTTTGGTTCTGTCAGAATCGGGAAAAGTAAACGATAATCATGGATGCCAAGGAGAGCATGAGTGAGGAGGAGAAGGTTTGCCTACGTCAAGTAGGGCTTCCTAATTCACATGACTCAAACAAGAAAATCAAGTGAGCTGGCAAACCCTAAACAATGGAATGAAGAAGTAATGCAAGAGTAATACCTAATTAATGCTGTTTGTCGTGTAGCAGCCGGGTATTTAAACATTTGGAATTTCATCTGAGCACCCCCATTCAGAATCTTCTGCTTTTAAAACCTGTATTTATAATTTGCAATATAATGCACTGTATCTCAAAATGTGCCTATACGCATTATAGGCACAAAATGCCATCTATAAAATCACCAGCTGTAATTATTCATGCTCATTGTAATTAAACAAGCTGAAGTCAAAGCAGAGACAATGTAAGAGAAGCTAAGAGAGGAAAAGATAAAACTATGCCTATTTCTGGGCAGATAAAATTCTAATAAACAAGAATATTTTCAAGAGATAATTTATCTTTTTTCCATGCAAAATGCCAGTTTGGTGACTGGAGTAAGAAATTCTGGAAATGAAATGCAAATGAAGGTGAAGCTGAAAATCAAGTTGTTTCTTACACAAGGAAACGTGCATATATATAAGATATCCCATAATCCATAACCAAATCATGATTGAATTGCTACTTCAGAGCAAGTGAAAAGGTTTACTAAAAAAAAAAAAAAGGTTCGTGAATAGTCAAGGTATGGAAATATCTATTTATACCTGTAGGAACAGGGTCTCAAACTTCTTCTGTCCATCTAAGAAAAACCTACCTTGAATCCAGCTAGGAAAAAGATGAGAAAACACTGTACAGATGGCAAGAAGGGCAGAATCTGTATGGAAATACAGCCTGGTTCTAATTGAAAAAAGTCTGCCAAGAAAGACAATGTGAAGATTCAACCCCTATCCTGTGTTTTGTAAATGCAAGTATTATTCTAAACACGAGCAGAACGGAACCTCGCCCTGCCCCAAATCATAGTGTCTGCAACCACCACTTACTTACTTAAAAAAAAAAGAAAAGACAAGAAAAGAGCGCTTAGTAATTCTCGTGTAACTGGTTCGCACACAGGTGGGTAGAAATCTGCATCCAAACCCTGTGTCAGCTCTTTCTTAGACAAACGCCTTGTGTTACCCTTCCCTTGGGATGGAACTCTGGGATGTCAGCACTGACATCACTTCCAGGCGGGAAAATAAGTTGTACAGCATCGAAACAAGACCACAGATGACCTTTTTTTCTCTGCCTGGGTTCTATCCTTTTTTTTTTTTTTCTTTTTTCCAGCCAGTGGCAGCTCTCTCTCTGCATTGCAAGCTGCTCCTGTCGATACTGATGCTCGTTGCCTGTTTTTAAATATAAATATTACTCTGCAGAAAACGTCACTATGAGTAGGGCAAGGGAAGCCCAACAGTTTGCAGCGTGTCAGGTCCAAACTAAAGGCTTAAAATTCAAATTCCCTAAATTTAGAATCTTAGAATAGTTAAAGTTGGAAGGGACCTTAAAGACCATCCAGTTCCAACCCCCTGCCCTGGGCAGGGACACCTCCCACCAGACCAGGTTGCTCCAAGCCCCATCCAGCCTGGCCTTGAACCCCTCCAGGGATGGGGCAGCCACAGCTTCTCGGGGCAACCTGTTCCAGGGTCTCACCACCCTCACAGCAAAGAATTTCCTCCTCAAATCTCATCTCAATCTCCCCTCTTTCAGGTTAAAACCATTCCCCCTTCATCCTGTGGCTCCCCTCCCTGATCCAGAGTCCCTCCCCATCTCTCCTGGAGCCTCTTTAGGGACTGGAAGGGGCTCTAAGGTCTCCCCGGAGCCTTCTCTTCTCCAGGCTGAATAGGAAAATAGGATAGGATGGGAGAGGAAAAATAAAATAAAGCAAAATAAAATACAATAGTAAAGTAAAAAATAAAATAAAATAAAATAAAATAAAATAAAATAAAATCTTGACATGATGGTAACAACAGGACAACATCTCCCAGTCTCCCACAGACACTGCATCTCATCCAGAAGAGCAGCTCCAGGAGTCAGTACCAACAGGCTCCTGGTTTTGAGTTCTGGTACCGAAGGAGAACAGGCCCAAAAAGAGCATGAAGAAAAGGGGTTTTTTGCTGCTGAAGGGCCTGAGGCACAGGGATGGAGCTCGCAGCAGCAAAGCCCTTTTTTTTGTCATTTCCCTGTATCTCCATAGAATAGCTTCTATAAGCAATTAATTTGCTCACGAACTAATTAGAAGAGGTTCAGCACCTTTAAAAATTAGGCCTTCGTTGTTCTAAAAAAAAAAAAAAAAATTAAAAAAAAAATAGCCAAATACTAATTCTGTTTGGAGAAGTGAATTTTCCACAAAGGAATAACTGCTTTCTCTGGACTTCGACTCCTCAGTTAATTTGATTGCATGAATTAAGGCAGAGAAGCTTCACCAAGATTAGAGTTAGCTGGAGTCTCTTCAGGTTTTTTTAAGGGATACAAAAATTTGTGTTTATGTAGCTTTGCTCGGGAACCTAACATTTAGGAAGATAAACGGTAAGGTAATTATATTCAACGTTACTGAAAGAAAATGACAGAGAACCTTATGTAATCGTTCTATTTCTGCAAATCCACGTTTTTTAGCTGCTGGTTTGCAATCGGTATTTTACCCAGTCGTATCCCAATTTCCTCCCTGAGACAGGCTGCAAATTGAGTTTATAGTTTATTTTAATATTTCCTGCCATCAAATTATATGGATAAGAAATCCTGTATGCTCGTGCCATAATCCCATTTCTGATGAGGAGAAGAATATACAGGCCTGTAGTGTCATGTTGTCATGCGAACGGATTTGTGGCTCCCTCTCTCAGCTTGCCCAGAACTTCGACGTCTTTTAAAGTAAACAACATATTTTCCTTAGGTTAGCTGGAGGAGGAACATAGAAACTTCACACAGGAAAACCGAGATATCATCTTTCCAAATGAACGAAATATTGGCCAGTAAAAAACCCTCGCGTAAGCATGGCTTTGCTTACAGTTCCATTAAGAAACGAAGAACAGTTCTCCAAGCCCTTCACTGAAACTGCAACAGAACTCCAGACACAAACCAGATCTTTGTGGGTTTGTTTTTTTTTTTGAACTGAGCGCAAGTTTTGTGATGTGCATGTTTAATTTCACTAGAAATTAAACAAGCGGCCACATCTCGGAGGATGAAAGTCAAAGAAGGAATTATACCTGCCATTAAATACATTGCAAAAGGAAAAAAAAAAACCAAACCCAAAAACACACCCTCCAAAAAATAGTCACCGTGCAGAAAGCAGAGTATATGGGAGAGCAAGGAATCTTTGGGAGATCAGTGCAAGCACTCTGATTTCCTGAGGAAAGAAAAAAAGTTGATATGAACAAACTAACCTAAGAGGAAACATATGGAGGACCATCAAAACTCTCGTTTCTCCACAGGAATATCAAGCAAATTATGAAAACAAGTGAAAACCACTTGATTATATGATAAATAGGCACGATAAAATAATTGAGGGAGGGATTTAGAATGGGCATTTACATATTTATAATGTAGTTGAACTTGCTATTATACATCCAGTAAAGCACAGGAATTATACATCAGCTGAAAATTGAATTAGATGCTTTCTCCAACAAATCTATAGCAAGAGAAAATGCTCGTTATTTTTGTGCTAGATGATATGCAAAGTACAGAGTACAATCTGGGGAAGTGAGTGCAGTAATGGCCAAGATTTAACACTTGGTAATTTCAGGGTACTTGAAACTTAAACGTGGCCTGTTCTCCTGTCCTCAATGCTTTCTGAAAATCAGGTCCCCTCTGATGTTTCCACCAAAACTGGGGCACACAGAATAACTAGCAATTTTTTAAAACTGTGGCCTGAAAGTACCTTCAGGAAAAAGATAACCTCACAAAGTTGGATGATTACTCTGACTGACTCCGGAGAAAAACTGCTTGAATGAAATTGATGATACAATCTTATTTAAAACACTTTAAAAATGGAAGTAATAGCTGTAGTCCCCAACCAGGCTGTCCTCATCAAATAACAAGGCCCTTTACCCAGGTTTGAGTGAGGGTAGGTGATGTGTCTTCTTAATCTTCCATAAAGAGTGATGTCCAGCTTATATGGCTTGAAAGTCACTTGAAGCCATCTTTTAAAAAAAGGAAGGGTGAGCAGTAAGCATCTGAATTTGTTTAGCTCTCCATGAGCTTAAGGAGTTTTATAAATTGGTTTCATCTCATTTAGCACCTTCATTACTAAAATGGCAGAGAGTGCTGTAAACAACGTGCTAATCGCATCGTCTAACGCTAAAATAAGAGGGTCCGGATGGCATTAGTGGGAATGGAGATAATACAAAAAAAAAAAAAACCACCAGAGAGGATGAAACCCAGTGAAGGAAAATACATCAACGAGCTGTGAGAGTTAGGACAAGGAGAGCAGAGGCCAAGCTGGTGATGAGAAGACTGAGAGCTGGTGAGAGCAGGGATGCTGGAGCAGCCCTGCAGGTGACACCAGACAGCAATTTGGAGGAGGTTCCACAACCTGATGTAGTGGCTCAAAAAAGTATGTGAAGTTCAGGCAGCTACGGTGGCGTTTCTCTTCCAACAGAGCAGAGGAAGCCACTTTTCACCCGCTCCATCTGGTTCAGTTTTCATTCCCGGGGGACAGCAGCGCGCCAGCAGGGATTGGGATGAACTGAAATGAAGGGTAGAAAGAAAGAACAGGTCTGAAAGGTTGCAAGGATAAACATGAAACTGCAAAGAGGTTTTGGATTTTCCCTTTTGCAAACTTTACGAGAGCAAAAGTTTGGAAACATTAAGGAAAACATGAAGGTGGGATCAGCAATGGGTACGTTTTTTGATTGAGTTGATTAATTCTGGCCAGAAGCCAGCTAAGGTCTCCTGCAGGAGAACCGTGGCAAAATAGAAATGAGCTGTGGTTCTCCCCGCTACTCCAGGGAAAAGGGATCCCTGGTGCAAAGGCCTCCTGCCAAATGGTACCTCCACCCTCCACGGGTCCAGCAGAGGGCTACAAAGATGCTCAGAGGGCTGGAGCACCTCTGCTGTGAGGACAGGCTGAGAGAGTTGGGGGAGTTCAGCCTGGAGAAGAGAAGGCTCCGGGGAAGCATTAGAGCCTCTTCCAGTCCCTCAAGGGGCTCCAGGAGAGATGGGGAGGGACTCTGGATCAGGGAGGGGAGCCATAGGAGGAGGGATAATGGTTTTAAACTGAAAGAGGGGAGATTGAGATGAGATCTCAGGAAGAAATTCTTTCCTGTGAGGGTGGTGAGACACTGGCCCAGGTTGCCCCGAGAAGCTGTGGCTGCCCCATCCCTGGAGGGGTTGAAGGCCAGGCTGGATGGGGCTTGGAGCAACCTGCTCTGGTGGGAGGTGTCTCTGCCCAGGGCAGGGGGTTAGAACTCATTGATCTTTAATGTCCCTTCCAACTCTAACCCTTCTATGAATCTATGATTCTATGATCAGTCGCAACGAAGGAGTCAAGGCCTGAAAGGAGAAGACGGGCAGCTTCCCTTTACAAGTGGGTGTTCTCAATAATTCTCAAATCCTTTCACAAACAGTTATTCATCATGAGGAACGAGGGCTCATTATCTGCGTTTTTCTCAAGAACTCAGACCAACCTCTTAAAAATGTGTCAGTCTGGAAGCTGACGCTCAAATCATGTTAAATCATCTGGAGTAGAAAGCCACAGACTTCACTCCTTAGCAGAGAGCGCTGGTGCCATTAGGCTTTGGTACTTCCTCATCCCACCAAAGCTTCCTTTAAATTGCACTGTCCCTGTCTCTATTTCAAGGCTTTTCAGCTTTTTCTCACCCAGACCTTAAGGTAATGGTTTCTCCTGACAACTACCCTGATCACAGACAATTTCTGGCCTAGTTTCTTTGCTGTGAGGGTGGTGAGACACTGGAAGAGGTTGCCCAGAGAAGCTGTGGCTGCCCCATCCCTGGAGGGGTTCAAGGCCAGGCTGGATGGGGCTTGGAGCAACCTGGTCTGGTGGGAGGTGTCCCTGCCCAGGGCAGGGGGGTTGGAACCCGCTGATCACAGAATCATAGAATTGCCTGGGTTGGAAGGGACCTTTCAGATCATCGAGTCCAACCATCAACCCAACACTGACAAAAAACATGACTAAATCATGTCTCTAAGCACTATGGCTGCCCGGCTTTTAAATACCTCCAGGGATGGTGCCTCCACCACTGCCCTGGGCAGCCCATTCCAATGTGCAATAACCCTTTCCGCATAAAAATTGTTCCTAATCTCCAATCTGACCCTCCTCTGGAGCAACTCAAGGCTGTTTCCTCTTGTCCCATGGCCTGTTCCTTGGGAGAAGAGACCGACCCCCCCTGGCTACACCCTCCTTTCAGGGAGTTGGAGAGAGCGAGAAGGTCTCCCCTCAGCCTCCTTTTCTCCAGGCTGAACGCCCCCAGCTCCCTCAGCCGCTCCTCACAAGACTTGTGCTCCAGACCCTGATACAGAACAGTATCAGAGAAGGTTCACCATCAGATACCCAGGATCCCCCCATTCCTTACAGCCCTTTCCTCTGGCAGTTACTCACAGTATTCAAAAGAAACACCTCTCCTTGGCTCATCCCTGCCTTGCAACCAGACCTCCTCCTTTTGTGCACTACGTGCTACATCAGTAGAATCAAAGCTAAGCTTCATCCCGTTTATAAAACCAAACAAGATTAGTTTCCTAATTGCGCTTACATCACTTTGCTTTTTAAATTTTCCATCACAAACAGGGCACGTATTCTGGAATGACATCAAGGACTCTGTGATGACACAGAAAACGGGCAGGTACCTTTGCAGCAATATTGACTTTTGCTGCTGGTGTGCAAGAAAAAAAAAAAAAAAAGCTTTTTTATCAAGACACTGAACATAGGAGATTCCAAAACACCACCAAAAGCAACAAAAAATTGTTTATGAATTATAATTGTATATTCATAATCAGAGGGGAAAAAAAAAGGCAGAAAAGTAAATAAAATCCATTTTTAATTCATGATTTTTACTTTTCTTCTAAGCGTTTCTGCCGCCAGCTCAGCCTCCCCCACTCTGCCTCTCCTTGCGCTGAATGCTGCCTGATCACATGGCCACAAGTCAAAATGAGACCAAATGACGCAGAAAACTAAAATTGAACTTTAACCCCACCTCCTCCCCCCAGTTATCCCCCCCTGCACTGGCAGGGGGGGAAAAAAAAATAATAAAAAAAATCCAAATACGAAGCAAAAATCCTTCCGCCACATATGCTGAAGTCAAACAAAAAATGAAAAAAAAAAAAAACATTAAAAACAGTCCATTTAATTTGACACAAAGACTTTTCTTTTTGCAGAGTTCTGCCAGGCAGATTATCTGCAACTAGAAGTAGAGCAGTTAGAATGAAGAGCAGAAATAGAAATGTAGGGGTGGGGACTGGGAGCTCAGAAGAGCCTTTTGTCTGGCGATACTGTGACTAAAGATAATCTTTGTTTATCTTGTATGTTTAACTGGTGTCTTGTATATCCAAAGTGTTGGGGGGGGAAAAAAAAAAAAAAGGGGAATTACAAGTGAGTAAGCGAACAAACCCATAATTTCTAGGCATGGTGAAGGCAGGAAAAACAAACTCAGAGGTTATTATACCCCCCTTTTTTTTTTTTTTTTTGCCTTTATAATCTCTCCCAGACTTGTGGTACGATAATGTTACAATTAAAGAATACTTGGAGTAAAAATTTTACAGCAGAGTGAAATGAAATTATGTCACGTTACTGATAGAGGGAAGCGGAGCTGCCATGCACCCTGGCCACGAGAGCACAGCTTGAAGATAAAACTTTACAGAAAAGAAGAGAGGGAGAAGGAGGAGAAAGGAGAGGGAAAGAAGGAGAGGGAAAGAAGGAGAGGGAAAGAAGGAGAGGGAAAGAAGGAGAGGGAAAGAAGGAGAGGGAAAGAAGGAGAGGGAAAGAAGGAGAGGGAAAGAAGGAGGAGGAGAAGGAGAGGGAAGGAGGAGAAGGAGAGGGAAGGAGGAGAAGGAGAGGGAAGGAGGAGAAGGAGAGGGAAGGAGGAGAAGGAGAGGGAAGGAGGAGAAGGAGAGGGAAGGAGGAGAAGGAGAGGGAAGGAGGAGAAGGAGAGGGAAGGAGGAGAAGGAGAGGGAAGGAGGAGAAGGAGAGGGAAGGAGGAGAAGGAGAGGGAAGGAGGAGAAGGAGAGGGAAGGAGGAGAAGGAGAGGGAAGGAGGAGAAGGAGAGGGAAGGAGGAGAAGGAGAGGGAAGGAGGAGAAGGAGAGGGAAGGAGGGAGAGGGAAGGCCCAGGGCTGCTGAAAACTGAATAGGATTTAAGTATTTAATGTCACCCAATCAGTGAAATATGATTAATGAGTCTGGAGAAGCGCACTGCCTTTTAGTCTCCGAAGCAAGGCGGGGAGGGGAGAGGAGGGATGACGGAGGGGTGGGGGGACACACACTGTATTTGAGCTCTTCGGCGATAAAAGCCACGGCAAAATTCTGCACAGCCAAAGTGCACGTTGAATCACAGCTGCTTATTTCTCCTCTGTGCCATCAGAGCCTCCCCTTCCCCTCATTACAGGCCCGATATTATTGAAGCAAAGCCAACAGCAAGTTAGCGAGCCAGCGGGGGAGCAAATTGATTATACAGTTAGCTGCGGAAAAAACTGAAATTCTTTATTAAGGGGAAATGAAATACAGTTAATTTATGCTTCAGCTGAACCCCTCCCACACTACACTCACTCTGCTGGTACTCTGAATTTTCTCTGAAGCTACAAGACAGCCAAGAAATTACAGAAGCTTTATTGATATAAAAATAAGTCAGGCCTTCAGGATTTTTTTTTAAAAGGATTTTTCTATCGCTAATTACCATAACTCACTTACTATATAGGACAACACGGCATTAAAGCTGAAAAGAAAGAAAGGTGGAAAGTATTTGGGTTGATGGAGGCTAGAAGACTTTGCTATCTGTCATTAAATGGTGTTGAGGAGGCAGCCCACAAGTCAATGTAAACATCACCCTATCTGGAAAGCAAGAATTCAATTTCTGTGGTATTTCAAATAAATATCTCTTTCCCAAAATGAAGGAACTAATCCTTTGGGGCCAGAAGTAATTTCCAGAGAACAGCAGCAGGGCTGTTACTTAATTTCTGAGAAGAGTAGCTTAAGCCGACCATGACAGAAAGTTCATTTCTAAAATGAGACCTTGCAGAAGACACCACCTGGTGTCACGCTTGTCCCGTCCCACATGATCGTTCAAGATCTTCCCTGAAGAGCGGAAAAGTCCCGAGAGCTCACACACCTGAAGACCAATAAAGTCCTCCAACCCCAAATGCTCATCCTTGGGACCTCACCGAGGAACGTCCCCTCTCCAAATGGCTGTCACCTCCCATTGCTCTCAGCAGGTCCACAGGCCACCGGCCACCCTTCCCAAAGACAGATGCTGCTGCTTTTAATCTATTTTTCACTCTCCCTCTCCATCCCCTGGTGGGACAAGGGTACATCCTCTTCAGAAGGCACATTGGCTTCTGTCCCGTGGGACACCAAGGATGTGGGAACTCGTGGAAGATGAGCATCTTAATGCAAGAAAACCCCCACAAGAGTCCCATGGAGGGAAATGCTTAATGAAACCACTCCGCAGGAAGGGACAAGATCCTATAACATGTCTTTTAATAAATAAATGTGGCTTAGGATTCACAATCTTAATCAAACTGCAAGGAGGAACGGCCCCTCTAATTGCTGTCATGCCTCAGGTAGACCTTCCGTGTTTCATTAGACCTTTCTTCTGCCTTCTTGGCATTTCTGATGCTTTCTTCATGATGCAACACCCATGTAATACAGTAATTTTTATCCTCCCAATTACTGATGAGTGCTTTGAGGTTTCCCCTGGATTTCAGACAAAACTTCTACCAATTTTCTACATCTGTCAGTGTTTTTCTGGCTGAAAACATTCAATGGTCTTATTAGAATAGAAGCAACCAAGCTTGATTTGCACAACCCACTTAGGCAATAGTAATACTAAAGGAGAAGTAAAAATACACGTTATGCTTTTATTTCCTGTTACCCTCCTCCCCCCAAGAACTGGAGAAAATAAACATCATCTTTTTCACTCGCTGCTATAATATCCACTGACTAATCCAAGGAAGTGATAATAAATGCAAGTGAAGGTTTGCACACAACTTGGGAGCCAGAAGTGCTTATTTCACCGAAAACTGGATGTTTACCACGAAATGAGAAGGGCTCAAATTGCCCTTGTGACCGCTTGAGACATATACTCATTAAAGACACCATTGAAGTAATATGGAGGAGGAAATAAATTGTTGGAGAGGATAGTGCCAAGACTGGTAAATCTAAAATTTACTACACAGTCATACCAAAGCTATTTTGGGAGCCACAGTCACCTCTTGGAAAAATAAACACATTTCCACAGAACAGCAATTCCGTCTGTTGCACTTGGCCATCTTGACTGAAGCCAACGGGGTAATGACTTTTGCAAGTGGCAAAAACCAGTCCCGTGGCAAAATCGATCCCTAGTCTCATGAAATATGGAACTATTTTGTTAAAACAAATAATAAATAAAAAAGAAATGTTGACCTAAATCTGTACCTAAACACCTAGATATATACTCGTTGCTTATGAGAAAATTTCTACGAGGAAAAAGACAGTAAATCCACAGGACACAAACTCTGACATAGGCAACCACTGACATAAAAATGCCACTTCTGTGCTGGCAGGTGGGTTAGAAAAAGACACCAAACCCAACTGCTTCACAAGAAATTAAGCGAGAGAGATTTCCAAGAAATTCTCAGCGACTTCCTGGACAAATTCTTTCTTGATCCATAGCATCTACCCATTTCAAACAGTATTATTCCCATAGGATACAAAAGCACCATAAAGAAACCAACCTAAGCACAGGGAATACAGCGTAGCTGTGTTTGGGATGTATCCAGAAAGCATCCAGGAAGCCGTGTGTGTATGTATACACACATATATACACACACAGAGCCTTTTAAAAGGCTTTCCTCCTACATTTGGCTACGTTTCATTTTGCTTCTCATTCATTATGTGGCTATTTTTAAAAATGTATAAATATACATATATATAAATTAAACCATATATATATATATAATATCTCCAAAGCTTTCCATTTTGCGATGGGAGCATGGTAAAAGACTCTAGAAGAGCTATGGCTCTTGGCACTAACCTGAGGTAAGGGCCAGGTAAAATTCCCGTTGGGAAAATTAGCCCTCACGTGGCCACAAAGGCTCCTTCGCTAAGCAGTGCCGTCCTCAGGAGAAGGCTTGGTGGAATCGAGAGCCTGAACACCGTTTTGGAGAGCTCTCCCCATGGTTTGTAATAGAGCTGCCAGATGTAGCAAATACTATAGGATTTCATAGTATATGTCCAAAAAACCCCACCCCACCATGGCACTGGAGATAGAGTTTTCTGCTAGAAACAAGTTGTTTTTTTGGGGATCATAGAATGGTTAGAGTTGAAAAGGACCTTAAAGATCATCCAGTCCCACCCCCCTGCCCTGGGCAGGGACACCTCCCACCAGACCAGGTTGCTCCAAGCCCCATCCAGCCTGGCCTTGAACCCCTCCAGGGATGGGGCAGCCACAGCTTCTCGGGGAAACCTCTTCCAGGCTCTCACCACCCTCACAGCAAAGAATTTCTTCCTGAGATCTCAGCTCAATCTCCCCTCTTTCAGTTTAAAACCATTCCCCCTCATCCTATGGCTCCCCTCCCTGATCCAGAGTCCCTCCCCATCTCTCCTGGAGCCCCTTGAGGGACTGGAAGGGGCTCTAAGGTCTCCCTGGAGCCTTCTCTTCTCCAGGCTGAACCCCCCCAACTCTCTCAGCCTGTCCTCACAGCAGAGGGGCTCCAGCCCTGAGCATCTTTGTGGCCTCCTCTGGACTCGCTCCAACAGGTCCATGTCCTTCTTGTGCTGAGGGCTCCAAAGTTGGACGCAGTGCTCCAGGGGGGGTCTCATGAGAGAGGAGTAGAGGAATAGGGCTGGATACACATAAGCAAACTGCATGACTAAATGGATCTGCAACAAACCTGACACTGGGATCCCCATCAAGGATGCCAACCTTCATCTTTGGCACGATGAAGCCAACCTTATCTCCTCACTGTGCACATGGGGCCTGGGGCCATTGATGCCCCCAGACTGCGGCCAAGAATTTGGAGGTCTGAGGTCTCTAAAGTCCTTTGGGTGGCCCTGTTACTGGTCTTAAATATGAAATAAAATACAGTTCTTATATCCTGAAGATGATAAAAGTTTCTTTCATACGACAGGCAACAAAGAAAGGTGGGTGACAGCACATCCTGAGCACAGCTTGAGTTCCTGTCCTGGCCAAGCGCTTTGTGTGCTACACAATGTCGTTTCCTAATAATACAGATGCTTCTAATGCTTTTCTGGTAACGAGCTCCAAATGCTTCACGAAGATGCAGGCATTTCAAAAAATCATTACTGTTTTTGAATGTGTTTTTCTGTGAACCCAAGCTGAAATCCAAGACGGAGCATTTAAGAAGTTAACCTGGCAGGTACTGGGACAGATGGGTATCTCAAAGGCAGAGCTGGCATCAAGAGGAGTGACAAAAATGAAAGGATTCAAAAGTCCTCAGTGAGTTTCAGAAATCTGTGGCCCCGTGAGTCCCATTTCCTGCATCTTTAAGACGTAACGTGTCGTTTGTTCCGCATCAGCGAGCGCCCGGCTGCAGCTGGGAGCAACGGGCATCGCTGATACCAACCGCGGCTTTGCCAGGTGCCTGAACCTGGAGTGAAATAATTTTGTCCCTGGGCCATCCTTTGAGCCAGCTGCAGTCTCTTTCCACCCCCTTGCTGGCAGCTGGACCCTCAACAGATGCAAAACATTCATCTTTCTCTCTACCAAAAGTGAAAATGCTCCTTAACAAGATTCAACAAGGAAAAGTGTAGGATCCTGCACCTGGGGAAGAAGAATGTTAGGCATCAATACAGGTTAGGCATGGACCTGCTGGAGACAAGCTCTCAAGAAAAGGATCTGGGGGTCCTGGTGGACAACAAAATGACAATGAGCAAGCAGTGTGCTCTTGTGGCCAGGAGGGCCAACGGAATCCTGGGCTGTGTAGGGAAGAGTGTGATCAGCAGGTGGAGGGAAGTCATTCTGCCCCTCTACTCTGCACTGGTGAGGCCACAACTGGAATCCTGTGTCCAGTTCTGGCCTCCCCAGTTCAAGAGGGACAGGGAACTGCTGGAAAGAGTCCAGCGTAGGGCTACAAAGATGATTCAAGGACTGGAGCATCTCCCTGATGAGGAGAGACTGAGAGAGCTGGGACTCTTTAGTCTGGAGAAGAGAAGGCTGAGGGGAGACCTTAGTAATGCTGACAAGTATCTAAAGGGTGGGTTGAAGGAGGAGGGAACCAGACTCTTTTCAGTGGTTCCCAGTGAGAGGACAAGGGGCAATGGGCACAAGTTGGAACATAAGAGGTTCCACTTGAATATGAGGAAGAACTTTTTCACGGTGAGGGTGACAGAGCCCTGGAACAGGCTGCCCAGGGAGGGTGTGGAGGCCCCTTCTTTGGAGATTTTCAAGCCCCGCCTGGATGCTCCTGAGTAACATGCTCTGACAAGCTCTGGGTGGTCCTGCTTCGGCAGGGGAGTTGGACTAGATGATCTCTATGGTCCCTTCCAACTCTAAAAATTCAGTGAAATTCAGTGAAATTAACATGGGATCTCCTCACTGTGACAGGACCAAACCATCCTTTCTTTCTCCCCGGTTTACTGCAGTTGGAAAGGTCCTATCAGTCTACTTTTATGAATATTCTTCACCTAAGCTGGGCTGCAAGTTGATCAACATGAATTAAAAGGACCGTAAAGTGGAAGAGGGATGGAGAAATGAGGTTTTGCCCTTGTCACGACGTTCCATCGACACCACCTCTTGAGCGAGGCCGCGGCACCGCATGGGAACCCGGGCTGGTTTGCTGCAAGGGGAAAGTTACCCGAGCGAGTAGGGTGTCTCTGCAGAGACAAAGGACATGGCAAAGAGGTGGAGATGTCAAAAGCCAGATCTGGTTCCCAAAAAGGACGCAGCAAAATAAGCACTAGTCTAGGAATTTGGAGACTTTTAGCTGCTACAGTAGCTTTTATAACCTGTATAGAAACAACTCTTCAGCATTTAGAGCACTTAGAGACCTTATACAACTGGAAAACTTAAAAAAAAAAACCCAAACCAAGCAACCTGAAACCACCTGAAGCACTATAGCTCTGTTGATTCACTTGGAATCCTACGTGATTAATCCCATCACGTCTAAGATCTTCTATGGGGACCCAAATGGGGACCCAAGCGGGAAGCAGAGAAAGGTAAAATGAAAAACAAGGGAAAGAGGGAAGTTTGATGTAGCAATAAAACATTGTTAAATTCCATATTTACTCTGGGCAAGTTGTATTTTGAGGTACTAAGGGTTCCCCGTGTGTGGAAGAGGTGCACTCTCCCAGCCAAGGAGCGATACACCACCAGTACGAGTGGTGTGTCCATGGGCGTAACCACACAAGGTAAGATGATGTACTTGGGGACATGGAAGATTGGAACCAGAATAAACCAGGCAAAGCTACCAAACATCCTGAAACTTCTAGAAGCTTTTGCTCACCTAGGGATGAAGGCGAGGGCAAGGCTGCTCAGTGTGCTTTTGAACGTCAACTGCAGACCAGCGGGGATAGTCAGGGTATTAAAGCAGGTAAATTACCAAGTGGGCAAAGCATCCAGCCAGCACTCGAACATGTCTGAAATGAGTGTATCCACAGAATCACAGAATCTTCTAGGTTGGAAGGGACCTTAAAGATCATCTTGTCCAACTGTCAACCTAACTGAAAAAAATAGACACCCACACAACAAACAAGGAGCATCATCACTAAACCAGACCTCCCAGCACGACATCAACCCGTCTTTTGAACACCTCCAGGGATGGGGCCTCAACCACCTCCCTGGGCA
>NW_015091360.1:469902-476985 GCF_001431845.1 Calidris pugnax | reverse complement strand
CTCCAGACCCCTCACCATCTTTGTTGCCCTTCTCTGGACCCGCTCCAGCACCTCAATGTCTTTTTTATGGTAGGGGGCCCAAAACTGGACACAGTACTCGAGGTGGGGCCTCACCAGTGCCGAGTACAGGGGGACAATCACCTCTCGGGCCCTACTTGCCACGCTGTTCCAGAAGTACCTAAGGGCGATGATCACCTCTCGGGCCCTACTCGCCACGCTGTTCCAGAAGTACCTAAGTCTAGGGAAAGAAAAGAATCCCTGCTTTTGCATTACAAGTTCATTATAAGTCCTATTTTCAGATCACTGGTGTTTTTAAAAGGTTTTCAAGAAGAGTGTTTTGGGTTTTTTTAATAAAAAAAAAAACGGCTAGGGAAAGAAAAGAATCCCTGCTTTTGCATTACAAGTTCATTATAAGTCCTATTTTCAGATCACTGGTGTTTTTAAAAGGTTTTCAAGAAGAGTGTTTTGGGTTTTTTTAATAAAAAAAAAAACAACAAACCAGAATTTCCAGAACGAAACCAAACCGTGAGGCGCTGGATGACTTTGGGTGAAGAGAAAGGCTTTGGCACGGGTGTCTCGGGAAGACAGCCCGGAGTCCTGGCCGGGCTCCAGCCTGGGAAGCTGTCCTCAGCCTCCTCTGAGATGACTATCAGCTCCTCTTCCTGCTCGAAGCTGTTGAGCAATAACGCTCTGAGTTGTCAAACTGATACTGCTCCTCCAAGCAGAAGTGGCTGTGATTCAGTCATCGGTGAAATAACCCTCCTGATACTAAAACTCCCTGAGCTCTGCTGGAATTAGAAGGGCAATTATACAGACAAAGGATATGTTTTGCTAAGCTTTTTTTGGGTGAATATCGGCTTGTTATTATCTTTGCGTTGCGATGCCTCATTAGTAACGACTGACCACACTCCCCCGGAAATCTTTTACTACAGACAGGATTGTTGCACTTCCCAGCTGCGTTTTAGTAGCATGAGCAATGTTATGAAATAGGCTTTTATTCCTTCATCCTGTCATCTCACTACAACAAGAGAGAAGAGGATGTTTGAGCCCAACAGAATCACGGGACCAGCAAAGCTCAACTTGAAAGATCCCTCCTCCCTCCACGGAAGCATCGCCCTCATCACACTGACATTTCTTCAGCATCCCTAAACCTGAACCAGGATTTCCTTTGAGTACTGAAACTAACTCTTCCCTGTCATCACTTCTTAAATTTATTTTTTTTTTTTATTTTGGGGTGAGTTTTGTGGCTGGTTTTTTTTTGTTGTTGTTTTCCAAAATGTTGCACCCATAATGATTCATTTTCCAAACCAAATTCAAGCTTCTGGTCACCAGCACCTGTGTCTCAGCACTGATTTCTTTCTGGCTGTTGACCATTCCCCTAGAAATTGTTTCCCCTCCATAACATTTCCCAAATTGCTAAGACATTTCTGAAACAGCAACACTCCTTTCCACATTCTCCAAATCATAGAAATCCTCTAGGTTGGAAGGGACCTTAAAGATCATCTAGTCCAAAATGGTGGGGTTGGGAACTTTCTGGCAGTGGGTTTGTGAATCAAAGCTAGTATTTCATAGAGAAAAACAAAGAGTAAAGGTCTAGCTTGCCTATATAGAATCATAGAGTTGCCTGGGTTGGAAGGGACCTTCCAGATCATCGAGTCCAACCATCAACCCAACACTGACAAAACCCATCACTAACCCATGTCTCTAAGCTCTATGGCTGCCCAGATTTTAAATATCTCCAGCGATGGTGCCTCAACCACTTTCCTTGGCAGCCCATTCCAAGGCTTAATAACCCTTCCAGTGTAAAAATTGTTCCTAATCTCCAATCTGAACCTCCCCTGGTGCAATTTGAGGCCGTTTCCTCTTGTCCCATGGCCTGTTCCTTGAGAGAAAAGACTGACCCCCACCTCTCTACAACCTCCATATTCATACAATGAACAGGGCTATAACAGGAGATGTGCTCCTACTCTATTTTCCTCTGTCTCACCACAGCCTTTGCTGTGAGAACAAAAGCCACACTGTGATGCCTGAAACAATATTGAAGTGACCAAGGACACAGCTCCCCTGGTCCAGCGGGGATGGAGGGGACCTGTGTTTTCAGAAAAATCTCTGTGGCCAACAAACTACCACAATAATGTAGTTTCCTACAAACATTGTAAAAGAGTGAACAGCAACTGAAGTAACCATGTGTCTGTTACCAAAGTAAACATGTATCTCTTAAGCAACCAAGCTTCCACCAGAAATAAGACAGGGAGAAACAATTAATCAGCAAACCCAAAGTAAACATGTATCTCTTAAGCAACCAAACTTCCACCAGAAATAAGACAGGGAGAAAATTAATCAGCAAACGAGCTAGAAATGGATATAAAAACTAGGTTTTGTACAAAGAATTATTTTTTTTTCACTAATGCCAAACTTCTCTGCTATATCTATGTAAATAAAAAAGGATTAAAACTGCCCAGTCTTTCTGATTTAAAGCATATTTCTGGTTGCATTGCAAAAAAGCCTTCTTCAGGATACACCCATCGGGAAGTTCCAACATTTTTGGTCGTGTTGGCTGTCAAATATGCACATAGAGCTTTGTTCATGGGGAGGACCATTTTCTGTTTCCAAGCTCAGGCTCTTATTATAGCTTAGATCAAACCCTGTAATAAAACCCTCTAACAGGCGCCAACTCCATCATACGCAAATGCTTCAACTTCTGCTGAATCCTCTGGCCTGACCCACCATCTCCAGCTTTACTCACCCCGAGGATATTGCCAAAGGTGCATTTGTTCCTCATCGTTTCATATCCCAGGCATGGCCAAAGAGTAAAATTCAGTTGTGTCCACCTTATAGCAGGAGAGGAACTGCCTTAACATCACCAGCGACAGATTCGGGTAGAATCATAGAGTCGTCTAGGTTGGAAGAGACCCTTGGGATCATCGAGTCCAACCATCTCCCCTACTCTACAAAGTCCTCCCCTACACCATGTCCCTCAGCACTGCATCTAAACGGCCCTTAAACACAGCCAGGGATGGTGACTCCACCACCTCCCTGGGCAGCCTGTTCCAATGCCCGACCACTCTTTCTGTGAAAAATTCCTTCCTAATGTTCAATCTAAACCTCCCCTGTTGGAGCTTGAAGCCATTCCCTCTCGTTCTGTCACTAATTACCTGTGAGAAGAGACCAGCACCAACCTCTCTACAGTGTCCTTTCACAAAGTTGTAGAGAGTGATGAGGTCTCCCCTAAGCCTCTTATGTATGTTCTGATTGTCTGAAAACTGAGTTTTAAACTCACAGACTCTCAGGGTTTTGGCAGATAAATAGATTTCCCCCATGAAACCTTGGAAAGGGCACGGAGCACGGCCGGGTGCACTTGTGAGAACTCAAAAAACAACTTTCCCCCCCAAGACCAAGCTGCCCCTGGCCCTTCCCTTTAACCCCCTCCAAAAAAAGGCAGGAGGAAGAGGGCAGTGCTGGGTACCCAGAGGCTGCGGCAGCGACGCTGCTGCAAATACATGTCATTTCTCATTTGTGCCAGAGAAGAGAACCCGCGAAGGGTGACAAGGCTGCTGTTGAGACAGCAGTCTCTAAGTATCACAGACCAGCTCTCTAGCCTGCAATCAAGGGGAAGATACATCAAAAAAAAAAACCAAACAACCAAAACCAAAACAAAAAACCCAACCCAAGCGAGAGCCACTGCACGAAAACACAAAATGCGAAATGGCACGTAGAGGAAAATGAAACACAAGAATGGCAGTGTCGTCCGTTTGTACCACCACCTTTAAACTTCACTTAAGCCTTATTCATTAAGTCAAGAAAGCACACATAAACTCTTTAGGTGGAGCCGGGATGAGCACATAATGACAATAAGAGGTTTCTGTTAAACCACATCGCTATCTGCTGCCAGATCACAGAGATTTCTTCATTAAGGGGCTGGATAAAGGCGGTAGCAGATGCTCATCTAACCCAGACCTATATCCACAGTGTGGAGACATCTAACAGCCTTTTGGTCATACTGACAAGTTCTGAGGATTTTTAGGACTGACTTGAGGCCACGTCCCAGCCTCAGCCTCCCCAGCCCTTACACCTCTTCTCCTCTGGAGAGCCACCTCCTTCCCTGCTGCAGCCAGAGATGCCAGCCCTCCCTGCCAGGTTCTGGCCATGGGACCTCAAGCTGAACAGCAGAAGACTTCTCCTACCCAGCAGAAGACTCCTCCTTCCCATCCCTGACCAGCTGCCCGACCTCCTTGGCTCCTTACCCCTCCTTCCCACCCCACCTCATGATTTTCTTCTCTTCCATGCTTTCTATCTCCAACATCCCCACAAACACTGGCCGCTTTCCCCCAGCATTTTGCTTTGTTTTATAACTGCTATTGCACAACTGGATGTATGTTCATTAGCAAGTGGCTGGTGGAGGTAATCAGAGCCCCTTCTTAGCCCTTTCAGCTTCCCCCCTGCAGATGTTCATATCCCAGCGCAGGAATCACCTAAAAAGGTGTCCAGGACTTAAGCTTTTTATAGTTTAACTAGAATATTTTAGGGGTAAAACAACATGGGGAAAAAAAATGCACCAGCAGCTTGCAGCAGCAAAAGATGGTAATTTGCTTTCTGAACTCATTTGCTGCCGAGTAAATTACGAAATAAAATTATATTTCCAATTGCTGCCTCCGAGGGAGCAGAAGGGGATGGGAGAGAAAAGCATAGCTCTGGAGAATCAGGAGACGTGGCTCCAGGTTTCAAGGCTGCTCGAGAAACGCTCTGCCATAAGGGATATCTGGGCCAGGCTGTAGGCTGAGCATTAATTAACCAGGGCACGGTGGACAACAGGGTTTCAACAACTCTGCTGAAAAGCACTCTGCAATTTTCAGGTGAAAGTTGATGCAGTTGGAGGTTCGTCACCAACCACGTTGCGCGTTGGGCTTTTTACTCAACATTCTCGCTTTATCGCGCGCTTCGCCAAGAGACGTAGAAAAACGAAGACAGAACAGTGATAAGAACGGAAAATAAAGACTTTTAACCTTGTGAATAAGTGCTAAGTCTTTCCAGTGGTAGCAGCGTTACCGCTGAAGATAAACATCGCTCCCTCTTGTGGCTAAAACTATTGCTAACTCCACACCACTTCAATTTTTTTTCGCAAGACTTTTAACCTTGTGAATAAGTGCTAAGTCTTTCCAGTGGTAGCAGCGTTACCGCTGAAGATAAACATCGCTCCCTCTTGTGGCTAAAACTAACACTAACTCCGTGCCACTTCAATTTTTTTCGTGGAAAATCATCGAAGAAAGAATTCTTCACCTCAATTTGTGTCTGACTGCACAGTCACACACGTGTTCTCTCATGCAGAAGTATAACAACACACCATGCACGGAGCTGATGTTGGATATATAATTTCACCAAGTGTCTCTGTGTTAAAAGGCTACTAAAAAACTCCAAAACAAACAAACAAAAAAGTCGAAAAAACCCTCAACTCCCACAAAAGGGTGATAAAACCAGAGGAGAAAACTTACCAGGGATCTGATATGCACAAATTTACAGCCTCTCTTGTATGGAGTTGTGAGTGATGGAGTTTGTCACACCCAGACACTGACTGAACTGATGCCCTCCCCGGGTAACAAAGAGTTAAACTCGCAGACTGGCTCCAAAATTAAAGATGTGAAACTGCTGGATGCCTTCACAGGGTTAACAGACCCCCTGAAATCTCTCTTCTCAGGGCATGCAGAACCCTATAGGAGACTTTCTGCGAGCGTTTCAAGACCTCAGTGGCTCAGGAGACCTCAACAATTCTATTTTTTAATTGACCTGAATGGCCATAATAAGTCAAATCACAGAATCACAGAATGCTATGGGGTTGGAAGGAACCTCTGGAGATCATCCAGTCCAACCCCCTGCCAGAGCAGGGTCACCCAGAGCAGGTCCCACAGGAACGTGTCCAGGTGGGTTTGAATGTCTCCAGAGAAGGAGACTCCACCACCTCTCTGGGCAGCCTCTGCCAGGGCTCTGCCACCCTCACAGCAAAGAAGCTCCTCCTCATGTTTAGGTGGAACTTCTTATGTTCCAGTTTGTGCCCGTTCCCTCTTGTCCTGTCCCTGGGCACCACTGAGAAAAGCCTGGCCCCATCCTCCTGACACCCACCCTTGAAGTATTTATAGATTTTGATCAGTTCCCCCCCCAAATACAGCAGTATTTACAGGTATTGATCAGATCCCCCCCCAAATATACAGTGTAATGGCACGGTCCCTCACCACGTGTAAGTAGACAGGAGATGTGTCACTAGTGCTGTTTAACGAAGCTGGACACACACTCTCTCATGGCTTGAAGCCCCCTCCCTAACCCTGGTTGGTTTCCAACTCAACAGCAAAAGAGAGGGTGCCTCTTGTCTCGGTAAAGAAGTGGATCCTTCTTTATGCAGATTTGGACAATAATCTTGCCTAAACAGATCCCCAAAGACAAAAAAAAAATATAAAATAAACCCAACGGTACTACTTCCAGTCAAGCTGCAATTTCATCAGCAGAACAATGAGTTGCTTTCCCTGCTTTCATTGCTAACAAATCACAGTTTATAGAAAATACCAAGTATGTTAGAATTTTTGTATGAAATATCACTGAATAAATTCTCCCACCCCCAAAAAACATTGCAGTGTGAAGATGGGAATAGAAGACTACAGAATTATTAATATTTGTGCTTTCTTTTAACTCAACAGTAAGTTATTTAAACAAGAAAGCATTATTTCATTATATAGCATGAATTATATGGTTATTCCCAGGAGTAAGAGCTAACTCGGGTATTTCCAGCCGATATCGGGGAACGTTTGAATTTATCTAAAATACACAGCTACTATTATTTGTTGCGATGACTGGTTGGAGACCAAGAACTAAAATACCTTGAGCGTAGGACAGACAATGTCATTTAATCCCAGACAGAAAAGCAAACCCGGGATTTTTCCACTCCACCTTCTGTAAATCTCTTTCAAAACAGTTGTCGCGCTCAAGGTGCAAATGTCCTTGAAACAAGAAAATAAAGGGAGCAGAAAGGTGATGTTTGGGGAGCAAACTGGGACCACGTATGTCCACACTTTCCAAGAATTTGCAGCTGCTTTGGTT
>NW_015091360.1:441456-469892 GCF_001431845.1 Calidris pugnax | reverse complement strand
GTTTCCCCCCCCCCCCTCCTCAGTAGCCGTTGTGTCCGATCTCATTCTTTTAAGAAAACCAGACCCATCCCTACAGGAGTTCCCCCTTCAACAGCCTCCCCACCCTCCCCCGTCATTAAGGACCCATAATTCAAGCTTAAATACTTTGGAGAAGAGATTTGTCTTCCTGCAGCGAAGGAAGAGCGATGCACAAACATTAGAGCAATCTAATTTTAGATCATTCAGACAATAGGCTGGATCCTTACGCGCATTTATTTAAAGGCTATTTATAGCCCTCCAGACGCTGCTGGAAGGAGAGTCATCCATTGTGGAGTTACTCCAGTTTGGGAAGGAGGGAGGGAGAAGAGGAGGGAAGGGGCAATCAAGAGCCTGATTGTTCTGGGGAGCACAGGTAGAGAGGTGTGGGATGAAATGTTCATTTATGGGCTGAAGATCAGAAGGTTCAGCTGCTTTTAGCGACTCTGCTGCTGCCAAAAAACCATAGGGCCACCAGGGAACTTCCAGGCATGGAAACGGGACCGTGTGCCAGAACAGGGGAAAAAAAAAAAAAACCACATTGAAGAAGTTTTCAGTCCTTTAGGGACCCTTCTGGAGCAGTAAAAACGGCCACACCGTACCTCAGAGCCTCAGTGTCGGAGTCAGCAGCTCCCTCTCTGGCACGTGACTTCCAGAACAAAGTTCTTCTTTTTGTTGTAGGCACTTACAAGCTCATCCAAACGTTGGCACTGGGTTATCAGAAGGCCTCTCAAACCCCAGCCTTTCTTCAGTTCTTCTTTTTAGTTCATCTTTTTTTTTTAAAAAAAATAAAATCCCAAATACAATTATCAACGTATCTTCTGGCTTCAGAAGAATTCTAACAATGCATCTAAGGCAACGTTCCCAATGCACACAGGTCAGTGGTAGGAGGAAGAAAGGTCCCACCACTTCACAAGTTGAACTGTAATTCAGGCTTGGTAGCCCGTGGTACAACGGAAGCCTTTGGACCATCAGCTCCTGTTCTTCTGCTGTAAGATAACAATATATTATAGAATCATAGAATGGTTTGGGTTGGAAGGGACCTTCAAGATCATCCAGTTCCAACCCCCTGCCCTGGGCAGGGACACCTCCCACCAGACCAGGTTGCTCCAAGCCCCATCCAGCCTGGCCTTGAACCCCTCCAGGGATGGGGCACCAACAGCTTCTCTGGGCAACCTCTTCCAGTGTCTCACCACCGTCACACCAAAAAATTTCTTCCTGAGATGCAGGAAGAATCTCCTTCAGTCTAAAACCATTGCCCCTCATCCTATGGCTCCCCTCCCTGATCCAGAGTCCCTCCCCATCTCTCCTGGAGCCCCTTTAGGGACTGGAAATTGCTTTGCCACTTCTCCTTGTCTGATGCATGGGTCATATTTATCATGTTTAGATGCAAGTCCCGGGGCTGTTAGCCATTCTAGAGCAGATTTCCTATTTTAACTCGTAGTGTCTCTCAGATATCCAGGTCAGAGGACTCCGAGTTGAAGTATGGAACATCCAAAGCACTGCGGCACAGCATCTTGTTCTCATCACGGCATATCTTGAGGAGAAAAATCTGCTTTTGAAGTGATGGGTGATTTTTAACAACCTTCCCCATGAAGCTGACTCACCCGGCCACGCAGAACCCAACGCCTTACCAATTTTCAGTAAAGCAGGAACTGCAAAGCACAGCAGATAGCATGTATTTGTAGGTCATGGATCCTTAAGCCAGTGTCCTCGTAGCTACGTCAGCTGAATGTGATCCACTACTTAAAAAGAAAGTTCAAAACAACTAGATCAAGGTTCCCAAAAAGGCTGAGGTAGATTCTGAAACAGAACTTAACTCATCATGGCTTTCAAATTCATGTCTTAACCATACCCCAACCATAGTCCATGGTTGGACTCGATGATCCCAAGGGTCAATTCCAACCTAGATGATTCTATGATTCTATGATTCTACTTTGCAGCAACTCGGTTTGGTACCAGATCTCCAGCCACCCTTGGAAGCATGAGCAGGCTGATGTTGGGGTAAGCAACCCATGCTGCTCTGAAGTCCAAAAGGTAGCTCCTCACTGGAAGAGGAGGACTTCATTTTTTATGAAAATTACCATGAACAAAGATAGGTAACTTATAAAATGGGGCAAGGACAAAACAAACTGGCATAACCACTCACCAGCTTGCTCTGTCTGGAAAATCTTTTGTTTCTAAAAAGTATGCCTGGTGGTGAGTTACCACCCTTGGAGAACTAGCAGGTCCCCAGTGAGAGAAACCCAAGCTGCTCCCAGCAGTAAGGGCAGCACCCCTGCCAAGAGGGGTTCATTTCTAACGCTGCCTTTTTCCAAGACCCTGTGAGCCCAGACCTTTGAAATGCCCAGTGCCTGCTATTGAAATATTCCAGAACTAAGGGATTATGGCCAGTCTAGGCCACACACTCACCTGCAAACCCTACTGCTGAAAGGTGTTTTCCTGAATCATTTGAAAAAATGTTTTAATAGCAGCAGCAAGAACAAGAAGAGAACCACCATGGCACGGGCACTGTACTACAAATAAAACCAAGAGGCCACTGGAGAGTGAGCACGGCCAAGGAAGACCAGGCTGCGTTCAAGATAAAGCCTTTGGCTTCTGTGTCAGCAAGTTACTGCTTGTTTTCCTTGTGAGGAAATATTCATAGAATCATAGAATGGTTTGGGTTGGAAGGAACCTTAAAAGATCATCCAGTTCCAACCCCCTGCCCTGGGCAGGGACACCTCCCACCAGACCAGGTTGCTCCAAGCCCCATCCAGCCTGGCCTTGAACCCCCAGGGATGGGGCAGCCACAGCTTCTCTGGGCAACCTCTTCCAGTGTCTCACCACCCTCACAGGAAGGAATTTCTTCCTGAGATCTCATCTCAATCTCCCCTCTTTCAGTTTAAAACCATTACCCCTCGTCCTATGGCTCCCCTCCCTGATCCAGAGTCCCTCCCCATCTCTCCTGGAGCCCCCTTTAGGGACTGGAAGGGGCTCTGAGGTCTCCCAGGAGCCTTCTCTTCTCCAGGCTGAACACCCCCAGCTCTCTCAGCCTGTCCTCACATCAGAGGTGCCCCAGCCCGCGGAGCATCTTTCATGGCCTCCTCTAGACCCATTCCAACTGGTCCATGTCCTTCCTGTGTTGAGCTGGATTCAGTGTTCCAGGTGGGGTCTTACTAGAGCAGAGCAGTGGGGCAGAATAACCCCCCAGCCCTGCTGGCCATGCTTCTTCTAATGCAGCCCAGGATGGGGGTGGCTTTCTGGGCTGCCAGCACATGTTGCTGACTCATGTTGAGCTTCTCATCCACCAACAATTCCAAGACCTTCTCTCAGGGCTGCTCTCTATCCATTCTCTGCCCAATCTCTATTTGTGCCTGGGACTGTGGGTGGGGTCTTACTAGAGCAGAGCAGTGGGGCAGAATAACCCCCCAGCCCTGCTGGCCATGCTTCTTCTAATGCAGCCCAGGATGGGGGTGGCTTTCTGGGCTGCCAGCACATGTTGCTGACTCATGTTGAGCTTCTCATCCACCAACAATTCCAAGACCTTCTCTCAGGGCTGCTCTCTATCCATTCTCTGCCCAATCTCTATTTGTGCCTGAGACTGTGGTGACCCAGGTGCAGGACCTTGCACCTTGGATTGGTTGAACTTCATGAGGTTTGCACGGGCCCACCTCTCCAGCCTGTCCAGGTCCCTCTGGATGGCAACCCATCCCTCCAGTGTGTGGACCATGCCACACAGCTTGGTGTCATTGGCAAACTTGCTGAGGGTGCACTCAATCCCACTGTCCATGTCACCAACAAAGACGTTAAACTGCACTGGTCCCAGCACCAACCCCTGAGGAACACCACTCATCACTGCCTTCCGCTTGGACATTGAGCCATTGACCACAACCCTTTGAGGGTGGCCATCCAGCCAGCTCCTGATCCACTGAGTGGTCCATCCATCAAATCGGTGTCTCCCCAGTTTGGAGACCAGGATATCATGTGGGACAGTGTCAAACCACTGTATTTACTATTGTGTCACCGACCAGTGTTCAATCTAAAATGAGTATCTCAATATCTCACCGTTCGAGGAGAACATTTACACAACTCAACACACACATAAAGACACTCAGCAAAAACAGCGAAGAGGATGCGAAATGCACATCAGAAAAACGTGTTTTAAGATAAAAAAACAAATCAGATCTTCGAAGAGAATGAGCTGTTAGGAGCTACTTCCCAATAAACTTAAAGTAACGCGTAAACCCAAAGTTGAAGCCTTCAGGTGAACCAGAAGAGGTACAGAAAAGCCAGCACAGATGATCAGAGGCACAGAACAGTCTCTGCACAAGAAAACACTCAGCAGATTGAGAACCCCGGGGCTTGAAACAGAGAGGTCTATAAAATCATGCGTAGTAGGAGAGAGGCGAGGAGGGAATGATTATTCTCCTGGAGACTCACACAAGGAAATCATCAGGTTTAAAGCTCAAGCCAAAGGAAATACTTTTTCCAAACAAGGCACAGTTAAATTGTGTAACTTATTGAGTGTTGTGGATGCCAAGTATTTAAATGGGTTCAAGAGGGATTATACAAACGCGTGCAGAATACTGCCATCGCTGGCTATTAAAAAAAATAAAATAAAATAAAAAGAGACAACAAAAGTTTTGATGCAACCAGATGCTTCACATGTCCCTACGCTGATGACTGCCAGGAACTGGGTGGATGAAACAGGATGACACTTCTCTCAGTCTCAACATCCCTTTCCCTACAGAGCCATGAAGGCCAAGAGGCTGGAGCACGTGGGTCTTCTGGGTTGGTCCAGGACGGCAGCTCTTTGCGAAGGAGACGAGAAGTCTGCTGGGCTCTCCTCTAAGAGGAACCTCTGGGGTTAACCAGAGTTTCTGTAGCTCAGTTCTCACCGCTGGGCTGACTTGTGGGGCAGAGAAGGGGAAGAGGGGAGGGTGGGAGAGCAGGGGCAGGGCCAAGAGAACCATGGCACCCCTTCGTGCCGCCTCTAGAAACAACACCAACATTTCCCTCACCACCTAAAAAAAAAATTTTCCTCTAAAAAGCTTCTGAGCATTTTCTTGACAGCACAGACAAGTTTACAGTGTCTGAAAGGGGTTTTTTCTTCTTTTTTTTTTTTTTTTACGGCATGCTATGAACAAAATTTAAATCCCAGTGCCAAGAATCAGAATGATTTACATCATTCTCTCCAGGGTGGGGCATACTCCATCCTCTGTTCAGTTACAGGCTCCTAATATCCCCCCACGCTGCCGAGCTGCCTTTATCGCTATAAATTAAGAAGCTTTCCATTTCAAATCTCCCAAATTCTCGAAGCAGGGCAGGCTCAGTCGGGGGGGAAAAAGGGGTACGTTTCCCTCAAGTCCTGAAGGAACCAAGGATTCCAGCACAACCACAGCCCCTGGCTCTCGCTCTGTTGTAGAAGCATAGAATGGTTTGGGTTGGAAGGGACCTTCAAGATCATCCAGTTCCACCCCCCTGCCCTGGGCAGGGACACCTCCCACCAGACCAGGTTGCTCCAAGCCCCATCCAGCTTGGTCTTGAGCCAGAGTAAGAGGGTGCTTGACGTTGTACCTCCTCGGTGTAAGCACAGCAAGCCCTGTGTCCTGTTTTCAGACACGTTTCCATAGGTGTGGAGCTTCACAAACAGACCTTTTTGCACCACGTCCCTCTCAGAGGTCAGCATCACCATGCCCAGCTGGAGATCAGGCCACTCAGACACTCGACCTGTGGCCAGCAATTGAATGGAATTACAAATCAAAGCACATTCACAGCTCGTAACGCCAGTCAGCTGCTTTGCCATCTCTTACCAGGAGACTACCCCAATCCAGATGTTCAGGAAAATTTTGCCCGGACTCCACCAAAGTCCCAAGACATTCCTGAAGGAGAGCCACATTTCTTATTATTCTTCCAGAGCTGGATTACCCTGCACTGCAATGCTTTCCAGCAGCAAAAGCCATCCCACCGGGGCCCAGAACAGCTAAAGCCAGTGCACAATAGTTGGTTTTTTTTCTGGCCAGACTGGGGTAAAATTACCCCAAAACCAGCAACAAAAATTAGCGCATCGCATGCTGTTTACCAGTGTCCCCCCCAAAACTCTTTCCTCTATATAAAAGGGGACACAGGTGAAAGGAACAGGATATTTCCTTATTATCGAAGGCAAAAAAAAAAAATCTATAATAATATCTATAAGCTGCAAGTTTTAATTTATATTCTCTGAGAGGAGAGAATATAAACTTTATAATCTTTACTTTAACTGCTGCAGGCAAAGCTTTCATGTGGCTCCAGCAGCACCTAAAGGGAGACGTCCAGAAGCAACGCTCCCATGAAATAAGGGTCTCCTATAGACTGATAAAAGCTGAAATTCCTCTTAAGCTTTGCTCTGAAAGTATCAAAAATTAGTGGAAATAAAGCAAGCAGGTTTTCTGTACTCCCCCCACCTCTTCTTCTCAAGGATTAAGCAAAGAAATCAGCATCTGTCACAGCGTTGCCTACTCACCTACAGCCAGGAGATGTCACCTGAGGCTTGCTCTGCATTCTCAGCGCTGGTTTTAATCTAAGATATTGGACTTTTGGGTTAAGACGGAGCTGTAACATCAGAGATCTACATCCTTGCTCTCTCAACCAGACGCCAGGAAGTAGCTTCTGGCCAAGTAAGGACATCCCCCAAGGCCTGCAGAACATAACCCAGATTTTATTACTTGTGTCACCACCAAGACCCAAAACTACAAGGAATTGTGTCTGGTTCAATTCAACGCTCTGTTTTCTGAGTTGCAGCAGAGACGCTACTTAAAAGGCAAGAAGTGATTTTTGCTGAAAGCAGAGCAAAAAGATGGGCTTCTGGATACATTTTTATTTTTTTTTTTTGCTGGCTACCAGACACCCGCAGGCAGACACAGCTGACAATGACAAAGGCAGGGGTGGCCTCTAGTGGCTGTTGTCCCCACATCCCAAACCCATCACAGGATTTGGCTCATATGACTGCATCTGCTCTGCTTCCCATCAGCGTTTGCTAGATCCTTCAGAAAGTGACAGGAGGACAAGGTGAAGACCAGGCTGGATGGGGCTTGGAGCAACCTGGTCTGGTGGGAGGTGTCCCTGCCCAGGGCAGGGGGTTGGGACTGGATGGTCTTGAAGGTCCCTTCCAACCCAAAGCATTCTGTGATTGCGAGAGGTGCAGCAGAGGAAAGGGAAGGCAGGAGTTGTTACCATCATCCTAGATACCATCTACATACCAGCATCTGCCTGTCCTCACCAGTGATGGCTGTCAGTCACCTGACAGGTATTACCCACTGGTAAAGTAGCTCTGGTTCTTACAATTCCATTTTCCATTGATTTTTTTGAAACAATTTCTTTTTAAGCTATAGTTTAAGCTGTGTTGTCCAACAATGAAGCCAAGAACCAGATGTGTCATCGTGGCAGACTAATCTTCACCTAACATTTTCTTTCCATTCATTTGAGCATTTACAAGTTACAAATGCAGGTTTTAAGAATGGTTAAGTAGCTCAACGGTTCTTCATAGAATGGTTTGGGTTGGAAGGGACCTTAAAGACCATCCAGTTCCAACCCCCTGCCCTGGGCAGGGACACCTCCCACCAGACCAGGTTGCTCCAAGCCCCATCCAGCCTGGCCTTGAACCCCTCCAGGGATGGGGCAGCCACAGCTTCTCTGGGCAACCTCTTCCAGTGTCTCACCACCCTCATAGCAAAGAATTTCTTCCCCAGATCTCATCTCCATCTCCCCTCTTTCAGTTAAAACCCTTCCCCCTCATCCTATGGCTCCCCTCCCTGATCCAGAGTCCCTCCCCATCTCTCCTGGAGCCCCTTGAGGGACTGGAAGGGGCTCTAAGGTCTCCTCAGAGCCTTCTCTTCTCCAGGCTGAACACCCCCAACCCTCTCAGCCTGTCCTCACAGCAGAGGGGCTCCAGCCCTTGGGTCATCACTTGAACCAGTGAACATAGAGATAGGGATTCTTCTTGGTCTGAAGAGCGACGCCTTATAGCTCCAGCTGGAGCTTGCACAGAATTATCAGGAATTCTGAGCTTCTCACTGTCTCAACTTGAGAAACTGCCTTGGTCCTCCCTCTCAGGATGATCTTTAAGGTCCCTTCCAACCCAAACCATTCTATGATTCTCTGAACACCCCCAGCAACCCAAACCATTCTATGATTCTACAAACACCCCCAGCCAGAACACTGCATGTGTCTTATACCACCATCTCCCTGCTAATGGTGCTGCTGGACCATGAGTAAGGCCAAGAGATTTGCACAAACCTCTGGTTTTGGAACAGACTATTCAAGCAGAGTTTTAATTCGATTGTCTTTATTATCATCTCCAGGAAAACAATAACAAGGTGATTGCTTATTACAGCTTCCCCAAACCAGGGCTCCAGGCCTGGCTGTCCTGGGTACACACACACACGCACACACACACACAAAGGCCTGGCTGTCCTGGGTACACACACACACACAGAAGACAACCCTTGTGACAAAGAACTTACAATCTAAATAAACCAAACAAAGATAATGATTATTCGAGAAACAAAGAGGAGGAACGACCTGCGGTGAGAACAGAGGACAGTCTTGGCTTGGCTTCTAGTCTGGAGATCAAGAGTTGGAATTCCTACCCCATTACAGTGTTCTCATCACCACGCACCGAGTTTGTTGATTACAAGGCAAGATACATCCTCCAACATTTATAAGTGACATGAGTCACCAAGCTCGAGTTCTAGACCATAATTTGTAAAGTTGCATACAGCAAAACTAGTCTGGAGATCAGAGACTGAAGTGCCCAGTCTCCCAAATGAGCAAGGCAGTAACAGCGAGCTGCAATATTCCATAGACCATCAAGACCAAGACCATCAAGGAATACCGATTTCTGCTAAACCAGTCAAGACTCACTCATACATTTTCTCACTTCAGTATATCCAATTGCCTAACGCTCGTGTTGGGAATGAAGAAGTGACAGCTCTGCTGTGCTGCATGACAACGCCTGACCTGTCACCTTAACCACAACAAATAAGGAGAAAGAACGAATACTGAAGAGCCATCAAATGATAAAGCTACACTTCAGTTGCTCTGATTACGCAAAAAGTTTCAAAAACACAACAAGAAGAAAAAGCAGTTGTCATTTCTGGCACTCACATCACAGATTTGCCATCTTTGAGCTGGATAAAAGCATTTGCGGAAACCTAAAATAAAAGTGACAGGACACATTGAAAGAGATCAAGTGTATTGGATTCCAAACTAGGTAGCGTGTTTTATTTCTTTTTTTAAACCTGAAATAAAAAGTTGTTGCCTTTCGTCTTGTCAACATCAAAAGAACTCCTGTAAAAGGCAGAGAGAAGCCTGTGGTGACTTCTCACCCGTCGCTTGCAGAAGGGGAACCGACAGCTGGGGATGCCAACAGCAGCTCCATTCCACCAAGAGGAAGACACTTGCTGTTGGGATGTGAGCTGTATCCAAACACCACTACATATCACAATACACATCATAGAATCATAGAATTGCCTGGGTTGGAAGGGACCTTTCAGATCATCGAGTTCAACCATCAAGTGAACTCTGATAAAAATCATCAATAAACTACGTCTCTAAGCATTATGTCAACCCGTCTTTTAAATCCCTCCAGTGATGGTGACTCCATCACTGCCCTGGGCAGCCTCTTCCAATGCTTAGTAACTCTTTCCCTGTAAAAGTTTTTCCTAATCTCCAATCTGAACCTCCCCTGGGGCACCCTGAGGTCATTTCCTCTTGTCCCATCGCCTGCTCCTGGGGAGAAGAGACCAACCCCCACCTCTCACGCATTGATTCACTTACTTCTTGCACATCTGATCCAGAAACCCTCCGGCCCTACTTCTGTTTTAGTTCTGAAGAGCACACCAAATTCCTCAGTGTGTACAGAACTAGGCTTTGCAGAGCCTAAACCGAGCAGTTGAGGGAGCGATGAGGGCAAGAACTCCTGTAAAAGGCAGAGAGAAGCCTGTGGTGACTTCTCACCCGTCGCTTGCAGAAGGGGAACCGACAGCTGGGGATGCCAACAGCAGCTCTGTTCCACCAAGAGGAAGACACTTGCTGTTGGGATGTGAGCTGTATCCAAACACCACTACATATCACAATACACATCATATAATCATAGAATTGCCTGGGTTGGAAGGGACCTTTCAGATCATCGAGTTCAACCATCAAGTGAACTCTGATAAAAATCATCAATAAACTACGTCTCTAAGCATTATGTCAACCCGTCTTTTAAATCCCTCCAGTGATGGTGACTCCATCACTGCCCTGGGCAGCCTCTTCCAATGCTTAGTAACTCTTTCCCTGTAAAAGTTTTTCCTAATCTCCAATCTGAACCTCCCCTGGGGCACCCTGAGGTCATTTCCTCTTGTCCCATCGCCTGCTCCTGGGGAGAAGAGACCAACACCCACCTCACGTATTGATTCACTTACTTCTTGCACATCTGATTCAGAAACCCTCCGGCCCTACTTCTATTTTAGTTCTGAAGAGCACACCAAATTGCTCAGTGTGTACAGAACTAGGCTTAGCAGAGCCTAAACTGAGCAGTTGAGGGAGCGATGAGAAGAGGGGACACCCACCAGGTATCCACCAGAAGCACCTATGGTATAAAAACATCCAAGTGTGGGCTAATCCAGTGCTCTAAAGAGAATCCACAACTTGCAATATGAGAAACTCAAGCAGGATGAACAGATCATAGAATGGTTTGGGTTGGAAGGGACCTTCAAGACCATCCAGTTCCAACCCCCTGCCCTGGGCAGGGACACCTCCCACCAGACCAGGTTGCTCCAAGCCCCATCCAGCCTGGCCTTGAACCCCTCCAGGGATGGGGCAGCCACAGCTTCTCTGGGCAACCTCTTCCATGTCAGATTATAACTGACATCAGTCCTTTGAAGCCTCATTCGTCTTAAAGGATTTCCCAAATTTTCCTCAAGCCTTAATTCTGTAGAACATTCTCATACACTGTGCAAGAAGTAACCCAAATATTTGCATGCCAAGGTGACTATTGCTACAGCCTCCAGGCATTAAATCATAGCTCCCAAAACGTTCTACAAAGAATCATAGAATGGTTGGGGTTGGAAGGGACCTCTGGAGATCACCCAGTCCAACCCCTCCACCAAAGCAGGTCCACCCAGAGCAGGTTGCACAGGAAGGTGTCCAGGTGGGTTTGAATGTCTCCAGAGAAGGAGACTCCACCACCTCTCTGGGCAGCCTCTGCCAGGGCTCTGCCACCCTCACAGGGAAGAAGTCTCCTCCTCATGTTTAGGTGGAACTTCCTCTGTTCCAGTTTGTGCCCATTCCCTCTTGTCCTGTCCCTGGGCACCACTGAAAAAAGCCTGGCCCCATCCTCCTGACACCCACCCTTGAATTATTTATTGGCGTTGATGAAGTCCCATCTCAGTCTTCTCATCTCCAGACTAAAAAGACCTAAGTCCCTCAAGCCATTCCTCATCAGAGAGATGTTCTAGTCCCCTCATCATCTTTGTAGCCCTATCTCTAGATGGAGGCTCTCGTTGGCCTGTGGACGTTACATGTGTCACGACTGTCCCTCCTCTGTGCTCACGTCCCTTCAATACTGACATATTCCCCAGGGAACAAAAAGGACAGCAAAGACCAACAGGGCACAGGGGGCCTATTGAAGCTGCCAGTCCCCATCTGCTACAACACGGGCCCCAGGGGCTGAGTCACCAAAGAAACCCAACCCAAGTATGACCTAGGAAGCAGCTGGTGAAACTTCTTGAAAACAGGAAACAAAAGGAGAGAAACCAAACAACTCTAGACAGGGATACAGTGCAATTCCTGCAGAGCTCTCTGGAAGACCTACTTCAGTACATGAAGGGTTCATGGGGAGGGAAAAAAAAATTAAAACCCACACCAAAAGAAAAGCTGTAGTTTCCTGGCTACTAAAAAAAAAAAGTAATCTTGTCTTTTTGATCCAAGAAAAACTACATTTTCAAAATTCCTATTTCTAAACCACCAGTATCACCTTGCACTGCCTGAAAATCCCAAAGCTATTACAGATAAAACATCTCATAGCATAGCACCTCAAGTATTTCCATTTTCCCCATGGTTTCTGACAAAAGTCCTTGATCATGTCAACAGCCTGCCACGTATGAGCTAGACAGACCATCTCCCTCCTGGTCCCGAGGACTGAAGCCCTTCAACAAGATCTCCCACCTCATACTGGAACCGAGCATCATTTTCAACCAAACTCACAGTTGAAGGGGCAGCTGCCTCAGAGCTTGAGGCATCTTTTCCCTCCATCTTTTTTTCTTGCTTATACACAAACACTTGAGTTTGTGTTAGCTGCCCCAATTTTGGCATCAACCTACAACAATGAAAATGCTCCCTTACCTTTAATATCGAGTTTTGCCTCCCCAACAAAAGTCACCTCAGGTACAGTTAAGTCCCACAATGATTATTACAGTTCTGGGTAACATAACTCCATAAAAACTACAAAAATTTTAAAAGAAAAAAGGTGTTTGGGAAAATTATCAACAGCTTACCAATAACTACTGATTTTCCAAATGCATTATCCAACATACTTCATTTACTTTCAGCATACTCTAATGCCCGCAGAAATAGTCTATGAAATCCCTTGATTATCCCTAAATCTGGGTATGGGATCACCCCAAAGAGTGGCATTTCCAAAGAGCCATGTTCATCAATAGTTCACCCAGGAGAAATCAATCTTTGCACCTAGTCAAGAGGAGAAAGTGTCCAGATAAAAGGGAAAAAACTCTGAAAATTAATTTCAGCTGCTCTACATTTCTTGTTTGCCCTTTGAAGTTACACGTAATTATTTAGTGAAAGTAAAACACTGGTTTTGATAGTAGATTCTGGCACATAAACCAAACATATGTTTGCAGGGGGTTGAGGTTTGAAGTCATCTCTTGTAATTCTTGAAAAGTCCTGACAAGATGGGGCAGAAAAGAGGGGGTTTTAAGAAAAAACCCAAACCCAACAAACCCCACCCACGGTCTGTAAGAAATACTCAACTCAAACCCACCTACACAAAGCCTTCTCTTCGAGGGACCTGGTGACTGAGCAGGATAAATTACTACAGTCCAAGCAATAATGATTTTATTAGGCATAGGAATAAAATAATGAGTTCTTCAGTCATTTCCATTTCTAATCTTCCTGATTCCATAATTAAGAAAACATGATTAGACAACTATAATCTTCTTCCAGTTTACTGAATCCCAGCTTACAAAGAGCCAAAATGCAGTAAAATTTGGAAATCAGTTTTAAGCAATTCAAAAGAACATATCCAGGCAAACAGTAATCTTATGCAGAACCAAGTAATATCCAACCGGAAAGAGAAGTCTCAAAAATCTTCTAAATTCATGGGGGTTTCCACCCCAAGGTAGAAAATTAAAAGTTATTGCTTTTGCCTCATCGAAAGTGAATAAATATGTATTTTTAGTTATGACACAAGAGACAAACTGGCTTTCAATACCAAATACAAATTCTAGAACAACTGAAATTGCTCTCTATCACTTGGCAGAAAGCAACAACTCCTATAAGGCAAGGATGAAGATTAAGCCATCATGGAAACAAAAGTGCTTTTTTTCAAAGTCCAAAGGCCAACAACATCCATTAAGGCCAAAAGGAGACAAAAAAAGCAACACCAGAACGAACAGGCAAGAACACTGTATTCTTTTGAAGTTTTTGGAAATGTAAACTTCAGGTTCACTTCCAGACCACTGCGCCAAAGAACGAGGTTTACAAGAAACACTTTGCCTCCAGGAAACAACTATTACAACCCTCAGACTCCAATAAGTCTTAAAAGATCCCAAGAAGTACCTTAAGCCTGCCCTTCGCAGTTTGTTCCTCCACCCTTTAGGATTTCACCAGCCTCAGGACAAGCAGGTATGACGAGCAAAGTGATTTAAGAGCCAAATTACCAGATTAGAAACTTTAAAAATTTGTCCCTTTTTTGGCTTAAGGTACAACTCGAGAGCAAGGCACAAGGAATCTACAAAGCTCTTCTTAGAAACAGACGCGAAATGTAATTTTTTGCGCAGGAAGTATTTAACGTAGGCAATTCCCTCCAAACTTCCAAGTTCCAATTTTCCAGTTTCACAGTCCAGATGGGATAGATTCACAGTTTCACCACTTAAAAAAAAGAGTTTTATTTCTTCAAATCGAGATATGGTTATAGCTACCTCCACGGGAGCAGATTGGGTGTATCACAGGGGGTGCTGCCCCGGAGCTAAGCACATCATCCAGGTCTGTCAAATCCACTTCAGGAGCTGTGAAGCAAGTACTCGGGATCTGGGACTCAAATTAGCTGAAATATAGAATAGATTAAACTGTAATAACTCTAAATAGAGCTGAACGATTGAAGAATGGATAGTTACTTGTAGTCAAGATTTTGTACTAGAAACGTTTATTCTGTAGAGCAAGCAACCGAACTGGAGAAGATACAGAATGCAGATTTATTATTTTTGTTGGGTATAAAAATCAACTCTAATAACAGCTTTTTAATTAAAACTATTTTATTTATCAGCTTGATTGCTCATAATTACTCCTCTCAATCAATAAGCAGTCCAATACTTGGCTTAACTTGAAAGACTAATTTAAGCAACTTCTTCTTAAGACGGAATTAAATCTCTAACTCATTCTCTCAAGTGAAATGGGTTGAATTATACCCGTTACAAAAGGGTACAGAGGAAACATTAACTGCATATTAAACTGGAAAATTAACTGGACAAAGCTTCACATTTAATACAATTATGAAAGACAGATAATGGAAAAAAAAATCTTAAATTAAGATTTTTCCAGTTGTAGCAAAGGGCACCATAAATCATTTTTAAGAAGTTGTAGCTTTTAAATATTTTTTTTTTTTTCCATAAAAATATATATAGGAGAAATCAAACTAATTTCCTAACAGAGGTGAAACAAAGCAAAGCAGTCAGAATAAAGGAATGTTTCTCAACTCGATCCGTTTATCTAACAAATTCCCTCTTGGCAGAGCATTAAAACGCCTCCTATTAACAATCACGACACCAACATTGTAAGAACCTCCACCCTCTAAAAATAATTAGACAGACGAGTTTTCCAAAGAAGGTCCAACACACACTAATTCTCCAAGATAACATACACTTTAAAAAGCACGGACGGGAGTTAACAGCGCTACTCAAATCAACGCTCTCTATCACCACACACGCTCCCTTCTAATTTTCAAGTGCTAAATCCTATATCTTCAAAAAAAAAAAAAAAAAAAAAAAAAGGGTTTTTTGTTCCTCCTAGGAGATTTCTAACCAACAAACAAGAAGACTCTGCAACATTTCCAATTAGTTCAGCTTGGTTTTAATGATACGGGGCAATTCTTAGAGCGGACATTGCGTAGCTAAGAACTACAAAAATAAAGACCTTTACTGATGTGGTCTGAGAATCCCAATTTGAACTGTAAATTTGAACCAAGGTAATTAACTGAAAAGCCAGAGTATCTGAAAACGCACACTAAGGGTTTTGGGTTGTTTTTTTTTTTTACTTCAATTTTGCAGTATTACTTGAAGAACTTGGAAAAAGTGAAGTTGGCAGAACAACATATATCACCAAGGTTACAAAAACTGGAAGGAAAGAATACATTGCAACAGTGATCCTCATTAAGTGAAGTTATTTCATCACAATAAATGTTTAAAAAAGTGTCAATGTTATTTAAAAAGTCCCTCCCCGCCCCCCCCCCCAAATATTTGAAGACAGATAAACCTTTTTCCTTAGTCAAAATGGCTTTTAAAAAAAGTTTCTCAAAACAACAGCAATAATCAAAAAACATGAATTGCATTTTCTTTAATCCATAACATCTCTAGTGCTGAAGGGCCATCCATGTAAAAAGCAGATTCTTTGGGGACATTAGTCAATTAACTTAACGAAACCCAGTTTTACGAGGATTTATCCTTCCTGCTACGAGGCGAGTCTGCTCCATTTGAGGTCACTGTTCCATTTATTCCATTTTCTAGAAAAAAGAAGAATACATTTCTAAATACAGTGAGACTCCATATTTTATGACTTTTTCATAGATCCTACACAAACGGCCTTTTAACTTCTTCTCTGATGTATCATCTACGTCAAACCTCATCATTATCACTCCTAATGCAACACTAGAGTGAAGTTTTTACAAAGTGCAAAATTTAAAGCTTACTGTGATAAAATCTGGTTTCCTGACATAGGCCAGAGACTGAAATGTGTACATTACATACATCTACACTGAAAAATCAAGATCAGCTATAATGTTTCAGAAGATATTATCTTAAAAAGTAAAACACTCAACCTGCCTATGAGACTATCCTGTGAAATTTTGGAGACACACAATATACAAATAATTCCCTGGTATTGTTTTTTACTGTTTATCCCACTTATTTCGTATTTTAATTCTTGCTAAAATTGCACTCCTTCACTTACCTTGACACGCTTTTCATTTATATAGGAAATCTTTATATACACACAATTTTTAAGCATATACTTCAGCATATTGAATTCATTTATATTCTGATGCAGATCTTTACATAGATAAGATAGAAGTAGAACACAAGTTTTACCAGTTTTGCACTGTAGAACAATGATCCACAATCTATGGAATTATAATACACACAATTTACAGAAATAGAGCAACATGACACCACTGTCAATTAAAAGTATCCCCTTTTTTCAGCATCACTGCAACCAAAGAAGGAGGGATGTTGCCCAACAGTATATTTATCTAATATTAATATTTATAAACCAGTCTGAAGAGCAGAGTGCATGGCCAGCTGTAATGCTTACTGCTTAACACCTCTGCTCTGACTTACAGTATTATTCTGACTTCAAGCACGTGTTGTGGGGTTTTTTTTGTACAAAAAAAAAAAGGTTAAATTAATGTTTTCCACCTGCAGATGCGTTGCACGTAACTACAGAGCGTGGCAAATCCATTAAAACAACTGTTATCTCCCTTCTCTCCCTCACTACCCCCAAAATGCTCCCATTTATGCAAAGAGGCAACTAAAAGAAAATAATAAAATTGGAAACATCTGAGGATGAGACTGGACAGAGGCCCAGTTAGTCACACAGGAACAAAGGTCCATCCAATGGATTGGGCTGTAAATACCACCACCATTTTAAGCTTATATAAAGTGGTCTTTGGATACTTTTCAAAAAGTTTGTGATATTCTTAAATCAAGAAGCTTATGAACAATATGCTAGATCCAAGCCCTGAAGTGTTCCAAGGCCAGGCTGGATGGGGCTTTGGGCAACCTGGTCTGGTGGGAGGTGTCCCTGCCCATGGCAGGGGGGCTGGAACTCAGTGATCCTGAAGGTCTCTTCCACCTATTCTATAATTCTGAGCCAACTAATTGAAATCTCATTTTGTTTAAATGGTTAAGGCAAAACAAGTGTGAGTAAAACAAAGAACAAGAACCAGCATGTGCCTGGGTACCCCACCTACATCACCAGTAGGATTTTACTACTGTCATTTCTTGCTTTTGGCATAGTCTAAAAGTACCACGTTTTACTGTACCCTGGCTCCCCAAAATCCACCCAACCACAAAAACAAAATAGCCAAAAAAACTCAAAACATTTTAAAAAGTTCAAATACACTGCCTTGCTGCATCTTGTGTAAGTGTTCTGAAGAATCTGGAATAACACTAGCCTTTCCCATTTTAAGGTTCTTTTCTTCCCATTTAAAATAAGCTGTAAAAATCCCCAGTCTTTGAGACAGGCGTAGCTCAATTATTTTGTGAATATAACCACAAATCCAATTAACTGCCTTTTTCACTATTCCTTTACCACTTGAAAGTCTCCATTGAAGTTGGGTGAAAACTAGCAAATACACCGAATTACACCAATGAAACAGTTTAAGGGATTTTTAAAAGACACATTTTTGACTAATTAAAATGCCAGTTAAATTTACGCTCTAAAAATATCTGTTACTGATTCCACCAAACCCATCGTAAGACACAATGAATGTGATGCTCTGATTAAGATGGACATCTACATATGAAACTACCTTCATGCAATTAAAGAACAAAACAAAAAAAAAATCCAACTGGATTTTCTGATGAAAAAAAACACTCAACAACACATAAAAGCAAAATTGTGATAATTACAAGTCATCAAAAGGGAGTACAGAAATACTCCCAAAACACGTCATTTTAATAAAAATGAACCTTGAAAAAAAAAATAATAAATCTCTGCTGACCATAAATCTCAGTCCTTGGTGCAAATGGTCTTCAAACACATTACTTTCAGTATACCAAAAAAAGTGAAACATTTTTAGTAAAACCAGTCCAATATAAGCTTATTTACTGGATTATCAAATGAACTCACTGCCCTGCAACCTCAGAGTTTAGCAGTGATGAAAAACAAACTCGAAATTAATTGCAAGAAAAATTTAGGAATAATTGATTAGGAGAACAGATCTAAAAACGTGTCTCTTCCCTTTTTAAAAGAGCAAAATGGAAGGTTGACAAAATTCACTCAAGTAATAAAAATTAAACATAATAAAAATCTGTTTCATTAACTAAAAAAATTGTAATTCCTTCATTCAGTCAATTAGAAGAGAAAAACAAAACAACTAATACGTAGTGAGTTTTTTAAATTAAAAAAAAACACCACAAAACCAGAAACCCACAACAACAGCATTCACCAATACTGCTTCTGTAAGTGAGTCATCTCACTTGCAAGTGAAACATAAAATCTTTCTTTAGCAATTACATTTAAAAAAAGGCCCTCTGTTACCTAAAATTGAGAAGTGAAGGTAACAAGATAACCAAAAATACAAACCTCTTTCTTTTCTGGAGGTCTTTCCTTTAGCTGTTACGAACTTCTTTTTCACTGACTGAGGCTGAGAAGAAGAATGCTCTCTCCACCTCCGAAGCTGGAAATTAATGAACTTCCACATCATAAATGCTTGAGTCATGCAGATGGAGGCCAGCACGCTGATTCTAGAAACAAAATGCAAGTAAAGGTTTATCAGTAAATTTAACTCTGAGTTAGCTCACATAGAGAGACTGGGCTTAGCACAACTGAACAAAACTAGATATAGAATCATAGGATGGTTTGGGTTGGAAGGGACCTTAAAGACCATCCAGTTCCAACCCCCTCCCCTGGGCAGGGACACCTCCCACCAGACCAGGTTGCTCCAAGCCCCATCCAGCCTGGCCTTGAACCCCTCCAGGGATGGGGCAGCCACAGCTTCTCTGGGCAACCTCTTCCAGGCTCTCACCACCCTCACAGCAAAGAATTTCTTCCTGAGATCTCATCTCAATCTTCCCTCTTTCAGTTTGACACTGTTCCCCCTCATCCTCTGGCTCCCCTCCCTGATCCAGAGTCCCTCCCCATCTCTCCTGGAGCCCCCTTTAGGGACTGGAAGGGGCTCTAAGGTCTCCCCAGAGCCTTCTCTTCTCCAGGCTGGACACCCTCAACTGTCTGAAATCTTTGCTTCTCCATCAAAACTGGGCAGCACTGGATTTCTTTCCCTCAGTATTACTCTCAAGGTACCAGGTAGTAACAGCTGAAAATAGTTTAAGAGGGTCTTGCAGTTAAGAGCATCAGTTCTGCAGGGTAATGCTGACATTGACAATGTTTTAATAACTTCCTTTTCTGGATTTAATTCATAAAAAAGGCCAGGTGGTTCACTGAACATTCTGCAGCACACAGCAGCAATAGGAGACTAATAATGAAGGCAGAGGAAGAGAGGTAGGAAGCTCTGGGCATGATGCCCTGACCTCTATAAACTCACTGCAATTATATCTAGAATTCAATTCACTAACTCTAAAACATTTGAAAGTAATCTCTGTAATTGGATATTCCTTTTCATTGTTTTTTTTTCTTCTGACCAAAAAAAAAAAAGTAACCAGTTACAGATTTCTCAGCTGCAGACTGTAAATTCTTCAATTCATTTCACTGTACTTGCAGTTAAGAGCATCAGTTCTGCAGGGTAATGCTGACATTGACAATGTTTTAATAACTTCCTTTTCTGGATTTAATTCATAAAAAAGGCCAGGTGGTTCACTGAACATTCTGCAGCACACAGCAGCAATAGGAGACTAATAATGAAGGCAGAGGAAGAGAGGTAGGAAGCTCTGGGCATGATGCCCTGACCTCTATAAACTCACTGCAATTATATCTAGAATTCAATTCACTAACTCTAAAACATTTGAAAGTAATCTCTGTAATTGGATATTCCTTTTCATTGTTTTTTTTCCTTCTGACCAAAAAAAAAAAAAAGTAACCAGTTACAGACTTCTCAGCTGTAGATTGTAAATTCTTCATTTCATTTCACTGTGCCTTGCAAGTTTGTTACAGAAGATACTCATCTTGATCCCACTGGTTGCCCAAAAACACCCAACCATTCAGAATTATTAGCATTAAATACCATTGCTGTTTACATTGTGTATTTAACACAGGTTTATAGCTCACACTTGCAAGCTGTTCCAGGGTTACTGTACCTGACAGCCAGGATATTAAAGTTCCCAGTACTGAAATTCAGCTGCTGATCTTCTGCTCTTGCCAATCCAAAGCCAAAAGTGAGGACTGAGAGAATCAAGGTGAGAAGCCTTCCCAAAACAAAAAGAACTGCCCACAGTGAAAATCTACAAAGAAAAACACCACAAGCACGAAATAAATTTTCCGTTCATGATACAAGTACTGACAATGCAAATGTTTACCCTTCACCAGGTGAATTTGTTTGAAACTTGAGAATTTCAATTCATTATTTCACACCCATCCTAAACTAGCCTTGTATTTTTAATGTTCACAGAAGAGAAAAAGCAAGCGAAGTCCTGCCTCACAACCTTCTTTATTAACAAACCGATTTCAACTCAACACTAAGTGCTTTCCATTAGTATCAGAACATAAACTTATTAGTAGTACCTGTATAAGCAATAAAGTGCTTTCCATTAGTATCAGAACATAAACATATTATTAGTACCTACAAAACTATATAAGCAATGTATTCTGTTCCTTTCTTCTACAAAACCTCTTAAAAAATATTAATACATAGAGTAGGATTTTATTTCATTTTGTACCGCTACTAACATTTACTTAAATAAGGTAAAAAACCCAGTTTTAGAGATATAAATACTAGAAGTAGTCTGCAGAACTGTGGCCTCTTAGGAAACACTGAACTTCCTTGCAATTTTAGTTTCTGGTCAGTTAAATGCACAAGGCTTTTGAGACAGAACTTATGTGAATTTAAAAGATGAAGCCCACTTACCCTTTCTGGTATCTTTCATCACTGAAGTAGAAAAGACGGGATATATGGAAAAGAAATTCAACGAAGTAATGCAATACCAGAAGAACAAGTCCAAGATGGGTCAGACTATCAAAACAAATTAAAACAAACATTCAGGTATTTAGTCAGATGTTTAAGGCAGAGAATGAAGCCAGCAAAAGCTTACAATTGACTTACTTGAGGAGATAGGCTCCAGCAATATGGAAAAGATAAAGGCCAATGTAGACAATCTGGCGAAAGATATCTTCCTATTGAGAAGAAAAAAGTCATTATGCTTTATATGCAGTGTTATACATTATTGTATTGTGTCCTATATTATTACAAACTACTCCCTGGTCTTGGAAATTCTTCATGGTTTATCAGCTACATAACATGGCCTGTTCTGCCACTGAATCACTCAGCCTAGATCATCTAATCCCACACATAACTTATTGCTTACTCATAATATTCGGCATCTTAGATGTACACTATTGTGAGCAAACACATAAAGCATCCAAAGGATGCTTTTTAAAAGGGCCCTTTTTCATCTGATACGACTACTGTGGATTTGTACTAGCTATTACAATACTTATTTGGTATTTCTTACTGCATAATCAGGTAACTTCCTACAGTTCTGCATGTTTGTGGCCCATAAGATTGCTACAAAAATAAAATCACAATCTATGAACCAAAATGAGAAGGTTTCCAAGTGTTGACATCTATTTTAAAAAATAAAGATCATCCAAGATTCTGGCACATCGTTACTGGCAAATACGGAGAATAATGTCATTAACCAGTCATGCTAAGCCAAATGGTCACACTTCAAGACAGGTTCTAGCCAGAGCCACTCAATTTAACTCTTCACAAAGATGAAATAATAAAGAAGAAGAGACATGAAATGAAGTATAGACGCACAGCACATGGAAAGCAGAAGGTGCCATCTGTAAGTAAAAAAAAAAATCACTAAATCACAATAAAAATCTGTCTTGCAGTGGCAAGCAGAGTATGTTCAGTTGTGCTTATGAAAAACTCCTATGTTTTGGAGAGATTCCCTAAAATTCAAGCAAGGGGGGCTTCAGCTTTGTGACAGAACGATTTGGGTTGGAAGGGACCTTCAAGATCATTGAGTTTCAATTCCCTGCCCTGGGCAGGGACACCTCCCACCAGACCAGGTTGCTCCAAGGCCCATCCAGCCTGGCCTTGAACCCCTCCAGGGATGGGGCAGCCACAGCTTCTCTGGGCAACCTCTTCCAGGGTCTCACCACCCTCACAGCAAAGAATTTCTTCCTAAAATCTGATCTAATCTCCCCTCTTTCAGATTAAAATCATCGCTTCTTGTCCTGTCACTAGAAGACCTTTTTATCAGGGCCTTCTCCATCTTTCTTATATGCCCCCTTCAGATATTGAGAAGCCACGATAAGGTCTCTCTGGAGCCTTCTCTTCTCCAGGCTGAACCCCCCAACTCTCTCAGTCTGTCCTCACAGCAGAGGGGTTCCAGCCCTTGGAGCATCTTTGTGGCCTCCTCTGGACCCGTTCCAACAGGTCCATGTCCTTCCTGTGCTGAGGACTCCAGAGCTGGACACAGAGCTCCAGGTAGGGTCTCCCCAGGGCAGAGCAGAGGGGCAGAATCACCTCCCTTGATTTGCTGCTCCACCACAGAAGGCCACTCAATTAGTCAGGCATGACTTGCCCTTGGTGAAGCCACTTTGAAGAGTTTAAAACAGAAAAGCTTAAAAAGGAATCTGCATATGCAAAATAAGCCTGAGCAAAAAACATGCAGAGAGACTACCTATATCAGTCCAGGGAGGCAAAAAAACTGCTAGGAAAAAAAAAAAAAAAAAAAAATAAATCGACAGCAATCTCGGTATTTTGAGAACCCCAACAGAGGAAACCCTTAGGGGGAAAAAAAAAAAAAAGAAAAAAAAGAATGCTGTTAAAAATTGAGCACTGAAAAAAATCTCAATACACAACTAACCAGAACTTCTGCTAAGGATAGTAGTAAAATCCCAGATTTCAACACTCCTTGAATTTATGAAATTATTTACTGCTTATATTCTACACTTGTATCACAATTCATGAAGCAATTCTAGATTTCAGTAAGACTATTCAGGCTACTAATTACAAGAAACAAAATAGTTTGAAAAGAAAGTCTCACATTCATTTGCTTAAGAGAAAATTCTTTTAGGAGATGAGAAACACTAGTCATTTTTATTTACAAAACAGATATTCTATTGCAATTAGAAAGAGAGGATTTAGCTGAAAAGAAAAAGCCCTACCTTCTCACATAGACATTTGAGCACCCAAAATTCCACCAGGAAAAGTGGGTAACACAAATAAGAACAGGGTAGGAAATCCAAGGTAGCACATAACTCTACAAGTCCAAAGGTCATTAGCTTTTCCACTGTTTGAGTTGCTTTGTCTGGAATTCTTTTGATTTACATTTTGAACTTACTTTTTTAGTTTTCTGGAAGTACAATTCTGGAAAAGCATGAAACCAGTATGCCAACTGTAAGATGTAGAAAAACTTCATCTGAAACCTGTACAATACAGCAAGAATTGAAGAATATTACTTTTTATTACATTTAATCAACGTCTCTAAAGGAAGAAAAATACAGACTCCACCTACCAGCCAATTCAAAAGTAAGATTTTTTTAAAAAACAAATTCATAAAAGATAAATTAAACTTGCAAAAAAATAATTCTTCATATATTAGCCTACAGAAAGAGAACTCTGTATGCTATAAGTTGTCAGAGAAACAAGCTCCTCCATAAATAAGAGCAAAAATAAATTAATGACTAATAATAGTTTTATAGACTACTTATTCTACCCAAATTGTGTGTGACACACCCTAAGTTTAAAACACTCCCTCCTCTCCCCAACAACCCTCTAAGGAAGAGGCCTTACGGAATAAGAGTGTGCGGATAGTCCCTCCACAGAGAGGTTGGATCTGATATATAGTTCTCCTAAAAAAAAAAACAACAAACAAAAAACCCAATAAGCCCTCAAAGATGTTACTTCCTAGTCAGAAATCCAAGAATGAATATACATACATGTGCGTATTTGTGTATACGCACATGTATACATACAAACATGCACATATCTACACAAGTAAAAACTGTAGATCAATATATTCCCTTTTACAAAAAAAACCCAAAACAAACAAACCCAAACCAACCAAACAACAGCTGTATTGGCTTAGAAAAATAGAAAGCAACCAAACAAACCAAGCATTCATTCAAGATAACCTCTGTGTTATAGGAACACTCTTATTTCAGCATCACTACAGCCATAAGTCTTCCCTTGTAAACTGCTGACAAGTTTTAAGCTAAATGAAGGTAAGTCTTTTCAGCAGTCATTATGTTAAAGAAAAAAATAAAATCACAGAACTCTTCCCTTTCTCTGAAACTTAGCTCATGCACAACCACTAGCAAACAGTATGTCATCTGAAAACACACACTCACCTGAGCCTATAGCTATCTCCCACCACCCCCATTCCCCAGGCTGCCAAAATGCTACGTATGATGCTTTTTTAACATTTATTTTGCCCTAATGAGTCAACACAGGAAAAACTACAGAGAATGAAGTAGCCTAACAGAGTTAAAAAGTTTTACCTTATATTCAGTTGACAGTAAATCAAATTAACTCAGACTGAGAAACAGTAACACTATTGCACTTTATACTCAGTTATCACTACACCAAATCCCTAAACTTGTCCCTGCTTAACATTAAAGCCAGCTAAAACCCCCCAAAAAAGCCCCAAACCTCCTTATTTCTCATCCACATAAGCCAAGCTTTTGAAATCTCCTAATACAAACAGAAGAGAGCATACTTACAGAGACCAGAATGCTTATTCCCCAAACACAGGAGAAAAGGTAGAAGGCGCTGAGTTGGCCGGACTCATTGAACTTGCTATGCTTTGTTTTTGAAAAGTGCATTTTCCTGTTAATTTTCTGAAAAGAAAGCCCATTGTTATTTATGTGCTGTAGTACTTCACTCACGTACCTGTTAACTGCATTAGAACATCTAAAACTTTCAAAGCATGTTTTAACAGTTAAAAGCTTTAACGTTAAAGTTAATAGTTTAAAAGTCTCATTAAAACCTGACAATTATCTTGATGAAAGGGATTAATATTTGGTACTTACATCCAGTACATACTCCTGAATTATAGCATGTATGATTATTGCTACAAGCATGTAGAAGAATATTGTAGCCAAGTCTTTGATGCCATAGTGATAGAGGGAGATTGTTTCTGCAGATTGTTCTTCTAAAAGACAAACAAAATTAACTGTTAGGCACCAATACGGTTTAATCACTAGTAAGTTTGTTTTTTCAAAGGGAAACCTTTCAAACACAGGTAGTTTGTAGCCAAATTAAAACTGCCATCATGAATTGGATCGCTAGATTCTTCACAGTCATCTTTTCCATCAAACCACAAACTAAAATTGATTCTGGAAAGATGTACTATAAAATATGAAAACTTAAGCACAGTTATGAAGCTTACCCAAATGCACCAAAAGGGGACAATAAAGTGATGTTAAACTATCACCCTGCTTTGACTAGTAAAGATTGGTACTTAGAAAACCAGAGTAAGAATTGATGTGAACTTATCTACCAGTCAGGTGGTGTTTCAGCACTAATGATTAACCCAGCAGAACAGAAACGTTGCCCCTAACCTAATTAAAAGGGAGTTTTACTAAAAATAAAGTGGAGTCCTCGAAAATTGCTCAGTATCTATTCATATTGACACATTCACTTGACCCTCAGTCTATAAAGGGTGACACACTGATGTCTGAACACAACATAAGGAACCTCCTGCAAGATACACACCTGTGGCAGGAATGGTAACGTTGTACTGAAGTGTAACAAAAATGACTGCTGCTTTTGCTGTAATCTGAAAGAGGAAAAATAAAATATGTTAAGTGCTATAAATTCTCAGGGAAATAAACTACATTAAACTGAAAACATTTGCCCGTAGTCTCAGCACCCTTCCCCAGCACGTTGGTCCCCTCCCATGAACCTGCTCAATTCACATCATCACACCATTTCACCTGACTTTCCAAAGGCAAAACACGTTGCGTGATCTTTATAGGTCTGTTTACAGAATACCCCATCTCCCCAATGAAATATCCTCAAAAATGCTACTTACAAATGGTCTTTCCTACAACACTAAACCGAAAACACACGCTGCAATTCTCTGTATTATTATATTAACAGCACGTACAAAATCATGCAATCCCTAGAACCCGACGCACGGAGCCGTGGCTGAGAATAAACTTCATTTAAAACTGCTTCTTGACAACATTTGAAGGTCAGTTATCGTTTTCATAAATCAGTGGGTGATCTGGAAAAACGTGGAGAGGAAAGGAGAAAAGGCATAAAGAAAGGAGAAGGGTTTTGGGCCAGCCTGCATACCAACTCAATACGATTAGCATTCCTTCGACCCCGGGGATCCTCTGGCAAGAAGAGCAAAACAAAAGAAATGAAATTTAGCAGCAGTGGTACCACTCCTTCATGATGGACAGTAAGGAAAAGCAGAACGAATAAAAGAGAGCAGGGGGAAAAAGAAAGTGGTTTGGTTTTTTTTTTGGGGGGTGGGTGGTGATACTATAAACCCCCTAATAAATAAGCAGCAGCACAAGTTCTTATCTGTCAATATGCACCAATTAATTTTCAACTTCAACACAGCTTTCTCAAATTCCAACACGAATCAAGGTGTCTTAGAAAAGAAGAAAACTAACCATGCTTTACAATAGTTATGGTCTGATACTTTTCCCACTGCTTTGAAAACGTACCATCTTTGTTGCATTTATAAGACTGACCAAAAAAAAACCCAACAAAAACTCAACAAACCCCCAGATTTCTTTGTGAACCAGGAATGGGTATGTTGGGTATCTGAAGATGATGACTGGGTTATCATCAGCTTTTATTATCACTCACAAGAAATGAGACTTACTTCTTAGAATTAGCACTTTGTAAATTCCCTAGTTTTTCTAGGAATCCCTGAATACACACTCGACCACTCACTCCATGGAAATTCAGGGAATACAACTAGTTTGCCTGAATTAGCAAAGCTGCCTCGGGCTCCTTATTCATCAAAGGAGCCCTCTGAGGACAATTCTAAACCTTAAGTCAATTCTTCAGCTGCCCTTTGAAGGCTCTGTGGGCAACTCACAAAGTCCTAATTTAGCGTCCCAAGCCAGGCAGCGCAAACACCAGACAAATGTTAACCACAGCAGGTGATTTCCAAGACCTATTTATCAAAGTGTTTGAAAAAAACCAAAGAAAAATGGCTAAAATATTCGTAGTCATACCACATGTGCCAACGGGGCATATGGCCAGTCTACGCCAGGGTACAAAACGCCCCGGATTTAAAAAAAATGGAAAGAAAAACTTCAGCACGTAGAATTATGTAATGGTTTGGGTTGGAAGGGACCTTAAAGATCATCCAGTTCCAACCCCCTGCCCTGGGCAGGGACACCTCCCACCAGACCAGGTTGCTCCAAGCCCCATCCAGCCTGGCCTTGAACCCCTCCAAATATCCAACCCCCTCAAAACTCCCAACCCTACCAGTAACGCTGTAAATACAGTAAGGCAGAAGGAAACATACCAGGTAATGGTTTAAATCCATCTCTTCAACCTCAATCCCCAGAAAATAACCATATAAGGACCATCTTGGCGTTTTTTGATTCCAAACCATAACAACTTTCATGGTTTGCTCTGCTTTTTCTTTCCATATGTTTATCCCCCCCACACCCAACTCCTCCGGCCTCTCGCCCTGAGCGGTTGTGACACCTGGATAAAATCATTCTGAAAAACGTCCACGTAACACAAAGGCTCAGGGCTCTAAAAGAAAACGGCTAAAACACTGAAAAAGCCAGAAACACGTAGCCAAAGGAAATGGGAGCTCCTCACTTTGACGGGACACGACGGATGTGGTTTTGGAAGTCAGGCAGAGAGACAGACCACGTTTCTCCCAGAAGAGCCAGAAAAAGGGGCACGCTTTGGCCCAGCAGACAACCTTCAAGGCCTGGTTGCCCCCCCCCTCCACCCGCGTTTAATTAAACCCTCTCGTCATTTAGGAAGAGCGTTAATTATCCACGTCCACCGTTGAGGCCTGAGGAGAAGGGCCTCACTCAGGGCCCAGAGGCTGCCGCCAAACCCAATGGTGGGGTGTGTGCGTGTTGGGGGGTGTGTGTGGGTGTTGGGGGTGGGTACGTGTGTGTGTGTGTGT
>NW_015091360.1:432695-440991 GCF_001431845.1 Calidris pugnax | reverse complement strand
CCCGCCGCCGCCGCCGCCGCGGCGGGAGGAAACGCGCCGCCCCGCTACGCCTCCCCTCAGGGCGGCGGAGATGGAGGTGGTGGTTTGATGGGGGGGGGAAAGGAGGGAAGGCCTCCCCCTCACAGGCCTGGGGAAGGGAAGCGGGAGCTCTTCTCCGGGCGAGAGGGGCGTTCCCCGCGGGGATGGCGGCCTCCTCCGGCCCTATGGTGGGGGGGGCAGGTGAGGCCTCTGTGAGGGGAGGCCGCAGCCATCCCGGCGCCGAGAACCCCCGGCGGGTGGATGGATGGATGGAGGGAGGAAGAAGCAGGGAGGAAGAAGCAGGGAGGAAGAAGCAGGGAGGAACCCCCCCCTCCCCTTTTCTTCCCCCCCGGCCCCGTTTGGCTCCTCACCTCGAACATGAGCCCCAGCAGGAAGATCATGGCCATGCAGGACACGATGTCGGCGTGGTTCTGCACGATGAACTCGTGGCTCAGCACCGGCGGGTTCTTGTTGCTCTTCTTGCGGATGGCCATGGCGGGCAGGGAGCTGGGGGCAGCAACCGCTGCCACCACCGCCGCCGCCTCCCCGCTGCCAGCACGGCTCTCCTCCTCGCCGCGGCCAGGAAGAGGCGGAGGTGGGGGGGGAGGAAGAAGGAGGAGGAGGAGGAGGAGGCGGCCGCTCAAGCCCAGCAATGGCAGCCGCCGCGCCGCTTCCACCCCGCCCCGGCCGCAGGGAGCAGCCCCCCCGCCGCCGACAGCAGCGCCCCTGCTGGCCGGCGGGCTGTCTGTCTGTCTGTCTGTCTGTCCGTCAGTCCGTCCATCCTTCCATGCGTCCCCCCTCGGGGGTCAGACCCACCGGCAGCGGGTGAGGAGGATGGAGGCCGCTGTGTGCCCGCAGAACCGAGCCGGACCCCCCTTCCCTCCCTCCCCCTGCCATCCAGCTTCACCTTTCCTTGCATTCTTTTTGGTTTTTCCCCCCCTTCTTGTGTTTTTTTTCTCTTTTTTTTTTTTTTTCTCCTTCCCCTAAGGCTGGAGGTGAACGTCGTTGTCGCCGGACCCCACCCCGGCTGGTCCCCCTGGTTCCCTCCAACGGGTTATGGGGGAAAAAGCTAACCGGGAGGTGTCAGAAGGAAGAGACGTTAAAAAGGAGGGTAAATGTGGATTAAAAAAAGCCCACCCGACCCCAGGAGGCTGTTCCCGGGTTACAGGAGGAGAAGGAAAAGGTCTGAGAAATCAACACCGACGCAGAAAACGTCCAGGCCCAACTGATCTGTCCTTCAATCCCCTCCAAAATTCGTGCTACTTTTATTTATTAAAGCTCCTGGCTGGCGGAGGCACCCAGTATAAGGAGAAGGTTCAAGAAAATGAGTAATTTATGGCCAAAGTTTAGCATTGCCTGGAAGGCTCTTGCAACTGGCAGCTAATGAATATGGGGAGGTTAAAATCAAACCATCCAGTGATGCTTTGCCTTGCTGGAATGGAGACCGCGCACCAAACGCACTGTACAAACCTTTTTTAATAGATTAGTTTCTTCCAACTGTACTGAGCTGTAAGTGACCCCCAGAGCAGACTAATTAGTGCAGAACCAGGTTTTTCAACTACGGAACACCTTCATCAGCTGTGAAGCAGCTTAGAGAGTTTGTGTGAGTTTGTTATTTCAAAAGACGGGGATACTCGGTGCCTGGAGTACTTTAAAAATACAGAAAAGGCTATAGAATTTTTTTTCCCTTCATAATTGGGAGTTGGTTTAAATATAAAAGTTTAAACAGAAGCAGCATTCATATTTCAGCCCCAAAATGTTTTGTATCTTTGAAATCTCCTCATCCCTGGGCACACCAGTGTTTTGTAACTCTTAAGTAAGAACGTTACATCAACAATAATGATGTGAAAGTGTATATATATATATATATATATCTGCCCGATTGCATACCATGGAGTTATGGACGTGACACTCTGCACCTGAGGAGTACATCAGGCTGGGATATAAACCAGAATCCTTTTTCCAAGGTAGTCTCACATCTATTTCCCACCTCAGCCTTAAAAGAAATCAGGACGTGTCATCTCCACAGAATGTGACAAATGGGACTTAACTGGGACAAGAGACAAGACATCCTTTCCTCAAGCTGTAATCAGCAAATGCCTCAGGTGCTGGCTAGAAGTCTAGGGGGATTCTGCCCCTCTGCTCTGCTCTGGGGACACCCCACCTGGAGCTCTGTGTCCAGCTCTGGAGTCCCCAGCACAGGAAGGACATGGACCTGTTGGAGCGGGACCAGAGGAGGCCACAGAGATGCTCCGAGGGCTGGAGCCCCTCTGCTGTGAGGACAGGCTGAGAGAGTTGGGGGGGTTCAGCCTGGAGAAGAGAAGGCTCCGGGGAGACCTTAGAGCCCCTTCCAGTCCCTAAAGGGGCTCCAGGAGAGATGGGGAGGGACTCTGGATCAGGGAGGGGAGCCATAGGATGAGGGGGAACAGTTTTAAACTGAAAGAGGGGAGATTGAGATGAGATACTAGAAAGAAATTCCTTGCTGTGAGGGTGGTGAGAGCCTGGAAGAGGTTGCCCAGAGAAGCTGTGGCTGCCCCATCCCTGGAGGGGTTCAAGGCCAGGCTGGATGGGGCTTGGAGCAACCTGGTCTGGTGGGAGGTGTCCCTGCCCAGGGCAGGGGGGTTGGAACTGGATGGTCTTTAAGGTGCTTTCCAACCCAAACTGTTCTATGATTGTATGTTTCTTACGGCTCTTTAGGCGACACCGGAGACTGTCAGCCCTCAGCCTGCTTCTTGCCAATGGGTTGCTGGTCTGTATTTACCAGGTTTCTTTCCAGATGTTTAAACTGATAGAGGGGGAGATATAGATTACATATTAGGAAGAAAATAATTACTGTGAGGGTGGGGAGGCACTGGAACAGGAGAGCGCGTTACAGCAATAACAGACAATGCCCTTCCAATTCTGCAACCTTTCCTAAATTCACTCGCCGTCAAACACGCTTAAAGATAGAACCAAGAATGACATTTTAAACTAAATGCAAATAACCAAGCTAGCAAGAAAGAGAATAGAAAACCCCCCCAAAAGGTTATAACTACCATCAAACTTCTTTCCTAGGTGTTAAAGCTGGTAAGTGATGCTGCCTCTCGGGACAGGATCTTCAAATCAGCCGGCAGGGAGGCTGGAAATGCAATTTGTGCTTCTTCCAGCTTCTGTCTCCACCTGTTTGGGAAGTTAATGCATGGAATGACATTTGCCCTTTCAGCCTGATGAGGCAGAAATTGCCCCTTCTTCTTCTGTTCTTAACTTTTAATGCTTTCTGCACAGACAAACACATTCGATACAAGGGGTGTTAAGAGGCCAATCCCCATTTTTATACATATATCATATATACATCCCAGTAACTGCCATCTCTGCTTTCAGTATTTCAGAGACACCGTTACACCAGCGTTAGCGACAGCTCTGCTTAAACTGCAACTTCCCTCCAGCAAAATGACATTATTCAGAGCACGCCAATTAAGTTCTTAAAAAAGAAAACAGTGACAAGTATTACAATTATTCGTAACAATAGAAAAGGTAACTATAAACTCGTGGAATAGCTACAGGAAAGCAGTAATTATTAAGGGAAAGAAGTCCAGGTGAAAGCCGCTGAGTAATTATGAAGAGAGAAACAATCCAAAAGGTATTGAAAAAAAAAATCAGGTTTCTGGGAAGAGGGGAAAAAAAAAAAACCACGGCTGAAATGGAAAATTGCAAATAAACAGAAAATATAAAAGGAAGAAAAATGAGGAGACCTGAAAAAGGCCCCAGAATGGCAACTGCACAGAAAGCTAAATGTCAGCGAGAGTCATGACGTGGCCAAAAATGAAGTTTGCAACAGAAAGTGTCATTTTATGGAGCAAAAAGTTATTGTTTCCTCTCTTTGGGGGCACGGTTACAACTTCTGCATATGCTTTCAGCTTCAGATTGCTGTCCCTGGGAGCATTTTTGGATTGGATTTGACTCGGTTGATCAGAACAAATGCCATCGACTTCATAAATTAACAACAATTACTCAGGTCTGCCTTAAGTAGCCAAACATCTGCATGTTTCACAAACAAAGGTACAGGATTGAACGGTAAAAGGGTTTCAAGGATTTCCAAGGACATATATTTGCCTTCGGTACCTTCAAACGTCTCCTATCTGATTTTTATTCTTTTTTTAAGGTTGAGCCAGCATTAAGAGAAGCTTATCTAACAAAAACTTCACACACTTTGAATACACAAAGCAATGCAAATATTTATACGCTATTCTGAAAGCTTAAGCTACACAGAGAACAGAGCTTGCAGTTTAAATTAATCTTTAAACATTTTATTTTAATACACTATAGAGTATCTTACAACCAAACGCAACCTTTAGTTCAAATATTTGAAGGGATAGAACAGCAAAAGTTAAAAGCTTGTTAGTTATAAAGTGACAAACTTAACTTCATAGGGTGTGTAATACACACCTGAATTTATACAGCTTTTAAATCACATTCTTGAAGAGTCTTCTAACAGAAAGCATTTAAGAGGCTGCTCCAACTCTGTGCATTTTTTGACATTCATTAGTTAAAATTTATGAATCCTTTGAATTCCACCAGAAAACAGACAAGTCTGGAATTCCTTTCAGCACCAGTTAAACCCCGTTGCAGTGAGCAGGCAGCAGAGATGTGCGCAGGCAGCTACATTACAAAAGGAATATAAACACCAGTATTTACACCCGTTAACAAAAATAATGTGGTTTTGAGACTGTACAGATAACTCATTAGAAAATCACAAGCAAGTGAAAAACAGATTTAGAATAACACCTGGTCTATTATTTTTACTAGAGATTTTTTAATATATTTATTAAGTTTACAATATTGCTTTGTAATATTAAGTTTATTAGACCTTGCTATTTTTCCTTCTGCCACCGACGAAAAACTGGGTATTTTATAACAGAAGTAACATTCAGTTCTTCGTACTCATTCCATTTTATTAACTCGGTACCTACAAGGTTACTTTTTAACTTCATAGGGTGTGTAATACACACCTGAATTTATACAGCTTTTAAATCACATTCTTGAAGAGTCTTCTAACAGAAAGCATTTAAGAGGCTGCTCCAACTCTGTGCGTTTTTTGACATTCATTAGTTAAAATTTATGAATCCTTTGAATTCCACCAGAAAACAGACAAGTCTGGAATTCCTTTCAGCACCAGTTAAACCCCGTTGCAGTGAGCAGGCAGCAGAGATGTGCGCAGGCAGCTACATTACAAAAGGAATATAAACACCAGTATTTACACCCGTTAACAAAAATAATGTGGTTTTGAGACTGTACAGATAACTCATTAGAAAATCACAAGCAAGTGAAAAACAGATTTAGAATAACACCTGGTCTATTATTTTTACTAGAGATTTTTTAATATATTTATTAAGTTTACAATATTGCTTTGTAATATTAAGTTTATTAGACCTTGCTATTTTTCCTTCTGCCACCGATGAAAAACTGGGTATTTTATAACAGAGGTAACATTCAGTTCTTCAAACTCATTCCATTTTATTAATTCGGTACCTACAAGGTTACTTTTAAAAATTATCAGGTTATTTTTTAAAATTCCCAGAGAACAGAGTATGAAAAAACATTAGTCCACAGACTGTAACATTGCTTTAAAATTCTATTACCACTTTAAAAAAAGAAGAGTGAAGAATTACATTGTATTTTACATACTGTCTGTGCTCATCGTTATATTTTTTCACGCTGCAACTGTGCAGATTAAAAATATTCTTGAGCAATCTTGTGTAATTTATAAATTGTGTTTCCATCTGAAGTTGGGAGATGCTTCACGTACTGTTAAGAAATAAAAAAGACCAAATAAGTCACAAACTAACACTTAGTCTAATGTTCATGGGTAGTATCTATCTCAGGCTTAACATGTACGTCTGTAAATGTAATTTTTCATTAAAAATCTTGGAATACTTTCCTTCAGGCCAGTATTGAGTTTTAATGGAAGGTGACAAACATTAACTGGTTCTCAATATAAAGAATTATTAATCAAAAAGGGTTTAATAATCCTACAGGTCAGAACATGAAAATTTTTAGATGTTAAGAAATTTGAGGTAGCAGAGCACCTGTTGCATATTCTGAAATTTGTGAACTTTATAGGAAAAAACAAATCTGTGCTCTCTGGTAACTTCGTAATACGCCTGTCACTGACAACATGTTTCTTTGGAAAAAATATTTTGTGAAAATTAAGCAGACAGTGTTGTGACTGGAACCCAAGGATTCCAGAATGAGAAGGAAACTTGAAATGCTGCAACTCAAGACTACGTGGAAAGGACATTGTATCAAAACCAAAGGAACAGGTAACATGAGTCCACAAGTGTCTGTAGGCTACATGCTCAGAACCAACAGAATCAATTCTCCTTAACAGATGTCCTTAATTTGAACTGAAAAACTGGCAAGGGTCACATGTTGTTAGGCATTTATCACAGCTCTGCCTCTAAACTTTTATTTAAAAATTTAACAACTGTGTCCGCCCTGCAGAAGTCAGCACAAAAAAAGCCCAAGTGTTTTGATGAGATTCCTTTTCTCCTCCTCTGTGAGCAAAAAACTGAAGATTAAAAAACAAAACCCAAAACCCAATAAAAACAAACCAAGAAACTTTAAAGGGCACTTCTTGTGAATGGTCGAAAGCAGGAGCACACAGCGGTATCAAGGACCTCCTACTGGAGTAGGAGAGTCACAACAATTCTTCTGATTAGCATTTCCTCTAATTATTTAAACTTTCCTAATAATTCAAGCAGGTGCTGCTTTGTGAACACATAGAATCATAGGATGGTTGGGGTTGGAAGGGACCTTCAAGACCATCCAGTGCCACCCCCTGCCCTGGGCAGGGACACCTCCCACCAGACCAGGTTGCTCCAAGCCCCATCCAGCCTGGCCTTGAACCCCTCCAGGGATGGGGCAGCCACAGCTTCTCTGGGCAACCTCTTCCAGTGTCTCACCACCCTCACACCAAAGAATTTCTTCCTGAGATCTCATCTCAATCTCCCCTCTTTCAGTTTAAAACCATTCCCCCTCATCCTATGGCTCCCCTCCCTGATCCAGAGTCCCTCCCCATCTCTCCTGGAGCCCCTTGAGGGACTGGAAGGGGCTCTAAGGTCTCCCTGGAGCCTTCTCTTCTCCAGGCTGAACCCCCCCAACTCTCTCAGCCTGTCCTCACAGCAGAGGTGCCTCAGCCCTCTGAGCATCTTTGTGGCCTCCTCTGGTGCCACTCCAACAGGTCCATGTCCTTCCTGTGCTGAGGACTCCAGAGCTGGACACAGAGCTACAGGTGGGGTCTCCCCAGAGCAGAGCAGAAAGGCAGACTTCAGACATATCTGTCTGAAGCTCCGTACTTCCTGTCTCTTCAAAATTCAGAGGTAATTTCTGAGAAAAACTGAGCTATTTTTGTCCAGTAAGCATGAAAAGCGTGTTTTCTGGCGGGGGAACTGAAAAAACCCCTGTCTTAAGAGATGGAAGTCACTATCTCAGTCAAACAAATTAATTCCTGGACTTCTTTTGTAGGGAAGACTGCAAGCTTACCTTTAAAGAGAAAGTTAATTTATCCACTACTTCACCTAAACAGAAAATGCTGCTTCTTAAGCTACTCTGGCAGTGAAAGGAAGGGATAAATGGTCAAGAGCACCTGATACCCCAGAAGAATCTCATTGAGCCAAACTGGAAAAATCTTTAGGTCAATAATGTATTAATAAACAAGAATTGAGACCACATTTAAGAGCTGGTGCAGTTAAGTGTCGTGCTGGTAAGCTTCCATGGCATTCTGCACAAAATATGCTCAAAGACAGCATTTTCTGAACTGCAGTAATGACTGTACTCGCGTGTGTTTATTTTCTTTGATTCAAAAGCAGGTCATTACTATTTCAAAAAATGAAGTCTCGATTGTTCAAGCAATTAGTACCTAGTAGCTGACTCCACATCAAAATAAACAGAAAGTCTAAGTTGGAAAAAATGCACTGATTTAATCACAGAATCACAGAATGATGTGGGGTTGGAAGGGACCTCTGGAGATCATCCAGTCCAACCCCCTGCCAGAGCAGGGTCACCCAGAGCAGGTCCCACAGGAATGTGTCCAGGTGGGTTTGAATGTCTTCGGAGAAGGAGACTCCACCACCTCTCTGGGCAGCCTCTGCCAGGGCTCTGCCACCCTCACAGGAAAGAAGTTCCTCCTCATGTTTAGGTGGAGCTTTTTATGTTCAAGTTTGTGCCCATTTCCTCTTGTCCTGTCCCTGGGCACCACTGAAAAAAGACCAGCCCAATCCTCCTGACACCCACCTTTTCA
>NW_015091360.1:431836-432674 GCF_001431845.1 Calidris pugnax | reverse complement strand
TCAGAGAGATGTTCCAGCCCCTCATCATCTTTGTAGCCTCCCCTGTCCCCTCTCCAGCAGTTCCCTGTCCATCTTTAACTGGGGATCCCTGAACTGGTCCCAGTGTTCCAGGTGTGGCCTCCCCAGGGCAGAGCAGCGGGGCAGGATGACCTCCCTCCGCCTGCTGCTCACACTCTTCCTGATGCCCCCCAGGAAATATCGCTGTTTCTGCTCACACTCTTCCTGATGCACCCCAGGAAATATCGCTGTTCGGGTTGGTAAATGCTGAAAATTTGAAAAGAGTTCTAAATATTCATGTAGTTATTTAATTTTAAGTAGATAGTCCTGGGTGCAGTTATATAATGCACGGGAAGAAGTCTTTTCCTTGGCTTCTGGCTGAACAACATTTCCACATGCGCCTGCCAGTACAGAAATAGAACTTGTTCACTAAAAGTAAAGGTACGATGTGAAAACAGAAAACTAAATATAGTTGCTCTACTTTGGTACTGTACTGGTCAGAAATTGTAGAAATTTACACTGCCTGGTTTTACCCATCTCTAGAACACACACATACAACAAGATGCATTTAGGAAAGGCTGAAACAGAAAATGCAATTCCATAAAATGCTATATATGTGCATACTTAGGTATGAATTTCAGAAAATACACAAAGGTGATTGTCCCCCTGTACTGGGCACTGGTGGGACCCCATCTGGAGTCATGTATCCAGTTTTGGGCCCCTCACCACAAAAAAGCCATTGAGGGGCTGGAATGGGTCCAGAGAAGGGCAATGGAGCTGGTGAGGGGTCTGGAGCACAAGTCTTGTGAGGAGAGGCTGAGGGAGCTGGGGGTGTTCAGCC
>NW_015091360.1:426965-431826 GCF_001431845.1 Calidris pugnax | reverse complement strand
CCAGGGAGGTGGTTGAGGCCCCATCCCTGGAGGTGTTCAAAAGACGGGTTGATGTAGTGCTGGGAGGTATGGTTTAGTGATGATGCTCCTTGTTTGTTGTGTGGGTGTCTATTTTTGTCAGTTACGTTGACGGTTGGACAAGATGATCTTTAAGGCCCCTTCCAACCTAGAAGACTCTGTGATTATGTCCCCCTGTACTGGGGCACTGGTGAGACCCCATCTGGAGTCATGTATCCAGTTTTGGGCCCCTCACCACAAAAAAGCCATTGAGGGGCTGGAATGGGTCCAAAGAAGGGCAATGAGGGAGCTGGGGGTGTTCAGCTGGAGAAAAGGAGGCTGAGGGGAGACCTTCTGGCTCTCTCCAACTCCCTGAAAGGAGGGGGTAGCCAGGGGGGGTCGGTCTCTTCTCCCAAGGAACAGGCCATGGGATGAGAGGAAACGGCCTCAAGTTGCACCAGGGGAGGTTCAGATTGGAGATTAGGAACAATTTTGACACAGAAAGGGTCATTAAGCCTTGGAAGGGGCTGCCCAGGGCAGTGGTGGAGTCACCATCTCTGGAGGGATTTCAAAGCCGGGCAGCCATAGTGCTTAGAGACATGGGTTAGTGATGGGTTTGGTGTCAGTGTTGGGTTGATGGTTGGACTCAATGATCTGAAAGGTCCCTTCCAACCCAGGCAATTCTATGATTCTATTTATTCCACGGCATGTTTTAAATAAAAACATAAAGGTATATGCCTTGCAGTAATCTGTGCTCTACCTTCCAACCCAGGCAATTCAATGATTCTATTTATTCCATGGCATGTTTTAATAAAATAAAATTTATTTTAATAAAAATGTAAAGGTATATGCCTTGCAGTAATCTGTGCTCTAAGCACATCACAAATACTTTATAAAAGACTTTCTAAGAGTTTGGAAATACTGCATAACCACAGGCTTTTTGTATATAATTCTATTTCAAGTTGGCTGAAGGGCAGCTGCTGCAACTAATTTCAGGTATTTTTCCCCCTGGAAATAATGCAGCAAAATGCTCTAAGCACATCACAAATACTTTATAAAAGACTTTCTAAGAGTTTGGAAATACTGCATAACCACAGGCTTTTTGTATATAATTCTATTTCAAGTTGGCTGAAGGGCAGCTGCTGCAACTTATTTCAGGTATTTTTTTCCCCCCTGGAAATAATGCAGCAAAACGCAATGAGAAACAGTATATAAAAAATCAAAATGAATGACCCTCCATCCACCCCTCCATCCACAACTTACACACTTTTCCTTCTTTTTCCAACTTCTTCAAGTGGACTAGGAGGTTACTTTCTGCTGCTAGAAGTAAATTTTCAGGGATCTCCTAATGGGAACATAAATATGCATTTTGTTTAAATATCTCCCAATTATTTTGTCAATAAGGAACTCAGGGTTTATTAACATAGATTTTCCTCTTCTCAATTGCTAAGTTGAACATTCAGTTCGTTACATATAATGACAAACTGAAATGAGTAAATCAATTTTGCACCAGTTAAACTAGTAGTCTAAAACCACATTTTTTGTTTACTTTCCTCATTTTTCTTGCATTCTCCATTTGTATTACGCAAACTTTGGCCAACACTAACAAGACTGTGCCCTTCTGAGCTTGGTCTGCACTGGGTTGTCAGCCCAGTAGAACATTTTTAAAGACAAATTTAAAGACACATTTCTCTACAGATACCTATCCCTTCTATTCCATGACAATATTAGCAGGGATTTAAATATCCTTTAACGATCGGTATCTGTAAATGAGTATACAAGATACCTATCCCTTCTATTCCATGACAATATTTGCAGGGATTTAAATATGCTTTAACAATCGATATCTGTAAATGAGTATACAAGTTTAAAAAATATAACAGCTTCAGGAAGACAAAACAACTTTAATTTTTACTTGATACTAGGAAACTGTTTTTAAGGACCACGTAGATATTGAAACAAGAAGTTTGTAAGAATCATTTGGGCCCCACTCCAGTGAAGCTCTCAAACAATATAATTTAAATGCACAGTCATATATGAATTCTGAACAAGCAGAAATATTTTCCTTTTTTTTTTTCCCTCTTGTAAAAAGCCACCACGGTCATCACTCAAATACTTGAACTGTAAGATAAATTTTATGAACACAACCTCAATTTTCTTTAGTTTGATCTAAAAAACTTTTAATCAGCAATTACCTGGTAGACTATCTTTACAAGCTCCGAGGACGTATATGATTTTCCAACATTCTTCTGGAAAACATTTAGAATTTGCTGCTCACGTGCGTTTCGGTGAGAAATGTAGCTCTGGATTCTGGCATTTGCATCACGAACTACTGGGCCATGACCTAAATCAAAACACAGGTACCAGAGGGATGTTACTTAAATTTGGAATTAAGTATGCTACTGAGTAACTGAATCAATCTTGTGTGAGCTCTGGGCGACTTAAAAGTCATAAGGGAGCAGCATCTGTAGGTACCACTCTGTCAGAGCACCCCTGATGTTAAATTGCAAGATATTTGTATGGTTTTGGTTTTTTTTTTTCTTTTTTTTTTTTTTCCTCTTTTTTTCATATAAATAGGACAAAATTAAGTACAAACGTCTACACCACAGTCTGCAATTGAAAAGCATTACACATATATATATATATGCTTGTAGAAATAGAGCAACTGCTTTTTCATGTTTTGAATATCTATGGAATAAAAAATTGTCAAAGGAGTCCATCCTTCATGTAGTCAAAATATTTATGCAAATCATCTTATACACTCACTTCAGCAGATTTGAAAATTACTAAATAGACCCTGAAGCTTACCTTGTGTAGAGATAATATAAAGATATGCAACATGTAAGTATAAAACTGTACTCTCATGTGCACATATATTTAATGATTTAAGACGTATTTCATCTGAAGCTACTGTTCCTTACAAAATAAATTACAAATATAACAGTATTTCTAATCAACATGTTACCATTTAAAAACAAAAGCTTAAATTTAGAAAAAGCCATTAAGATATACAGAGCAGAGACTATAATGGTAACGATCGATTCTCGTGCATTCACTAATGACAGAAGTCACATGAAAGAACCCAAAATTAAGGCCTGCACATGGAATCACAAGGCAGCCTTAAAACCAGTCCCTGCTCTTCTAAGTGATTTAATTGACTTAACGTACAAGACCGATGTCAGCACCTGGAATGGACCCCATGTTTTGCAAAATTAAAGATATTTCGTACCCATTACATCATCTGATCCATAGCCATTGTGTATACATATATACATACATTAAAATGATGTCAGAAAGCTTGGAACTAAATCTAGATGCGGATCTTTCCCCATCCATCATTTTTCAGGGACAGCAAGACAGTGAACTTCCCCAATAAGTAAATCAGTATCACGTAAACGTAAAATGTTTTTGAGCACGTGAAATAGATCTCTCAAAATATGACCATCTTTCCAATAGTTCAGACTTTACATCAGACAGATTTGTGTTATTTCACACCTCTGTACAGGCCAGATGATCAGAAAGTTCTTATTCTCCAAACACCTGGTGAAGTAATAGAGATTCTCTCCCTTTACAGTAAATTAAAGCACAGAAGAGAAAACTGAAGAAAATAACTGGCCTACGAAATCTTGCACAGATTCCTAACTCCAGTCCCATTCGTTTCTGTATTTTCAAGGATCACTGTTTATTATTAGAGGATAGAGAGCCCTCTACTGACTAAACCACCCTTTTCTGGTTCCAAGGATTCTCTTCAGCTATTGGCTATAAATGGACTGTTGAAAATATTCGGCCAGAAGCCACTTCCACATTAAATTAAAAAAGTAACAAGGAAGGGCAAGGACTGGCAAAATTCAGCGACTCACACCTAGCCAGCAGTCAGCTTGTGACAAAAAATCATGCTCCTCTACTTCTAATTCTGTTGCTGCAACATGAGTGCTAAAACGTGCATGGGGAAGAGAGAAACAGTTCAAGAATTATGAAGACTTAAAACTGTGATTTTGTGATTTGTACACACATTTTGTGATCCATGGATTAAAAAAACAAAGTTAGTTTCAAACCATCTCAATACTCAGCTACTCATCACTGATATGTGGAATACCTGACTGGCTTCCTAATTGTAAATACAGCCTAAACATACTTACAACAGAATCACAGAATGCTATGGGGTTGGAAGGGACCTCTGGAGATCACCCAGTCCAACCCCCTGCCAGAGCAGGTCCACCCAGAGCAGGTCCCACAGGAACGTGTCCAGGTGGGTTTGAATGTCTCCAGAGAAGGAGACTCCACCACCTCTCTGGGCAGCCTCTGCCAGGGCTCTGCCACCCTCACAGCAAAGAAGTTCCTCCTCAAGTTTAGGTGGAACTTCCTCTGTTTCAGTTTGTGTGTGTTCCCTCTTGTCCTGTCCCTGGGCACCACTGAGAAAAGCCTGGCCCCATCCTCCTGACACCCACCCTTTCAGTATTTATAGGTGTTGATCACATCCCCCTCAGCCTTCTTTTCTCCAGACTAAAAAGACCCAAGTCCCTCAGCCTCTCCTCATCAGAGAGATGCTCCAGGCCCCTCATCATCTCTGTAGCCTCTGCTGTCCCCTCTCCAGCAGTTCCCTGTCCTTCTGGAACTGGGGAGCCCAGAACTGGACCCAGTGCTCCAGATGGGGCCTCCCCAGGGCAGAGCAGAGGGGCAGGATGACCTCCCTCCACCTGCTGCTCACACTCTTCCTGCTGCCCCCCAGGATGCCAGAAGAGTCCTGCCAGAGCAAAGGGGCTGGGCACGGCCAGGCTGGTAAGAGCAGACACACTGGGAGTCACTTCCTCAACGCTGCAGCGAGAGCCAGCAGCCTCCACTCCTCCCAGCATTGGGGAGTGTT
>NW_015091360.1:401121-410868 GCF_001431845.1 Calidris pugnax | reverse complement strand
GAGGCATGTAAAAGCTGGGCAGCCATAGTGCTTAGAGACATGGGTTAGTGATGGGTTTGGTGTCAGTGTTGGGTTGATGGTTGGACTCCATGATCTGAAAGGTCCCTTCCAACCCAGGCAATTCAATGATTCTATTTATTCCATGGCATGTTTTAATAAAATAAAATTTATTTTAATAAAAATGTAAAGGTATATGCCTTGCAGTAATCTGTGCTCTAAGCACATCACAAATACTTTATAAAAGACTCTCTAAGAGTTTGGAAATACTGTATAACCACAAGCTTTTTGTATATAATTGTATTTCAAGTTGGCTGAAGGGCAGCTGCTGCAACTAATTTCAGGTATTTTTCCCCCTGGAAATAATGCAGCAAAATGCAATGAGAAACAGTATATAAAAAATCAAAATGAATGACCCTCCATCCACCCCTCCATCCACAACTTACACACTTTTCCTTCTTTTTCCAACTTCTTCAAGTGGACTAGGAGGTTACTTTCTGCTGCTAGAAGTAAATTTTCAGGGATCTCCTAATGGGAACATAAATATGCATTTTGTTTAAATATCTCCCAATTATTTTGTCAATAAGGAACTCAGGGTTTATTAACATAGATTTTCCTCTTCTCAATTGCTAAGTTGAACATTCAGTTCGTTACATATAATGACAAACTGAAATGAGTAAATCAATTTTGCACCAGTTAAACTAGTAGTCTAAAACCACATTTTTTGTTTACTTTCCTCATTTTTCTTGCATTCTCCATTTGTATTACGCAAACTTTGGCCAACACTAACAAGACTGTGCCCTTCTGAGCTTGGTCTGCACTGGGTTGTCAGCCCAGTAGAACATTTTTAAAGACAAATTTAAAGACACATTTCTCTACAGATACCTATCCCTTCTATTCCATGACAATATTAGCAGGGATTTAAATATCCTTTAACGATCGGTATCTGTAAATGAGTATACAATTTAAAAAATATAACAGCTTCAGGAAGACAAAACAACTTTAATTTTTACTTGATACTAGGAAACTGTTTTTAAGGACCACGTAGATATTGAAACAAGAAGTTTGTAAGAATCATTTGGGCCCCACTCCAGTGAAGCTCTCAAACAATATAATTTAAATGCACAGTCATATATGAATTCTGAACAAGCAGAAATATTTTCCTTTTTTTTTTTCCCTCTTGTAAAAAGCCACCACGGTCATCACTCAAATACTTGAACTGTAAGATAAATTTTATGAACACAACCTCAATTTTCTTTAGTTTGATCTAAAAAACTTTTAATCAGCAATTACCTGGTAGACTATCTTTACAAGCTCCGAGGACGTATATGATTTTCCAGCATTCTTCTGGAAAACATTTAGAATTTGCTGCTCACGTGCGTTTCGGTGAGAAATGTAGCTCTGGATTCTGGCATTTGCATCACGAACTACTGGGCCATGACCTAAATCAAAACACAGGTACCAGAGGGATGTTACTTAAATTTGGAATTAAGTATGCTACTGAGTAACTGAATCAATCTTGTGTGAGCTCTGGGCGACTTAAAAGTCATAAGGGAGCAGCATCTGTAGGTACCACTCTGTCAGAGCACCCCTGATGTTAAATTGCAAGATATTTGTATGGTTTTGGTTTTTTTTTCTTTTTTTTTTCCCCTCTTTTTTTCATATAAATGGGACAAAATTAAGTACAAATGTCTGCACCACAGTCTGCAATTGAAAAGCATTACACATATATATATATATGCTTGTAGAAATAGAGCAACTGCTTTTTCATGTTTTGAATATCTATGGAATAAAAAATTGTCAAAGGAGTCCATCCTTCATGTAGTCAAAATATTTATGCAAATCATCTTATACACTCACTTCAGCAGATTTGAAAATTACTAAATAGACCCTGAAGCTTACCTTGTGTAGAGATAATATAAAGATATGCAACATGTAAGTATAAAACTGTACTCTCATGTGCACATATATTTAATGATTTAAGATGTATTTCATCTGAAGCTACTGTTCCTTACAAAATAAATTACAAATATAACAGTATTTCTAATCAACATGTTACCATTTACAAACAAAAGCTTAAATTTAGAAAAAGCCATTAAGATATACAGAGCAGAGACTATAATGGTAACGATCGATTCTCGTGCATTCAACAGTATTTCTAATCAACATGTTACCATTTAAAAACAAAAGCTTAAATTTAGAAAAAAAACATTAAGATATACAGAGCAGAGTCTATAATGGTAACGAACCATTCTCATGCATTCTCTAATGACAGAAGTCACATGAAAGAACCCAAAATTAAGGCCTGCACATGGAATCACAAGGCAGCCTTAAAACCAGTCCCTGCTCTTCTAAGTGATTTAATTGACTTAACGTACAAGACCGATGTCAGCACCTGGAATGGACCCCATGTTTTGCAAAATTAAAGATATTTCGTACCCATTACATCATCTGATCCATAGCCATTGTGTATACATATATACATACATTAAAATGATGTCAGAAAGCTTGGAACTAAATCTAGATGCGGATCTTTCCCCATCCATCATTTTTCAGGGACAGCAAGACAGTGAACTTCCCCAATAAGTAAATCAGTATCACGTAAACGTAAAATGTTTTTGAGCACGTGAAATAGATCTCTCAAAATATGACCATCTTTCCAATAGTTCAGACTTTACATCAGACAGATTTGTGTTATTTCACACCTCTGTACAGGCCAGATGATCAGAAAGTTCTTATTCTCCAAACACCTGGTGAAGTAATAGAGATTCTCTCCCTTTACAGTAAATTAAAGCACAGAAGAGAAAACTGAAGAAAATAACTGGCCTACGAAATCTTGCAAAGATTCCTAACTCCAGTCCCATTTATTTCTGTATTTTCAAGGATCACTGTTTATTATTAGAGGATAGAGAGCCCTCTACTGACTAAACTGCTCTTTTCTGGTTCCAAGGATTCTCTTCAGCTATTGGCTATAAATGGACTGTCAAAAATATTCGGCCAGAAGGCATTTCCATGTTAAATTAAAAAAGTAACAAAGAAGGGCAAAGACTGGCAAAATTCAGTGACTCACACCTAGCCAGCAGTCAGCTTGTGACAAAAAATCATGCTCCTCTACTTCTAATTCTGTTGCTGCAACGTGAGTGCTAAAACGTGCATGGGGAAGAGAGAAACAGTTCAAGAATTATGAAGACTTAAAACTGTGATTTTGTGATTTGTACACACATTTTGTGATCCATGGATTAAAAAAACAAAGTTAGTTTCAAACCATCTCAATACTCAGCTACTCATCACTGATATGTGGAATACCTGACTGGCTTCCTAATTGTAAATACAGCCTAAACATACTTACAACAGAATCACAGAATGCTATGGGGTGGGAAGGGACCTCTGGAGATCACCCAGTCCAACCCCCTGCCAGAGCAGGTCCACCCAGAGCAGGTCCCACAGGAACGTGTCCAGGTGGGTTTGAATGTCTCCAGAGAAGGAGACTCCACCACCTCTCTGGGCAGCCTCTGCCAGGGCTCTGCCACCCTCACAGCAAAGAAGTTCCTCCTCAAGTTTAGGTGGAACTTCCTCTGTTTCAGTTTGTGTGTGTTCCCTCTTGTCCTGTCCCTGGGCACCACTGAGAAAAGCCTGGCCCCATCCTCCTGACACCCACCCTTTCAGTATTTATAGGTGTTGATCACATCCCCCTCAGCCTTCTTTTCTCCAGACTAAAAAGACCCAAGTCCCTCAGCCTCTCCTCATCAGAGAGATGCTCCAGGCCCCTCATCATCTCTGTAGCCTCTGCTGTCCCCTCTCCAGCAGTTCCCTGTCCTTCTGGAACTGGGGAGCCCAGAACTGGACCCAGTGCTCCAGATGGGGCCTCCCCAGGGCAGAGCAGAGGGGCAGGATGACCTCCCTCCACCTGCTGGTCCCACTCTTCCTGATGCCCCCCAGGATGCCATTGGCCTTCTTGGCCACAAGGGCCTATTGCTGGCTCATGGTCATCCTGTTGTCCACCAGGACTCCCAGGTGTTTCTCCTCAGAGCTGCTCTCCAGTAGGTCACTCCCAACCTGTCCTGATACAGGGGGTTATTCCTCCCCAGATGCAGCACCCTACACTTTCCCAGTGTGGCAAAGTTACAGATGAATGGGACAAACATCCAACCTCTGTGAATGCATAATCTAGATAAATAATGATTAAGGAGAGAGTGAAAAACAAGAAGTAAAACTGAGAAACCCAGTAGAATTGGGCACATATGGGGCTCTGGAAGACAGAAATTCCAGTAGAAGAACAGACTGTGTTTTGCAGGCATTTAAGAAGGAAAGCAGAAGATTCAATTGATCAATAAATTGAGATTCTGGAGGCTGAAACATTCTTTGTTTTATCAGTAGTTAAGTCTACAACTATTTCTGTCTATGTCAGCCTCCGTATCCATGGAATATTTATAGTGATATTTTTCTTAAATAGCATTTTTATGCTGAGATCTTAAAGGACTTAAAGAACACCTACTTCAAAAGAAGATATTTTAAGAATGAACACAAAAGAGATTTGGTTATGTAGGCTAAACATAGATGGTTATTGGAGGAAGACAGAAATGAGAATGTAGACAGTTGCTCAGAATGACAGGCTCAAGAAGATGAAACAGAAAAAGTCAGAAAAAAAAATCCTAAGATGTAGCTCTGAAAAAGCACGCAGAGCTTAAACTCTAGTTACCTAATGAATTCTTAAAATCTGGTCTTGTCAAACAGACAAGTGGTTTATGTGAAAACTAAATGCATTCCCAAGGTTTGGGGGGTGACAAAAGAAAAAAAATTAAAGCAAAGTCATAGACTGAATGAATCGGCAACTTATTTTTAGAACATGACGTTTGGCCTCTTGGCTCTTGTTCCCGTTTAAGTTAAGGCATTAACTAAGACAACCATTTGACACTTCTGTAGCTTTCCAAGATGAATTTATGACTAATCTGTGCTGCAAAGGACACACATCTCTCTCAGAAAAACATTCCCAGGTCACTCACATCGACAGTGCGTGTGGTGATGCAAAGGACCAAAAGAACAACTATTATTTTTTCTTGCAGAGTAACATTAAGGCACATGGATAGAAAAATAGAAGAAAACCACATTTACTGTGTGATTCCAACAGCGAAAGATTCTGGCCTCTGTGGGGTTTAAGCACCAAAGCACAAGATTCACCCTCAAATGGAGAAATCTCCGGAAGGAAAGGTATCTATCACTGAAAAATGTTCAAGTCTTGCAAACCACTATGTCCTAAAGTCATTTTAGCTTAGCCCGGGGTATATATTAAGTCATGAACGTGAATTGTTACATTAGTAATGCTGATTGATTGGAGTAAGAGATCTCAAATTCTCAGAGAAGGTATTTAGAAGTCATAGAGTAAGACAAAACAGTTAAAAATAGAACCACTAACCTGGATATATTAAATCTGGTTTCATTTCTAACAATCTTTTCAAAGTTTTCATGTAATCATACAGGTCTTCAATTACTGTCGTTCCTTCCCCTAAAATACAGTCACCGGAAAATACAGCATTTTCTTCTTCCAGATGTAAAATCATATGATCATCAGTGTGTCCAGGAGTATATAGAACTCTGTTTAAAGAACAAGAACAAAAAAGCCAAAGTTTTCACACGCCATATACGCTTCATTTTCAGAAACTAGAAAAAAAATAAATCAGAAAACCATACACTTAAAAGTAGCCCATAACAAAACCCAGAAAAAAATAGACCCAAAAAGTCTTAAATGTCAATGTAAACGGAGCATTGCTTCGTATAATCCCAGTCTATTTTTTTATACAAAGTAGAGAACACGGATCATCATCTCTAACATGCTTTTACTTCCATGATGTATACACACATAATAAAAGCACATTGAGGAGCTGCCTAGTCATGTAGAATTAGTCTTATAGGGGGCTTTACTCTGAAGCTTGAAAAAAAATAATCAACACATTATTTGCAGGTAGAAATGTGTGAAGTTCTTGACATACACCGTGCACTTAGCAAAAGAGGGTAAGAATGATGTTGGCAATTCTTCTAGAATTTAACTATAAACTTCTAGACGCAAGCTAGATAAAGTTCTATCTCCCAAAATTTATTTTCCCCTGAAAGCCTCATGACACAAGCGGGGTGGAGCTGTCAAATACAAGGAATCGTGGTTCTTTTAGCTGTTCTATGTGTAGGTCATTAACCAGCTGAATTTGGTGCCCAGTCACAGGACAAGAAGAAATGGGCACAAACTTGTACATAAGAAGTTCCACCTAAACACGAGGAGGAACTTCTTTCCTGTGAGGGTGGCAGAGCCCTGGAAGAGGCTGCCCAGAGAAGTGGTGGAGTCTCCTTCTCTGGAGACATTCAAACACACCTGGACACGTTCCTGTGCAACCTGCTCCAGGTGGACCTGCTCTGGCAGGGGGTTGGATTGGGTGTTCTCCAGAGGTCCCCCCCAACCCCATGTGACTCTGTGAATGGCAAGGATTTAGGAGCCCACACCTTGATCAAGCACTGCGTTAGAATGCAGCAAAGGGTGAATGGGTGATTCAAACTGAAAATACACAACTCAGACCAACACCACGGCTGAAATTCAACAGAATCTTCTTCTTAATGGCAGATGCCCCAAGGCAGCGATAAGGTCCTGACAGAGCTGATGCCAAGTGTGGTGTACAGACAGACCAATGCCAAAGGGCACCCGGGGGTGGGAGGTCAGGAGCTCAGCACCCTCTGATGCAACAACTTCCAGCTCTTACTGAACACCCAGCTCAGCAGAAAGCAGGTGGAGCCATCACCCTTGTGGAGGCAACACAGAAATCAAGCCGATGGGTTGCATCTTACGCTTGTGGGAAGTGGCATCCTCCAGTTCCTGACAAAACTTCAGCAGGAGCTTAACCACTGACGTGGAAAAACAAAGGAAAAAGAACCCAACGCTGCCTGGCACACCCTGAAAATTTGAAGGTTGCTAACCAAAACTTAACATGCAGATACTGCTATTTCAGAACCTGTGGTGGATCTAGGAGTATTCTTAAAGCGCTTACTGAATTAACCAGCTGAGAATACCTGCTTTTAACAAAGCATAAAGTCTGGCTGCATTACCCCAAACTTCAAAACGTGCCACCCCGTCTTACTCGAATTCAAATTTAACAAGTTGTTTTCTGTCTCTAAACTGATTTTGTCCAAACACTTAGGTAGGGATAGGTCTTCAATGTTCAACATCATGCTCGTGTGTTTTCTCTTTTTACACTAACAAAGTAAAATGCTTTTGGTCAAATATATCCTTTATGTTTACTTTTTTTTCTTCCAATCAGCCAGCTGGCATATTCTACAAGTGAGATATAATTCGCACCTAAACTGAGGAAAATGAGCAAAATCTGCCCTTAGAAGGATAATGCCTTGTTAATGAAAGACCTCTGGAAACAGAATGGTCAAATCTTTTTATTGTGTGTTTGTGTGAGGCAGAGAGGCTTTCTGGCAAGAAGCCCTCCCAAACTGGCACCCTACAAGAACCTGACAGGTTAAAGGCTTAAAATTTAACATTTTAAGTATGAAATGTTTTAGTGTCTCTTTGGGAAATATTTTTAAAGTAAATAATTGGTCTTTACCTGAGCGTGGCTCCCTCTGTCTGTACCACATCTCCGTCTTTAAGATAAAAATATTTCTGTCCTCCTTCTATTGTTTCCTCACGGTCAGGCACTCGAGGAAGCTTACAGATGCGATATTCAGAGTCTATTTAAAAACAGCAAAGAAAACGATGTTGTGAATTTGTCACTAATGAAGCTAATTCCACAGAAAGGCTACTTTTTGAACAAGTACTATTAATTATTACACAGTGTGAATACAAAACAAGAAAGAAGAAATTTTGTATAGTAACTTCAACTTTATAAAGCAATCTTAATTCCAGAGCCACAAGCACTAACTAGCGAACACTGGAAGAGCCTTCCCAGGGAGGTGGTGGAGTCACCATCCCTGGAGGTATTTAAGCAACGTGTAGACATGGCACTTCAGGGCATGCTCTAGTGCCTGGGTTTTTTTTTTTTTTTTTTTTTTTTGTTCGGTTTTTGTGGTTGGACTCGATGATCTCAAAGGTCCCTTCCAACCATGAAGATTCTGTGATTCTATGAAAGCCACTCAATGTGAACACTGTACTCTGTACCAGCAGCAATTTTGAAGATGAAAAAGCACAAGTGAAACTAAAAAAAGATGTGTCACTAATTATGATACATTACAAAGGTCCCTTCTTGACTCATCAAGAGCCAAAACCCCAAGTTTCAATGCCACCACTAACACTTCTGTGCTCGTGTTCTGTATTATGATTCACAGAAGCACCATTCAACATTTGCCTAACTCTGGGTGGAGGTTTTTTGACCCTCAGCGTCTATCGTTCTGAACTGAGCATGAACTGTGAGGGGCTGGAACAGCTATGGAGAGCAACCCAGAAAGATACTTATATCCCTTGCCAGTCTTTACAACCATGCTCATGAGTTGGCAAAACCAAAATCCTCACGACGACACCAGTGTTTTCAGTAGCGCCCTGGCTTCTCTGCAAACAAGCCCCTGGCAACTTCACAAAATCTGATAAAGCCTGTGACAAACTTGTGACAAAGTCCAATGATGCTCAGAACTGTACGATGCATACCGCTTATTCTCTTCCCAGACACTAAAGCAGAAATGTCTCCTACTGTTTATCAACATGAAATACACATTTTTACATCAGGATTCGCCTGCAGGCTCCCCTGCCCTCTTCCCCCTCATGATCTGAGGCCTATGAATTTGTCAGCAATTACTAATGGCCTGCTGTAAGGAATCTCAAAGTTATGCAAGTTTCTTTTTCAGAGACTAAGTTATTTACTGTTTTCATGCAAGCGAAAACAATGGTCAGCTTGTCATTACTATGAATGTAGAAAGGAGTATCAAAGTTTACTTTCTTTTACAAAGACTACCAAGTTTTTCTCACAGCTCTTAATATGATGTAAACTGCTGATGGTAATGCACATTTGCATTATTCACACATAAGAAAAATTCACTACGAAGGCATACACAGGTATTGATGAAAAACTGTAGTACTACAATATTCAAATCATTCACTGCTCCCATTCTAGACACTGAAACAGTGTAATGAAATTACACGTAGTTTCAGAGACTCCAGAACAATTTCCCAAGTGCTTTGCACAGAAGCACTCAGGAAAAGGTTTGTTGTTTTTTTTTTTCTTGCTGAGTATGTAACATTTTCAACAATATCAGAAATCTCGGGCCTACCAGCAGGGATGTTTTTGCAGATATCGGGTATTCCCCCGGTGTGATCCCGATGCCAGTGCGTCACGAGGATTTCTTGAATCGAGACGTTGAACTCTGAGAGCGCCTGCTTCAAACAGCCAATGTATTCAGGAATGGCTGGCTCCCCGGTGTCAATAAGGATTCTTCTACATGTGGGCAAAAAAAAAAACCAACAACAAACAAACAGAAGAGAGGGAAAAAAAAAATAGTGAGAGAATTTAGGGTGCTCCCGTGACAGTGAGGTAACCTTAAAGAACCCTGCGTTGCAGGGGAATGTGGTAATAATGGGTGTCTCCATATTCCAGGCGCCGTCTCTCTGCTTCATAACGCTCTACCCCCGTAGCACAACTCTTTACAAAGGGGAATAAGTAATATATTTAGTCCACAAACTTGTAGCTCCCAGGTAGGAGACCAGGAGCTGTGGCGCTGGGACAGCCTGAGGGGAGGGCACCCACCCGGCTCCCCTCAGGGAACTCCCCCCCCCCC
>NW_015091360.1:294055-400188 GCF_001431845.1 Calidris pugnax | reverse complement strand
GGGCCCCCACCCGGCCCCCCTCAGGGAACCCCCCCCCCCCCGAGGCTCCACACCCTGCCGGCCACCCACCCCCACAGCTTAATGCTGTAGTTTTATTAAATTTTTCCCCTCAGTTTTTACCCTAACGAAGGGATTTTGGGAACAGGGTGGTTACCTGGGTCCGGTGCCCACCAGATAGGTGTTGGTGCCCTGCAGAGTCATGGGCCCCGGGTTGCAGCCCAGCACACGCACCACCCGCGACGACAGCCGCTCGATGCGCGGCAGCAGCGACACCATCTCTGAAGCCGAAAAAAACCAACCAAACCCCCGGCAAAGTCCACCCTTCCTCCCCACTCCGCTCTCTTCGACACCGCAACCCAAGGGAGGGATGGCGGAAACCGACGGTTCCCCCCTCCTCCGGCCTTGCTCCGCCTCCCCGGGGCTGTTCCGCCCGGTCGTGAGGCGAGGAGGCCGGGCTGCCGCCCTCAGTGAGGCGGGTCCTTCCCGGCCGGGGCAGCGGTGGGTGTTCGCTTAATAGTCGGCTTTTGGGAGCAAACGCTGTGGTAATGGCGTGGAAGAAAAGGCTACAAAGATGATGAAGGGCATGGAGCACCTCTCTGATGAGGAAAGGCTGAGAGACCTGGGGCTGTTCAGCCTGAAGAAGGAAGGCTCAGAGGGGACCTCATCAGTGCATCTGCCTTGCAAGGAGAGGCTGAGGGGCTTGGGTCTTTTTAGTCTGGAGAAAACTGAGGAAAAAAAAAAAAACAAAAAAAAACCCCAAAAACCAAAACAACAACAACAACAACCAAAAAAACCAAAAACCAAAAACACACACCACACCAAACGCCCACCAAAAACTCCACACCCACCAACCACCCACCACACTCAACACCTCGCCATAAACCAATAACCTTGGGCACTAGAGCATGCCCTGAAGAGCCATGTCTATACGTTTCTTAAATACCTCCAGGGATGGTGACTCTACCACCTCCCTGGGCAGGCTGTTCCAGTGCCTGACCACTCTCTCAGTAAAGTAATTCTTTCTAATATCTAATCTAAATCTCCCTTGCCGCAACTTCAGACCATTTCCTCTGGTCTTCTCGTTCGTCCTTTGGGAGAAGAGGCCAACACCTGCCTCTCTACAACCTCCTTTCAGGATGGGGCAGGTCTTTTTTCAGTGGTGCCCAGTGACAGGACAAGAGGAAGTGGCCACAAGCCTGAATATAAGAAGTTCCACCTAAATACGAGGAGGAACTTCTTTCCTGTGAGGGTGGCAGAGCCCTGGCAGAGGCTGCCCAGAGAGGTGGTGGAGTCTCCTTCTCTGGAGACATTCAAACCCACCTGGACACGTTTCTGTGGGACCTGCTCTGGGTGACCCTGCTCTGGCAGGCAGTTGGACTGGATGATCTCCAGAGGTCCCTTCCAACCCCATGTGATTCTGTGATTCTGTAATGGCTATCAATATCTAAAGAGCAGGTGTTAAGAGGATGGGGTCAGGCTCTTCTCAGTGGTGCCCAGGGACAGGACAAGAGGTAATGGGCACAAACTTGTACATAGGAAGTTCCACCTAAACATGAGGAGGAACTTCTTTCTTATGAGGGTGGCAGAGCCCTGGCAGAGGCTGCCCAGAGAGGTGGTGGAGTCTCCTTCTGTGCAGACATTCAAACCCCACTTGGACACGATCCTGTGGGACCTGCTCTGGGTGACCCTGCTCTGGCAGGGGGTTGGACTGGATGATCTCCAGAGGTCCCTTCCAACCCCATAGCATTCTGTGACTCCGTGAGGGGTCAGTGCCTCTCTGCTGCCCGGTGAGAGGCAGGTCCAGGCTGTGCTGGCTTCTTCCTAAAACCAGGAGGAATTGTGTTGTAGGGACAGCTTTATCTTCTGTATATTCCAAGAATGTGCCCATTTACAGTGTATATATGCCATATGGAGGTATATATGGTCCTGTAAGACATATAGGAGCATGTATACTCTTGTATGACATATAGGAACTGTCTAGGATTCCGCATTTTTAAGAAAATTGGGGAGCTACTAGGCGAAGGGCCACTAAAGTGCTGAAGGGACTGGAGCGTCTTTGCTGTGGAGAAAGACTGAGGGAGCCAGGACTGTCCCGGCCTGGAGAAGGCTCAGGGGGACCTCATCAATGTATATAAATATCCAAAGGAAGGATGTAAAGAGGATGGAGCCAAGCTCTCTCACAGGGCCATTGTCTTTGGTCCTGTCATGGGGCCCAGTGACAGGACCTGAGGCAATGGGCACACAATGAAACACTGGAGGTTCCCTCTGAACATCAGGAAACGTGTTTTCAGCCTGAGGGTGACCAAGCACTGGCACAGGTTGCCCAGAGAGATTGTGGAGTCCTTTAAGATATTCAAAAGCCGCCTGGACACAGCCCTGGGCAGACTGCTCTAGGTGGCCCTGCTTGAGCAGGGCATTTGGACTAGATGTTCTCCAGTGGTCCCTTCCCACCTCAGTTGTTCTGTGATTTTATGAAATTTTGTTACTGTTGACCAAGCCATAATGCTTGGACAGCATGCAAACAGCATGCATTTTGGAGCCTGCAAGGTGGCTCCAGTGCACCCATTTGGCTTTGCAGTGTCCCCCTCTGAAACCTCTCTGAGTAAGTGCCTTTCAACTGGTATTGTTAGAGAAATTAGAGCAGACTTAAAATACCTGTGAATGAAGAATAAAGATAATTTAACCTGAAAATAAAGCAGGTAATATTCCCGTGGGCAACTTTACCAACATTAGAATTTCAAATTAATTTAACCTGAAAATAAAGCAGGTAATATCCCCGTGGGCAACTTTACCAAAATTAGAATTACAAATATTATCTGGTTGTTTTATACCTATATAAAATCCTATATATTACCTGTAACAAATAAGTGTAAATTTATAAGGTGACCATAGCAATACAAAGCACAAAAAAACCGGCGTTTGGTGGTAGCATATTTTTTGCTTAAATGTTTTTGGTTTTTTTTTGCTGGATACACACAGAGGTCTGCATCTTGCCCTGTGTGAGACACTGGCATTCCCCCCTCACTCAGCCATTGAGCCAAAAAAGTTTGCTTTGTGACACACAAGAAGCTTGCTGGCAGTACGTTGTGCAGGCCTATATTATAAGGCAATTAAAGAAAAATATCTGCTCCTGGGCACAGATTTTAATTGCAGGTGTTAATTTCCAGGCACCAGAAAAACCACAGGCAGCAACTGTGCCACAGTACAGGCACTGGCCATCTCTGTATTTAGGCCTCCAAGCCAATTTCTTTGCTTTCTCCTATAGATTAAAACTTTACTTATTGAGTATATAGAACCATTACATTTTTTATTTTTTAGCTCATCAAAGCATGAACTATGGACAGCAGAAAGGATGTTTCAAGTCGAAGGAAAGAAGCCTTTTTGTGTGCTGGTATGCTGCTCAAATAAGCAAGACACCCCTACACACAATATTCCAGTCTCTTCCCGCATCATTTTCTTGTCTGTTGGTTTATAAGAAACTGTGACTAGACCCAAATTGACCTAATCAGGAGGTATCCTGTTATGCTGATTTTGTACCACATATATATACCGACTTGGTGGTACGTTAAACTCATTTTCAGTCCCTGAGTGGTTATAAGAAGGTACTGCCTAAGCAATGGCAAGTTGTGTATTTCAGTGGTTTCTTCTTTCTAGGAATATTCTGAAAGATTTTCTGAGATTTCTGAAATGATAGATCTGAAGTTTTACACGTCATTGATAACTCAGAATCATAGAATTGTCTAGGTTGGAAGGGACCTTTAAGATCACCTAGTCCAGTAGTAAAGTCCCAGTTATTTTTAACATAGAAAGCCTTTTTTTTTTTGGCCTAAATTAAGAATTGTTTGGGGAACTCTAGACTTGTTCTCTGGGGAATACTTATTACTGGTGTCACTGTCCTGTAGTGAAATAAAACATTTTCTAGTGTTAGGCAGGAGCTGTAAATCTGTTTTGTCTGTAGATGGCACCAATGGGTGCCTTTGGAGAGAGAAGTGCTTCTTTCACAATCATCTTAATTTCCTGCACAATTCCATCGGTTTAAAAAGTCAGTTGTTTCCCTTATAATAGAGGGGTTAATAGCACGTAGTGAAATTCTCACTATTATGCTCTCTAACGTGGTATAAGCAAGTATAAGTGTGGACCCTCAAGTTCTTTTGGTTCACTGATTGTTTTACGTTGTTAAGACAAAATTTTCAGGGGAAAAATATTCTGAAACGGGGAATGTTAGACTACCAGTTTGAAAAAAAAAGCACAAACCTGAATTTCAATAAACCTAACTTGAGATTTCTGGTCATATACAATGTGATATATGATGGAGGATTAATTTTCTACAGCTACAAGATACATAAAATGCAGTTTGGTATTTCTGAAAATCCCACAAGGTAACTGCATTTTTAGCACCCAAGAAACCTTTGAGTACTGGCACTTGGCTTTCTTCTTCGTTTTAAGCCTAAATGTTGAGGATAAATACCTTTCCACCGTGGCTGTGTCACAGCCCCATAGATCTAAATACAAGCATGTAATTCCGTGATGATTGGAGAGAATCAAGTGACTATTACACAGAAAATTTCGTGAGATACTTATCTTCATGGACATCGATGTGTGAAAGTCTTGTTGAGAGGATTTTTGGTTGGCAGGTTTTCACGTTTAGTACAATTCTAGCTGCTATTTATAAAACATATCTAAGTAAGATACGCATATATTTCTTGGTACTTGCAGAATTCTTCTTTCCATTTCATTATGTTTTTATGCTTGTTACCCAGTAGAGAGAGAAGTAAAGAGACCTTAAACCAAAAAGATGTGAGGAAGATTTTGCAGAGGGAGCGCAGGCCACAAGATTCCTGCATTATGAGGCAGCATGGTGTAGCAAAAATAAAAAGGCAGCTCAGCTGTTTTGTAGGAGATGATTAGGAGGGACAATAAAGGGACTGGGGCATCTCTCCCATGAGGAAAGAGTGTAGCAAAAATAAAAAGGCAGCTCAGCTGGTTTGTAGGAGATGATTAGGGGGGATGATGAAGGGACTGGGGCATCTCTTCCATGAGGAAAGGCTGAGAAAGGTGGGTCTGTTCAGTCTGGAGAAGAGGAGGCTCAGGGGGATCTCATCAATGCCTATAAATACATGAAGGGAATTTTATGATCTGTTAAACTTAGTATTAAATACAGACAGGGACCTCTAAGCCAAATTTTTAGAATAAAATGTTTATAATATAGCCAACAAGAATGACAGTGCTTGACAGGTAGCAAATTATTAACCATGTCACGTGGTTTCCATATGATTTTCGTTTCGGTTTCTGTGATATCAGTAAGCCCTTTAACTTTTCTTGGGTTGCAAGTCTTGTAAAAGTATGGATGGGAAACCTGTGAATGTGCAAATCTACGATTTTTTAAAGTGAAAAAATCTCTGTCCCTGGCCAGTATTAAGGTAAGTCTGCGTTTTGCAATAGCATTTTAAATGTATTGTGAGAATGGAAGCCCTCGCTAATCACATTTTATTGTTTCTGCCTTATCATGAAAGTGATTCTGTAAAAGTATGTTAGTGAAGAAGTATTTTAGAGCAGGCTTATGTTTATGTTGGCGACAGACACTTTACTCTTCTTGCTCCTGTCATGTTAGATCTCCTTTGGTTAGTAAGACCAGGGACAATATAATTCTGAGTGATATAAGACACTCTCTTCTGTGGCACTTCATTGTACCCTAGCTGGTACGTGAGACCATGGTGCTCTTTGGAGTGCTATCATGCATAAAATACGGGGGGTATTAAAGGCTGAGATCTTCAACAGAGATTTCATGTGCACCTGTGAGCAGGAATTTATGCTTGGGCTTGAAATGAAGACATTGGACACTCGGGAATACAGATTCGTAAGTCTCTGAGAGATTTTTTTTTTAGTTAAACATGAGGAAAACTTAAACCTGTGTCTTACCAGCCATTCCAAGGCTTTTCCAAGACTAGATTGCCTCTTCAAGTTAATTATGAGACTGTGAGCAAGCTGACATGCTTGTTGATGTGTGGCTCCTCATTTATGGCAACTTACCTGCTGGCTTCATATCCCACCAAGATGTCCAGCCAGGTCTGCAGGCTGCTGGCACGGCAGGAGATCGGACAGTCCGTGTGTCAGAAATCACCTGCCTCACAGCTACTCTTCGTGCTGTCGTTTCAGAGGAATACTGGACTGTAAAACTTCCTTTTTTTATTTGGGATGATACGATAATGAGGTAATTCCTCTTTGTGGGGCACCCGGATACAAAAGTATAGGGAGGTTGTAAAGAGAAAGGAATCCAGTTACCCTGTTTATTCACTTCAGGTCCAAAGTTAGAGGCTGCTCCTTGCCACTCAAATGCCTAGTACAGTATTACTCATTAATGTGAACTTTGGTATACTGCCTGCTTCCGCCATAAATGTTTGGGTTCAGTCATTGACTTACCTTTTACTGTTGTGTTTCCTGCAACATTCAAATAATGAACCTGTTTGGGGTTTGCGGGGTTTTTTGAATCCCTTCTAAAAAGCCTGTGTAATGTTCTTGTCACAGAAAAAAGGGTGCAGCTTGACAAAGGTGGTACATCAAGTCACTGAATGTCATAGAATTATAGAATGGTCTGAGCTGGAAGGGACCTCCAAAGGTCATCTAGTCCAACCTGCCCACAGTCAGCAGGGACACCCCCAACTAGACCAGGTTGCTCAGGGCCTCGTGATGTTCTTACATAGAACAACTAGACCAGGTTGCCCAGGGCCTCGTGATGTTCTTACATAGAGTAAATACAGTTTCCTTTGGAATTTTCTTGGATGAACCCTAGTAATAAACTCTTAAGTTGGTTCAGAGTTTTCAGATATGAAACATTTGTAGACATAAAGTTCAGTTTATGCTGGACTTTGTACTGAAATTCCCTTCCCTGGATCTGACTGTGATATTGGAAGTGAATTGCACTGGTGATTTGAAAGAGATTAGTGGTATTTTATTGGAGAGGATAGGAAAGAATAGTGGAAAGATTCCAGTTATCCCAGCTGTAAAATCCCCTGATCTTCCTGACCTCTTCAGGGCCAGGACACGAAACCTAAGTAGGAGGTAGAACAAGAGGCTACAGAGAGCTAAGGCCTACATCCAAAAAAATAATGTTTAAACACCCGGTACCTTTTTATCCTGTTGTGTTCCCACTTGTCTTCATTAGGAAATTAAGAGCTTAAGTTCTCTTTTTTTTTTTATTTTTTATTTGGATTTGTACCTGGGTCATAGTGTAGGCTACCCCAGTCAACACAAGTGAGGAGTAGGCATTACTTTCCAAAAGCTTTGTTCATGGGATATCAACCAATTGTCTCATTTCATTCCCCTGTGGCAGCGTGCCTAAAGTCACACAAATCCAGAGGAGACCTGCCCCCACCTGCCCAGCTCTTCCCCGGGTATTGCCTGCTGCGGTTTGGTGGTGGCACCAGCCCAAACCGGGTGCTCTGGCCAATCCTTTGGGATTGCTGCCAGCAGCTTTTTTCCTAAGATATGCAAATGAAATAAAGGACTTTGTCATTTTAATGTCTGTAGCTTTGCAGGGGTGGAAATGAACGAGACAAAGAATGTGCTGCTTTATAGCTTATCTCTTTCACCTGGCAAATGCCACAGATCTACAGGGCAAAGATGTGTAAGGACTACTCGGTCTCTTCTCCCAAGTTTCGGTCTCTTCTCCTAAGTTTCAGTCTCTTCTCTCAAGTTTTGGTCTCTTCTCCCAAGGAACAGGTGATGGGACAAGAGGAAACAGCCTCAAGTTGTGCCAGGGGAGTTACAGATTGGATATTGGGAAAATTTTTTACACTGAAAAGGTTATCAAGCCTTGGAACAGGCTGCCCAGGGAAGTGGTGGAGGGACCATCCCTGGAGGGATTTAAAAGCTGGGCAGCCATAGTGCTTAGAGACATGGGTTAGTGATGGGTTTTGTCAGTGTTGGGTTGATGGTTGGACTCGATGATCTGAGAGGTCCCTTCCAACCCAGGCGATTCCATGGTTCTACTCAGGTTGGACTCGATGATCTGAGAGGTCCCTTCAAACCCAGGTGATTCTATGGTTCTAAGAGGTCACAAGAGCCCTTGCAACTTTATGCAATGTAAATGTAGTTTGGACTGCGAATGAATTCTGTTTGTAGTAGAATATGTGGTTAGGTCATCTGTGTGTAGCTACTACTCACAGCGTGGGAGACATTTCTCAAAGAGGTGTAGACTGGTTCAGGTCCGGCTCTTTACAAGTCTCTAACAGGAGAGCTGTGATCCCATCCAGCACTTTCTTGCTGCACATGGAAAAACAGGCAAGAAATGGTGAAACCACTAGATATATGCACACAAATGCAGTAACACAGTTGGAAACGACATAATGATGTGTTCTCTGATACAACGGTGGGTACTTGAGACAGGACTTTTCTCAGTGTTTTGTGCTGTGCACAGTAAGGGAGAATAGCTCAGAAGTTAAGAAAGTTCTGGGAAGGAATCAATCTTTCAACGGAGCTGGTGAGGGGTCTGGAGAACAAGTCTGGTGAGGAGCAGCTGAGGGAGCTGGGGGTGTTCAGCCTGGAGAAAAGGAGGCTGAGGGGAGACCTTCTCGCTCTCTCCAACTCCCTGGAAGGAGGGTGTAGCCAGGGGGGGTCGGTCTCTTCTCCCAAAGAACAGGCCATGGGACAAGAGGAAACGGCCTCAAGTTGCACCAGGGGCGGTTCAGCTTGGTGATTAGGAATTATTTTGACACGGAAAGGGTTATTGCACATTGGAATGGGCTGCCCAGGGCAGTGGTGGAGTCACCATCCCTGGAGGGATTTCAAAGCCGGGCAGCCATAGTGCTTAGAGACATGGTTTAGTGATGGTTTTTGTCAGTGTTGGGTTGATGGTTGGACTCGATGATCTGAGAGGTCCCTTCCAACCCAGGCAATTCTAGGATTATATGATTTTTTTTTTTCCATAGCCTGCTTTTAAAAGCTAGTAGAGTTAAGCTTTATTTTACAACTATTAGGAATTATCTCAATGGCTGCTTCGTAAGTGGAGACTCACTGTGGTTGGGAGAGCAGGTGACCTCAGCAGGCTCAGATGTGCAGCTTCTCTTGTGCTGATTGCTCACAGAGATCTTAGTACATTCCTCATTTTGTACTTGATTGTTTAAACGGTGGCGTGAATTGCTGTACGATACTTTAAAAGGAAACATTGTTACTCCTGACCTTCCTTTTTTCTTCTTATTTATAGGAATGAAGGAATGAAGAATGACTCCATCAATTAAAAAGACAAATTACGTTTATTTTTCCAGAAAAGATACATATCGGTGTAGTTAATTTAATATTTAAATCAGGAATCCAGAAAAATGCAAGTCCCTCTGCCTTAATAAAAATGCATAACCCAATTTTCCTTTCTATGAGGAGGTGGTGTCATCAGGAAATAGACTCCATTGTAGATTTAAATTAATTTTGGCTTTCCTTTACGTGAAGTGAGGAGAGAATGACAACAGTGACAGTCTAATGCATGATGAAATTTACTAAGCAGAACTTTATATTTTTAGTTGCTGGATTTATAGTTTATGTAGTTGATATTGGAGTGGACTTCTGGGTAGTTAGTAAATATTTCTGTCAAGGACAATATTTTTGGAGTATATTGATCCTGTGTTTTAGGGGTCTTTCATCATTAGTAACTCAGATATTCAGTTATGAGTGGTTTGAAAACGACTGGGAAGGCACTAACACTGGGAAGCTGAAATGGATTTTTCTAGTTCATTTCTTTCACTGTGGAATTTTTCTAAGGTAAGCCCATTTTAAAATTTATTGTAAAATGAGAAATCATATTGCTTTAAGATAGCTTATTAAGAAATGCTTAATATGGCTTCAGGCACAAGGCCACTTCTGGCCTTAGTATATAAACAAAAGGATTTCTGTCTACTTATGCCAGGGGTAAGTTATGTCAGGTTTTGATGGGAATATAGATCTTTGATTTTACCTGTAAGTAATAATTTTTATCATTCACAGCCTAACTCTATTTGATTCATCAGCCTTTTGATAGGGCATGCTTAATAAAAATGCTCGCTTTACAGAGTAACACTGTTGTAACTGAAAAATGTAACTTTTTAAAGTGATGTTAAGAGGGGAATTAATTTGATTGCACTCAGCAGGTGAGACAGCTGAAGTAACAGGTAATTTTTGAAGCAGAAATCCTAACTATATGTAGAAAACTCACCAAGATTCAGGAGAAAAATGAATAGTTGAATAGTTAGTAAGAATCCTTGCAGCAGTACTTCCCACATGGACTGAGTTAAAGGTGACAGGAACCTTTGTTTGCTGAAGGGCAATAGTTTGAGATACCATATGCTTAACATTCTGTGGTGTCTTTGCTATATGCTATCATTATCATTGTCATTATAGAGATCATTTGTGCCCATATTTTATTTCCATTTTAAAACTGGGGTGAAAGATGTTGCTGAAAAGTCCTGAATTTTAATTATTTTGGGTATGTAACACACAAGAAACATGAGTGAATATAGGCTTACTGGAGGCACTTAAAAAATACTTATTTAGAATGCCTCCTTTAACTTCCTATAATATTTTACAGACAGCAATGAAAGATATGTTTAAGTCAATGTAAAAATTCCCCTCACACCCATGTTTTATTCCCTTGATGTTATCATGGATGAAGGAAAATGATGGAGCTTTTAGGTGTCACAATTAAATTTTGCCTTTTAAGATTCTTTTTCTTTTTGTCTGTCAGCTTTACTTTCCTGCTTCTCCTCCTTTACAGTCCTGAAGTTTTAGACCAGACCTGTGGCCGTGGGTTGGTTCATGTGAGACATATCAAGACCTGGCCACAGAGACTCAACTAGGTTCTGCCTTTTAGAGGAGATGTCTCATGGTCCACTGTGGCACTCTCCTTTTTGTGTGTCCCCAGAGGTTTTTGGTACGACTGGGAGAGCCATTTTTGTGCTTGTGACTTACGGACCTGCCCCTTTGAATTTCTTTCTTCCAAAGGAAATTAAAGCCATGACCTCTTTTTTTGATAACTGATGATAAATGTTAAGCCACTGAATGTAGAATGGCAGAAGCCTCTCTTTTAATGTTTGGCCAAAACACTCCCTTCTTCCCCTTTCTCTTCCATTCTCTGTAATCTATTTAGGTCTGTAATTCTGGTTTCACCTTTGGCTTTTTACAGTCCCGGGTTATCCCTAAAATTTCCTGCTGATTGGTGCCTATCATCTCTGAGATCTGCCCTTTCAACACACACTTTCCGAATTCAGATCCAGATGGTCCAGAATTCTAGATGCTGGAAACTTGATTCAGCACTTGTATCTACTTAAAATGTCGTTATGCTTCATCTAAGGTAATCCATGAAACTCTTGCATTTGCCTGAACTCATACCCTTTCCAATGCATAATACCCTTTGCCATGAATTTCTATAATTTTCGAAGCTTCCTTCCCTGAATTTGCCCCATCTTCTCCGAGTTACTTATTATCTAGTAAACATAATTTTTTCCTTTGCACTGACAGCATTGTCATCTTGGTTACCTGTTCTTTTTGGCACAAATGATATTTTCTCCTGTGCTGCCTCTTACGCTTGAAAAATCTTTCCAAGTTGATCTGTATAAATTACAAAGTTCTTTCAGCCACTCCTCAAAATTCAGCAGTCTGATAATGTGTGCTGTAAAGTATAAGCTGATAACAGCAAGCTGGCATCTGTGCTTGTACTTTTGTTTTCAGCTATTATCTGCTTCCTATTATATGTGTTTTCTGAGGCGTATCCATGTACAACTCCCTCCTCTCCTCCTTCTTAGTCATGCTATTTATCTGGTTTATTTAGACAATGAGCCTCTCAGGTTTATCGATACAGTCAATGGATAAAAATAGATTTTGTCAGGAGTCAGGTCATACTTTTTAAGGTGATCTTCTCCAAAAGGTCCTTTGGGGCAGGAAACTATATTCTCCATCCACTGCAGAGCAAAATAGGGGCCCAGCCAGTAAATACGACTTGGCCAGTGAAATTAGGATGCCTGAAATGATAAGGTGTGAACACACCTTACCAAATTATCTATCTTTCTTCCTTTCTTTCTTCCTTTCTTTCTCAATCTGGTTTTGTTGTCACACCGCTAATGCTAAGTAATAAATACAGAAATAATATGTGTGTATGTACTTATGTACATATATATATTAAAAACAGAGGAAATAAAATTAAAACTATTTCATATCTAATAAAGCTTTAGTTTATTTTGATGGAAAGAATGTAGACCTCTAATTATGTTTCACATAAGATGTTATTCTCTGTAAGCAGCAAAATTAAGTTGGTAAAGGATATCTATCTTGGCTATGCTGACTAAGGTGATTTTCAGCCTGGCCCATGGAAATGGGTGACACAGATGTTGGCAGAATTGAGAACAGGCTGCAGCGTAACAGTCAGCATTAAGACAATAACACAGTCAGTGAATATGGAAAAAGAGCTCATTTCCCTGGGGCACTGTATGAATGCTGGAGTCCACTGACGTGTAGCAGTTTGCAGCATCAGTCAAGGAAGCCTGAGGAAGACTTAATTTTGTCAATTAATAACCTTTCCTGTCAGAATAGAAGGTGATACAGGCAGCAGCCGTGGTGATCATGAATTATACAATCATAGAATGGTTTGGGTTGGAAAGGACCTTAAAGATCATCCAGTTCCAACCCCCTGCCCTGGGCAGGGACACCTCCCACCAGACCAGGTTGCTCCAAGCCCCATCCAGCCTGGCCTTGAACCCCTCCAGGGATGGGGCAGCCACAGCTTCTCTGGGCAACCTCTTCCAGGCTCTCACCACCCTCACAGCAAAGAATTTCTTCCTGAGATCTCATCTAAATCTCCCCTCTTTCAGTTTAAAACCCTTCCCCCTCTTGTCCTAGGGCTCCCCTCCCTGATCCAGAGTCCCTCCCCATCTCTCCTGGAGCCCCTTAAGGGACTGGAAGGGGCTCTAGGGTCTCCCTGGAGCTTTCTACTCCAGGCTATTTTCAGAAAAAAAAGGGAATTTTCAGAAATGCAGTACTTTTAATGAAATAAGAACCTATAAAAATAAAGCTTGTCGTCTTTATTGAGGCAAATCTTATTCTATTCTAGCAGTTTTTATATTGCATTGGTATCACTGGTCATGAATGATTACCTGGTATCACTGATACCAGACAGATTTTGGACTAAATTTTATTTTAGCAGAAGGTGGTGGATTACATTCAAAGATAAAACGTGAATGGAGAACAAAATGGGAGAAAATGTTGTTAGGCTGTGTCGTGTTAATGAGTTGTGCTTTTAAAAAGTGCTGTCTAATCAAATCTCCTTTTTTTTTTTTTCTATAGGTATTGGTTTGCTTTGAAGTATGGCTGTCAAGCTGCATTTAAACAAAATGACATCAGAGATGCATCAGATCCAGACCCTCCCAATTTCATTCAAAAAAGGGCTCTTGATGTAGTGACTGATATTAGCATGCTCAGGGTGTTCAAGACTTTTCTTGAGACCACACCGCAGCTTTTTGTCCAAATCTATATCCTCGTGGAACATGGTGAAGATGATCTCTGTCAATGTGAGTCTGCCTTTCTCCTTAATTTGCTAGTTGAGTGTCTTACCTAGAAAGATAACTCATGTGATGGGATAACATTTTAAACATGCCTTGGAAAACATGTACTCCACTGTATAATTACTCTGCATTTAGTTAGAATTTCGGTCTAGTAGATGGTCTGTTCTGCAAAATCCACGAGAAGGAAGATTTCACTATAACAAGTCATAGTATCTAATAGAAACGATGACGAGCTCTCAGAAGCAAGACAACAGCTGTGGCATTTCCAGCTCTCAAACTAGCAGCATTATTGGCAAAATGTTGAATTACTCAGGGTTGGAATTTATCTAACCAAATAGAGAGACCTACCCTGCTGTCTAGTGTTCCTTCAGAGTCCGTGGAGGCTACGGGTACTCGGATAAAATGGTTAGATAAATCTCATCTTAAATACGACCATGTGAAGTGTCAAGTCTTAGTTACAGATTTCTACATTGTGGGCACCCTGGAGTCAATACCAGTTGCTGAAACATAAGTTTTAATGGGCTTTTTCATAGAATCATAGAATCGTCTAGGTTGGAAGGTGGAGCACTGGAACAGGTTGCCCAGGGAGGTGGTTGAGGCCCCTTCCCTGGAGATATTCAAGGTGAGGCTTGATGAGGCCCTGGGCAACCTGGTCTAGTTGGGGGTGTCCCTGCTGACTGCGGGGAGGTCGGACTAGATGGACTTTGGAGGTCCCTTCCAGCCTGGGCAATTCTATGATTCTATGATTCTATGAAATCCACAAGAAGGAAGATTTTACTATAACAAGTCATAGTATCTAATAGAAACGTAATGATACATCACTTGAAAATAAGCAATTGAATACAATTAGTATATAATTTGCAGATCAACTTGTTTTGTGGGCTTTTTGCTTTCAGTTTCTTTTAAAACTGCTGTCTGGGAATCTTGAAATCAGTAATATATTTAGAGCAGCCCTGTGAATGGTTACACTGTCATCCAGGTGATACAGAGGAGGGAGAGAGTCAGAAAACCCCTACGGTTATTTCAGCCATAGAAGAGATATGGGTTCAGCTCTCAGAAGCAAGACAGCAGCTGTGCCATTTCCAGCTCTCAAACTAGCAGCATTATTGGCAAAGCATTGAATTACTCAGGGTTGGAATTTATCTAACCTAACGTAGAGACCTACCCTGCTGTCTAGTGTTCCTTCAGAGTCCATGGAGTCTATGGGTACTTGGATAAAATGGTCAGGTGAATCTCATCTTAAATACTACCATGTGAAGTGTCAAGTCTTAGTTACAGATTTCTACATTGTGGGCACCCTGGAGTCAATACCAGTTGCTGAAACATAAGTTTTAATGGGCTTTTTCATAGAATCATAGAATGGTCTAGGTTGGAAGAGACCCTTGGGATCATCGAGTCCAACCATCTCCCCTACTCTACAAAGTCCTCCCCTACACCATGTCCCTCAGCACTGCATCTAAACGTCCCTTAAACACATCCAGGGATGGTGACTCCACCCCCTCCCTGGGCAGCCTGTTCCAATGCCCGACCACTCTTTCTGTGAAAAATTCCTTCCTAATGTTCAATCTAAACCTCCCCTGTTGGAGCTTGAAGCCGTTCCCTCTCGTTCTGTCACTAATTACCTGTGAGAAGAGACCAGCACCAACCTCTCTACAGTGTCCTTTCACGAAGTTTTTTGCAATACTTTGGGAATTTCTAAGTGGATGGAGATGGCAAATATGGCATATAACTCAGGCAAGACCATCAAGGGCCAGAGGCTGCGCAGGATAGTATAGGCATACCCAACAGCATTAAATGCCTAGATTTAGGTAATTAAACTGAGCCTTAAAATTAAGGTAACTTGTCCAGGAGCAGAGGAAATATAAAATTGGTATAAAGAACGTGTTAAGACAGCACAAATTTGTCCAAAGCTTCATTCAGAAATTATAATGTAAAATAAGTGTCTTTTTCTTCGATCTAACATTGTTCCCTGTGTTTTGTTTAGATGGTGCCATTTTTATGTCTTTTTGTGGTATCTCCATTTCAACGGTTGACTATCAGATATCGTTACGAAAATCTCTGCCTGATAAAGAGGACTTTCACCTGCTTCCCAAGTTAGTGTACCTCTTCTATAAACTGCTCACCATCACTTCTTGGCTACTCAGTATTTCCCTCATCACTGTATTAAGTGTTGGAGGTTCTGTAATTCTGCTGATAGTTCTTTGGCTCTGTGGCTTCGCCTGGACTTTGAAACAACACACGACATTTTGCAACTCTAAGAAGATGGAATATCTGTACAGAACTGTTGTTGGGATCATTCTCATTTTTACCTTTTTTAACGTAAAGGGGCGAAAAACAAAAGTTTTCATTTCTATTTATTATGCTACTCACACTGTTGTAACTTTAGGTGTTTTGTTTGGATATATGTTTTGGAAACCTTCCGTTATCAAGGACATACATTTGACAGTTGTGAGCATCCTAATGATTCTTGGTCTGGTGTTAGGTATTATTTTTCTTATTGTTTACTACAGGCATTTTCATCCCAGTACTTATTGCAGACCGCAAGCGTGTTCAGACGAAGTTGATGGAGAGGCAGGACAAAGAGTGGAAGTTGGGAGATTTCAAAATTTCCTAATGCAATGAACAGTATAGAATTATTTTTTTATATGTGTGTGTGGACTTCAAAGCAAATACTTGCTGGATGGTCTGTTTCTCTGTCATTGTTTCTCATGTATCATCAATGAGTAGTACATAATGGACCAGAGTTACTGGCTCTGAATAACTATTGTTTTCTGTGATGCTGTACAAAGTGTTTAGAACACGAGTATTTCTCTAAGTGCTGCTCGAAATTACTTTGGAAAAGAAGCAATTTAATCTATCCATCCAACACAAATCACTGTTTCAGTTTTTAGCAATGGAAAAGCTAAAAGTTAACCAAATGAAAGCCAGCATTAAAAACATATTCTATTCATTTATGTTGATGCTAAAAATGAGGCTTGTTTTTCTTTTCTTGCTGGGAGGAAGGAGGAGTGTATTTGAAATAATTGAGGGCAGTGATCAGTTATCTCTGTCTGCTTTTCCCCTTTAGTGTAAGACTTTAGATGGGCCTAGTGACAAACCATACTGCCTTCTCCCTAAATATCCCCTCAAGAAGAATAGCTTTGATTTATGGCTCAATCACTGTCTTGCCACAAGGAAGTCTGGGGAGATATTTTCAAGCAGTTTACCTTCTAGGTGTTTTAATAGCTCCTTTATTGTTTTTGTTCTGCTAATCTTTCACACAACCTTCTAGATTTAGGGGTGATGCCAGTTTGTTATTCTGGATTATAATAGCAGCCTGAGTGATTTAGGGAGGGCAAAAGGAGTTAAAGGAAGAACTATCTTCCTTGAAGCTTTCCCCTCCTTTGAGCTCTTAAATGAGACTTTTAAATGCCGTTTTTTGCAATAGGGGGCTACACAAGGTATGCAGTGGTGCAGCTTCTTTTGTCTTTTTCACTGGAGAAGAGAGAACCAACTGTTCTGATGGGGCTAGGAAATGGTGGAATAACCAGCTTGTCCATCAAGCCTTTTGGGCAAAAGGCAGAGTGAAATTAGACAACATTTCAGTCCTGTGTTGAAATGCTAAATCAACAGCAAAGGAAATAAGGCTCGTAGAAATAAAATTTAAGGGGAAGTCTTTCAGAGCTGTTGGGTTTCAAATCTGAATTATGAAAACTGAGGCTTTCTCTTCCCCCCCTTTCCTCTCCTGATAATTCACAGTTGCAGTTCGAGTAGCCACAGGCAAAGGGAAGAAATAGGGTTTGAGAAAAGTGACTGGAGATAAGAAAAACTGATAAACTTTGCCAGGAACCAAATCTGTTAGCATTACTGACTGAGAGCAAACAGCCCTGAGACTTTGGGGAAAGGGCTGATGCTCTGGTTGATAATTAGGGTGCTGAAGTGCTGTGTCTTGTGCCTTTTGTCTCAAGTCCATGGACCGCAGGCTGCCTTTTTCTCGTTACCCTCCCAACTTCAGCAGAGCTCAGGGAGGTTTCTAAATGTGTTTCATTCCTGTTGCAGTTCCATAGTTCTCTTCACCGGGCTGGCCGCTTACATCTCCTTAATCCTATTGAAGGAAATTAATTTCTAGGTGCATAGCTTGGACTGAATGGCCTGCCTTTCTGAGGATACACATGAAAAAGCAGTTCAGTAAGAAGAATTTACTTCTAAAATCCCTCATTTCCACTTAGGGCTAGCTAGCACGTGGGTCCAGAATTTAAGACATAAAAAAAGCACAATCCATGAGACTTAAGCAATAGCTTTCCTAAAACGAATATATAAAACAATACCTTCACTCTCTCTACTCTGGAAAAAGAGATTTTTTTGCCCTGGAAAGGCTGCTTAGAAAAGAGTAAAAGCCAAAGGCTCTGTCCTGCTTCGTGGACCACAATCGCCCTGAGTTCTGTCTCCTTTATATACAGAGTATTTATTACTAGTGCTGGTGCCTTTGGCAGCAAAATGCATGCCTGGTTTTAGGCTGAATGTACTCTTATTTTGCTATGAAAAAATAGGATTCTAAATAGTGAAGACCATCCCTCTCTTGCTTCCCACACTTGTATTGTTTGTTCATCTGAAATCCTGAGCACGGCCTAAGGTACGACAGGGTGAAAAAATAGAGAATATTATCTCCATCTCGCAGAAAATTACCAAATTTTGTCTAACTGTTAATTGGAAGAAGACCTTAAACTTTGTAAGTTATCTGAGAAGCCGATCTCTGGGGAAATATGAGCTTCTGAGAAGCCCCAGAGTGGGAGTTTGAGCCGTGGGGCCTCCAGGTTGACTGCTCTGCGGCCAGATGCCAGAAACCTGGAGCCCGAGTTGCTCGTGAGGAAGGTTGGTTTCTGGTGAAACAAACCAAATTTGTCTTGGTGATTTTTTTCCCCCCACCCTTTCAGTCAACTGACAAATTCCAAGTAAAAGTATTTTGTTGCCATCTCTCTGGCCAACTATTAACAGGCATTTTCTTTTGTGGGAGAGAAGCTGAATGTTGTGCTTTCCTTATGTCTCCTTGTTCCCTCTGCTGTGCCACCGAGAAGAATTCTGTACTGAAGCTGAGGAGGTAGGAACGGATCTATGTGGCTATTTGTGTAGTACACTAATACAAATATACACCAAACCCAGTTGCTTAAGTTTCAATTCCTGATTTAATCTTGTAAGTCCTAGTGAATATACATTTGGCCATATCCTGAAACTAGGAAATCACACAGATTCTTCTCATAAAACTTAAACAGCTCTTTGGTCTCCAGCCACAAATAGTGTAAATGTCTCCATTTTGCTGTCGTCAGCCAGAGGGCCTCAAGAGATGGAAATTCCTGTTAGATTGTCCTTTGTAGGCTTTCATTTATTTATTTATTTTCAGCTTCAACATCCTGCCTTTCTTCTTGACTTTGAGTTCAAGATTTTCACTCGATTCCCTTCATGCTTTTCATACTTACGAAAATGGCTCCTAATTAATTTGGTCATCCTAACTCCATCCGTCGCTGTAGCGGGGAGGACAAAGGAGGACATGAATTGATTCCAAACACACTTCTTATCGTCAGTGACCGCTTCAGACAAAACAAGCAAAGCCCCACGTCACCTAGGTGTAAAGTTCAAACAATGGACTTCATCCATACCCTCTCTGTTCCTCAGCTACTCTTAAAATTCAGCTGCCACTCAGTTCAAGCATCGTGCCTGACCTTGTCATTTTAATCTAACTGCAAATTGAAAACAAATGTGTTTTTTTTTCTTTTCTGTTAAGTATGTCCATTACATCTTACAAGAAGTATTTTAATAAGTTAAATAAAAATAATAAACAATTTCTTCCTGTTTTGACTACTGTCAGACCTGGGTAAGAGGGACAACATTCAACAGAATTGTTTTAATTATCCTACTAATATTCAACGTGCCATTTGATGGCATTGGTGAGCTCACCTGATGTACCACAGATAGCACTGATTTATGAAGCCATAATTGGGTTTCCAATAAACATTTGTCAAAATAATGTATTCATTCAAACCAAAGCCTTCTTTATTTATTCATATAAAAGAGCACTTAACTTTCAACAAAGAATTGCCTGCCATCAAACACACTCCATAAACGGGGGAAATTTATGAAGACACAGTACCAGAGGGTGATCGTTGGAAGACTAAAGTTCACTTTAACCCTTCAGAGTACTGAGTTCCACCTCTTCCTTGTTACTGGTACTATGCATTTTTCTTTCTAAAAGCCCCAAGCCCAAACATTAACCTTTGTATATTTATTCATTGAAGTACTAGCTCTTTTTTATACTCTTGAGTCTTCTCAAACATGGTTTCAAAACGAAGATCTCTCACTGTTATTATGCAGGGGTGAAGCACATGCACAGCTCAAAGGTGGCTGGTTTTAGGATTACTCACACCACATTCTGTGCACAGTTTTCAATATGGGTATGTTCTTCCAAAAAAAACCCCAAACAAGCAAAAAACAAAACAAACAAACAAAAACAACAAAAAACACCTTTGAGAGGTTAAACAACTAATTTTCTCTGAACCTGAGGCAATACATGTATTTGTCATTTGTTCCAGCTGAAGAATTTTCCTGCTCTACCTCTTTGTGCAATTCTCTACTTCCTAGCACTTCATTTTACAGATTTTTAGTAGAAGATGAGCAAAGTATGTGGTCTATACAACCAATATGTGAATGAAGTGCAGACTACCCCTTGGGATCCATCTTCACCAGAAGTTTTCTTTCTTTTACCTCCAATTAGCTAGCATGTAACAAATTCCCAGAGAAGCTGTGGCTGCCCCATCCCTGGAGGGGTTCAAGGCCAGGCTGGATGGGGCTTGGAGCAACCTGGTCTGGTGGGAGGTGTCCCTGCCCAGGGCAGGTGGTTGGAACTCAATGATCTTTAAGTTCCCTTCTAACCCAAACCATTCTATGATTTATGATTTAGAAAGTGGTGAATCTTCCTTTAGAGGTCCACATTCCTATTGACTGCAGAAGGAACATGGACAGGATGCACTTTAGGTAAGTAAAATTAGGTGATGTAAATGAGGCTTTGCATAGTAATTCTATCACATGTAGCAGAACCTCAGCACATTGTCAGTGAGAATCTGTCTTCAGATTGTCTCCGTGGGGCTGTTAGTTGGCTACTGGAATCACTGAAAAGCTAAAAGCTGAATGGTGGGAGTGCATCTTCTTTCTCCTATAGACACTGTCTCCTGAGATCCTTTAAATCTCTTTTGCTTTTTCTGCAGAATGTCTTAAGTTTAGCATTTCAGACCTCTTTATTAGTGCTTTTGGACCATTTCTGAGCAACATGTTGAAGTAAGTAGCCTTCTTCTGAAACTTAACGCCTTTGGTGTAGCAAGCAACCATCTCAAGTATTTTCAACTTAAACTCTTATCAACGTCCATCAGGTTTTGCTTGGGTGCAAACTGCTAATTGGTCCCTGTAACATTTTCTGACTTGAGGAAGAAAGTGGAAGGAACTTAATCCTTGTGGATTCTCCCTGGGTTCTCTACCATCATCTTACCTGAGTGTGACCTTCAAGCCTGCAAAGCTGAACAGCACAGTTGCATAAACACACGGGGAAACAGGGTAGGCCACCTAACATGGAAGAAGTCCCCTTATAAACAGCTTCTTATATGAGACTGGCAGCATTTGCATAAGCTAATGAGCTTTGCTCTTTGGCAAGCAGTTGTTGTAATCAACAGCTTTTTAAACGAGCCTAATATGAGCAAAGTTATTTTTCAAGTTGTGTGTCCATTTCTACTGTGTTCTGTTAAACAGTCTGGGGAATTTTATGAAAAGCAGTTTCAAGCAAGAATGACTATTGTGTGAAAAAAAATGAATATAAAATTATAATTAGGGATTTAATGCCTATAATTATAACCAGATTTGAACAACAATTGTAGCTATCAGCAACTAATTTATGCCTGCCTTTGAAAAAAAAAAAAAAAAAGAAATGAAAAGCCAAAAAGCCTTCTCCCACTTATGTTCTCCCAGCCAAAGCAATAATGTTTACATGTATGTATTTAGAAGTATAATTAAAACAGCTGGGTGTGGCCTTCCTCAGGCAGAAAGAAAACCAACACACAAAAACACAAGGGTTTGATTTTTTTTATTTTTTTCTGCTAATGAGGGATTGTGGATGGGAGAATAGAAATTAATAACTTGCAGGCCTGGTCCTGGGCAGTAATTGTTTTTGCCCCACCAAAGAGGGCTGGACCTCTGAGGCTCAGCAGTGACCAAACCCCACGTGGAAGACTGGTGGCCCCTCGTTTGCTGGTTAATGGCTACTTACATTTTTTGGGTGTTTTGAGGAAGGATGGAGTGAGTTTTCAGCTCAACCACTTAGGAAGAAAGCAGCAGAATCCCCACTAAAATACAGAGTCTTCCACTTCCCGCTTCCATTTATCAGTAAAACGTGCAAATGCGTGACTGTCAAAGCAGGGATTTATTCACTGCTCACAAAAGTCCCAACAATATTGTGCCATTGATATCTTATGTATGTGTCAGACAGCCACACACCAAGCCAAGAATTCGACATGATTTAAGACCTCCCTCTGAATTTTTATTTTAAAAAATAAGGGTTTTCTCAGCAGGAGATTAGAGAGAATCTGTGGTTGCTGATATAGTTTACTGTAGCTGATCTCAGGAAGTTGATGGGTGTTGCTCAGGGGAATAAAGTGGTCAATTCAATATGGTACCATGCTAAAACAAAACAAAACAAAGGCTTTTTTTCATAAATTTTGGAAGACTCTACTCTCCTACTGAGCTCTAGAAGCAGGTTCTCAGCAAGTGCAACTCACCATTGTCCCATCATCCAGCAGCTGGCTGGAGAAAGATGGCTTGAGAAGACATCACAGACAACTTATATCTTCTAGCATGCTATATCTTGAAATCCCAAGCAACTAGAAAATGTTTTCAGAAGATACTTGCCCATACCTTGTCTCTCATACCTTCATTTTGTATTAAGGTCTATCTGATGATTCAGGAGTTCGCTCTGCTGCTGCTGGTCTCTGATGAGCACCTGTGCACGACGCTGGGGCAGTCTACACATGGGGAAGCCAAATGGCAACAGGATTTTGGATACAACATAAATGGGACCAAGGTGTGGGGGAGAGAGGAAGAAGAGGCAGATTAGTCCCTGCCCTGTTCCAGCACAGAGCAGTCCTGTTTTCAGCTCAACTTCCACTAGTCCATGGCTTGTACCCATGGAAGAGGGTGTAAGCCCAGCTCTTGCACAGGAGGAAAGGCTGGCTGTGCATCCAAAGAAGCACCTTGAAGAGAGGTTCTTATGCAATAGGGTTTGAAGAGCAGCAGATCTGAAGATAATGAGTGTTTTGTGGTCCTCTTGCTTCTGCAGACCTGATTATTGCATATACATGGACTACTTTTCCACATCTTATTGCTTGGTGTGTCAGTGTCCCATCCACATGTTAGAATGCTGTGCAGCCTCCTCTTTCCTTTCAGATGAGGAATCTTGTAGAGTCCACCCCTCTCTACCTCAGAGGTCCTGTAACACCTTTACCAAGAACTTTTTTCCAGTGCCTTTTCCACCCATCTTTCCTATCTAAGGCAGTCTATTCATCTCCCATTGCTGGCATTCTACTGCTTCTGGACACTCATCCTCATTTTCCCAGGTCTTGTCCTGCTCCTTCATGCTTTTATGTGCTTTCTCAATCCTCCAATGCCATTGCTGCACTTGTGGCCCTGACATAATTTTTATTACTCACTTAAGACTTCTTCTCTTTCTGTCCAGCTGGGTTACAGTCACAGAATGGTTGAAGATGAAGGGGACCTCTGGAGGTCATCTGGTCCACCATCCCCCACTAGAGGCTGTTGGGGTGTTAGTATGTTGAGATAAGACATACTACGTTGGAACATGCTAGTTGCTGCTGCTGACCATTCTTTGATCTATAATCAAATGCAAATGTGTTTGGATTAGTGGCTTATAGGAGCAGATACAAAGGTCTTTGTTTGCTCTTCCCTCCTTCTTTCATATCCATCCAGATTTCCCCCAGCTACAAGTGGTTGTCTTCAGTCATCTGAACATCAGGGAACAGCCAGCGTACTAACACTCAGGAGTCAGTACTACATCTGGACAGACAGAAGTGGCGTCAAGTCATTTGCAGGTCAGCAAGCAAGACAAAAATAGGAACCTTTAAAACCCCCTAATTTTGATTATGGTAATCTTGGAGGGATACTGGCAATAATTGAAGAGGAAATATTTTCAGACAGCAACGTGGCTTCTGAGCCAGCAACATTGCTGTGTGTTGCAGCTGTAACAGGATTACATTTGGGGAATTTTTGGAACTATAGAGAAGCAGTAATGTAAAGTCTTTGGAAAAAGATTAAATAATTCTTATCGCATAATATAATCACAAATATAGAATCATAGAATGGTTTGGGTTGGAAAGGACCCTAAAGATTTCAAATTCCCCTGCCATGGACAGGAACACCAAACCAGGTTGTTCAAAGCCCCATCCAGCCTGGCCTTGAACCCCTCCAGGGATGGGGCAGCCACAGCTTCTCTGGGCAACCTGGGCCAGGCTCTCACCACCCTCACAGCAAAGAATTTCTTCCTGAGGTCTCATCTCAATCTCCCCTCTTTCAGTTTAAAACCATTCCCCCTCATCCTATATTGTCCTCAGCCTTCCATTATCTGAAGGGAGCCTACAGGAGACCTGAAGAAGGACTCTTTTTCAGGAAGTGTAATGACAGCCCTTTCCAATTCTAACCATTCTATTGCTCCCCTCCCTGATCCAGAGTCCCTCCCCATCTCTCCTGGAGCCCCTTGATGGACGGTAAGTGCTCTAAGGTCTCCCCGGAGCCTTCTCTTCTCCAGGCTGAACAACCCCAACTCTCAGCCTGTCCTCATGGCAAAGGTGCTCCAGCTCTCTGGTCATCTTCATGGCCTCTGCTGGATATCTTTAATAACCAGTAAAAATGAGGTAAAAATGGAATTTATGTCTATATTTCATTATTGTCAGAGGTTATCACATGATGAATATAATTGTAGTTTGGAATCTTGAGCTGTGAGAACCTGAAAAGGGAAGCATAGCATGAAAAGCCCCCAGACCCTAAGATAGCACTGTGACCTGAGCGCAGGCTACAGTACTTGGAGTTTCTAGGTAGAATTGGGAAACATAACATGGACCCAGTTGCCAGAAAGAGCTGTAGCTTTTACAAGCCTTTCAATACCTAAGTATTAGAGGAGAACCCTCATATAGTCTTCCTCATTTATACTGTTTGTGAAAAATATGGTCTAAATATTGTTCTAATACCATAGGACCCCCATAGGATTGGGCTTTGGGCAACCTGGTCTGGTGGGAGGTGTCCCTGCCCAGGGCAGGGGGTTGGAACTCAGTGATCTTGAAGGTCCCTTCCAACCCAAACCATTCTATGACCCTTAAGATTGCTGTTTCCTGTAGAGTAAGGTTGAATAGTCACGTCTTCGTTGCTAGTGGGTGTCCACACAAGCTACAGAACTGCCCACACTGCAAAGGCAGGAACATGGGGACAGCTCTAAATCCTGCTGAAGGGAGACATGAAGAGGTGAAGTGTGGGAACCTACTTAGGGAGCACCTGGGGCCCCAAGATTCCTTAGTGTGGGAGGTGCTGCCATGTAAAAGGGAGTAAGGTCCTCTGGGCTGCTGCCAAGATCCATGCAGATGGGATGGTTTGGGTCTCTGACTTCTCCTCTTTTTAACTTAACTCTATGTTCCCATAGCCTGGCATATATATATATATATATATCTGTATAGTCTGCATTTTTTCTTTAAAGTGTTTTACCCCAATGACTCTAGGCAATATAGTCCATTGCAAAAAGAGCATCTCTGCCAATGATGCCTTCTGGTGTGACAAACATGAGCAAACATGATACTAACAAAAATAACGAGAAGCACCGCAATATATATTCATATATATTATGAAAACAGATGGTTGTTGCTGTGCTGGGAGGGGCAGTGCTGTTTACTGCAGAAGCAACCGTAAGTGTGGGGGCTGCTTTTCATTCTCCTAATCCTTCCTTGACATCCTTGGTCTGTTGCCTACCAACTAATCTACTTCATGCATAAACTATTAATCAGCAGTTCTAGCATTCATTATGCAGCTGATTGTCTTTATCTAGGCACTACTTTCATTTGGAAAACAGTTTTCATTAGAAACGTATTTTTTTGCAGAATAACTAAAAGGACTTTGCAATCTTTCAAACAGGCATCAGGGCAGGGTGTGATGATTTCCTCGCACAATAATAATGTCGGAAGCTCAGTTTGTGAAGAAAATTTTCTCCATTTTTGAGATTTAGTTGCTTAAGTGATCATTAAAGAAAGGAATGTAATAGAGGGACCAAAATAATTTCACAGCACAGACTAAATTTTTTTAGCAACACTCTATTCTACTCTCTACTCCCCCTCTGACTGTCAAAGATTTTTTTTTTTCCCCTTGACTTGCAAAGGTGGGAGGTTGACAATGCCAGGGGTAGAATTCCTCTTTTTATCCACAAAAGTTTACAACAAAGATAACGGCATGTTTTCAACCCACCCTGTCCCATCACGTCGGCCTCTTCATTTAACTACTCTCAGCCTGAAAAAGGTCAAGTAGCAGGAAACTGAACATCAATTTTAAAAGAAAATTTACCACAGGGAACAAGTGGCCCCAGTGTTACTTATGTCAGTTAAAGTGTGGGATAAGGAATTGTTAGGATATCTAATATAAGGATAAGGAATCTTTCATTTAAATTTCATGGTTAAATTGCCTCAGTGGCCCCAGATGAGAACTTCAGCAGGATAAGCAAGTAGTCAGAGAAGTTCTACCTACTCAACACATGGTAGCGAGCACTTAAGGTTAGGTTCATAAATGCAGGCTGAGGAGTTTGGATTTACCTGAAGAATTATAATTATTCTAGGATTATGTAGGAATCTCTGGATTATTACAAAAGAGTATTTCAATCCCCTCTTACCCAAGACTTGATCCATCAGGTCAAGGGTTGATCAGCTGTTTGATTGAATGGGAAAATTATTTTTTAAGATGTGGCAGTTTAAGTTGGTTAAAATTCCTTGTGATACTGAGTAAATCACCTGCCTTGGTAGATGACCTGTAGGCCTGGCCTCTCTTTAAGCCAGAAGAGCTGCCCTTGAGCTCGAAACTGAGATAAGTTTTTGTTTCTCAACACTTTTGTGAAAGGGATTGTTTTTTGCAGCACTATTTTGCCACTCTACAACGTGCTGTTCTTGTTTCCCCATATGCAGTTCTTATTTCCCCATCTCAGAAGAAGATTATAGTATGATTACAAAAGATACCAGTAGGGAGACAAGAATGATCAAAGCTCCTTCATAACTTACAGAGGAAAAGAACAAATTATATCAAAACTCTTCAGATTAGAGTGAACTGAAAGGTGATATACTGCAGGTCTACAAATTTGCTATTGACACAAAAAAAAGGAATTAATCACCTCATATTTGCTTATCTTTTATGGTATGAGAGGGAGACATCAAATAAAACAGATGTACCTGTTCCAAAGCAAAAGGAAAGACTTATTTGACAGATGACAAAAATAGAATTAACAATGTTTTTCCCTATTGTGTTTTCCTTCCCAAATGCCAGATTTCTTACCTGCATGGTGCTTCCATTCTCCATGGTATCAGCTCCACTGAGTACTTAGTGTCTGGGGGACATTACCAGGGAGCAGCAAGAACAGGGCTGCACCTCAAGGTTGGTTAAGTGAGGAGTTGAGGGTGGCCTCTGCACAGACAGTGACCTTCCCAAACAAAGCCACAGTCCCACAGTCCCCGAACAGGGTCCTGCTGGTGAGGACCGCTTCAAATGACAGTCTCTAACAAGCTAAAGAAATTAATTAGTTCCAAAGTCCAGCCAAGAACTCCAGTCAAGAACACTAGAGACAAGACAAGGCTACTGCCCAGGTCTGATACCCATCTAGGAGATGGAGGTAGAAGAGAAAACCACCTACCACACAGCCCCACTATCTCCCCAGGAAAACCAGTCAACAACTCAGGGCTCAACTTAAATGGGCATCCTGACCCCCATGGACAGAAGGTGTGATGGGGGTCCCAGGTGAGGCTGGTCAGGGCAATTAAAGCCAATTTGTGCAGACAGGGCTCTGATGGGCACTAGGGAAGCGTATCTAGCAGGAAAGACCTGAGCCAATGGTTTTGATTTGATAGCCTCTGGTTTGCAGAGGAAATCAGAAGGAGATTTCTCAGTCTCCCTCAAATCTCTGCCCATTTTGTGATATTTATATGCTCAAACCAAGCAGGTACTTTTTTAAACTTAGCAAAAAGTCAAGTTTTGTCCTGCTGAGGTCAGCAATAAAATTCCTGTTGATTTCAGTGGGATCAGGGCTTTACCTTCCTGTTCCTTTTCCTGAGCTGCTGTTTTGAAGTCCAACACGGCAATAAAAATAATTAGAGGAAGTGCCGCAGACTCTCTTTTTCCAAGCCTTTTTCTGGAAATCACGTGAATCCCTCCTATATCAGTGCATTTTATGCTCCCTGCTTTGACCCTTGTGTCAGGCTAATGGCTTGCTGATTAAGAGTCAGATAAACCCGCTCCAGAGCGCATCAATATCACTCCCTTTCGGCCAGAGGTCTGGGTCAGCGACGTGAGCATGAAATATGCCTTTCCCCCTGACCTGCTGATGGAAAAATGTTGTGCTACTGTGGGGCTCGCTGGTCTGAGTTACAGACAGCCTCACAAATGAGCCAGGAGTGGGGTCCTTCCCGTGGTAATTCTTTATCCCCAAATTGTTTGGCCCTCTTTATCACGAACTTTTGCTGGCAACGCTTTTCCCCCATCTGTTGCTGGGAAGAGATGGATGCTATTAGTGTCCTCTTGTCACAGACCTGGGGATTTGTGGTTGTTTGGTTTTTTTGCTTGAGAAGGATAAATAAACTGGGACAATGTGACTAGTAACGTGCCAAGAATTTACAGACACGAAATGCATAACTTAGTGATTTTAATGTTTCTCTTCTCTTCTCTTCTCTTCTCTTCTCTTCTCTTCTCTTCTCTTCTCTTCTCTTCTCTTCTCTTCTCTTCTCTTCTCTTCTCTTCTCTTCTCTTCTCTTCTCTTCTCTTCTCTTCTCTTCTCTTCCCTCCCCTTCCCTTCCCTTCCCTTCCCTTCCCTTCCCTTCCCTTCTGTCATCGTTGTACAGTGTTCAGCAAATAACTGCTCATAAGATTGTCCTCTGCTCTGCTCTTGGTGTCCCGTGTGACTCAGGTAATTGGAAGTATGTGGCCATCCGTTCTTGTAGCTAGGAACTATGGAGCTGGTCCAGTGTGGGATTTAGGTGCCTTCCTAAATTTAGCAATGAAGGCCTGTGTGCAGTAGCTGTCTAGTCCATACATGTAGAGCTCCATAGACAGCTCTTCAACTGACTGTCCAGTACAGATGGGATTCAGTTGCCTAATCATGTGTGTCTAGTGACCCTTTTGATGCCCCAGCATATTTCACCTGGTGACTGCTTCCTGCTTTTGAAGGGCAAAGATTTTCTGTAGGTCTTGTGCCCAGCCTCCCCTGGTTCTGTCCTGAGTATCCTAGGTCATCTCAAACAGCTCTAGACATCTCCCTTTAGCAGAGCGAATGCCTCTTTTATTTATTTATCTTAGGATAAGGTGAATTTCTCTCTTGGCTTAGGGCCACAAAGATGCTCCGAGGGCTGGAGCACCTCTGCTATGAGGACAGGCTGAGAGAGTTAGGGTTGTTGAGTCTGGAGGCAAGAAGGCTCCAGGGAGACCTTAAAGCCCCTTCCAGTCCCTAAAGGGGCTCTGGGAGAGATGGGGAGGGAATCCTGATCAGCGATAGAACAAGGGGGAACGGTTTTGAACTGAAAGAGGGGAGATTGAGATGAGATCTCAGGAAGAAATTCTTTGCTGTGAGGGTGGTGAGACCCTGGAAGGGGGTGCCCAGAGAAGCTGTGGCTGCCCCATCCCTGGAGGGGTTCAAGGCCAGGCTGGATGGGGCTTGGAGCCACCTGGTCTGGTGGGAGGTGTCCCTGCCCAGGGAAGAGGGGTGGAACTGGATGGTCTTGAAGGTCCTTTCCAACCCAAACCATTCCATGATTCATTGACTCTATTGACTAGGTCTCCTTCGATTATTCAGGAAGTTTAAGAGGACCTTGGCTCACAGAAGAAAATGAAGAAAATATTCTTTTCTAATTGGGATTATCTCTTAATTCAACCATGACCTTTGCTTACCAATGGTAAAACTTCATTCACTCTTAATTTTGCTAGAAGACCCTTCCATTACAATAGGATATTATGATATTGTAATATCTAATATATTATTCATGTTGTATACAATGTGAATATTTGCAAATTGAATTTTGGTAATTTGCAGTGTCTTCACAGTAGCAGCCTTATGTTAATAAACATTATTACTCCTTCAAAGTTGCCCAACTCTGTCAGTGTGTTGCACTAATGAGGTTTGTCTGTGCTAATTTGTGAAGTGCTGTGGAATTAGTGGTAGTTGCATGATCTCTGAAGGTGTTCAGCTTCGAGACTCTTGAGGAGTTAATGATTTTGGGTAGAACAAAGGAAAGACTCCTCTCCTGCTTTCCAGAGAAGACATAGAACTGCTCCCTGACCACAAAAAGGAGAAAGAATTGCCTTAATAATTTCCTCCTCAGAGTAGCTAATAGCTCTGTTAACAGCTAACAAGCCAGATTTATATTTATATACTATGGTTACTCCACAGATCAACAGAGCATTGCAGTCTTCCAGAGAAGGCCTCAGCTTTTAGGCTTTATCTGTATTTCAGTTTTCCCTTCCGAATAAGAGAGTTATTCAGAGAGAGAGTTATTCAGAGAGAGACACAGGCAGCAAGACCCCGTTGAATAAGTATTTATATATATGTGAATTAAGTTTTTAAAAAAGATGTCTGCTACTGAACTTTATTGTTTGGAAAATGACATATGATATTAATATCAAAAATCTCACAGCGACGCACGGACCCAGGGGACGGAGTCTGAGCTTCGGTGTGTAAATTTAATTTGATCATTTCCTGACTGGTACTTGGCTGATGGTAACCCCTCCGCTTTCTCATGAAGTCAGTATTTATAGAGAGCGTGTACAAACATAGGCTAGACTTCATTCACTTTCTGGTTTAGTTATTTTGTGTCCTAGTGCATCTGTTTCTGCTGAAATCCTTTTGGCAAAATTGATTCCTGTTAAAAAAAAAATAAAATAAAAATTAAGTCTCTTATTTTTCTTTATCCATTGAGAAATCTAATCTTTGCTTATAGTCTCCAGACTTACTAAAGTAGAGCAAACAGAGGAGTTTTGATGGCTGTATGAAAACTGCTTGTTTGCGTGCGTTTAGGTGAGGCACCACCGGTGGAACCCTTCCCAGATACCAGCGTTTTTAAAAAAGATGTCTGCTACTGAACTTTATTGTTTGGAAAATGACATATGATATTAATATCAAAAATCTCACAGCGACGCACGGACCCAGGGGACGGAGTCTGAGCTTCGGTGTGTAAATTTAATTTGATCATTTCCTGACTGGTACTTGGCTGATGGTAACCCCTCCGCTTTCTCATGAAGTCAGTATTTATAGAGAGCGTGTACAAACATAGGCTAGACTTCATTCACTTTCTGGTTTAGTTATTTTGTGTCCTAGTGCATCTGTTTCTGCTGAAATCCTTTTGGCAAAATTGATTCCTGTTAAAAAAAAAATAAAATAAAAATTAAGTCTCTTATTTTTCTTTATCCATTGAGAAATCTAATCTTTGCTTATAGTCTCCAGACTTACTAAAGCAGAGCAAACAGAGGCGTTTTGATGGCTGTATGAAAACTGCTTGTTTGCGTGCGTTTAGGTGAGGCACCACCGGTGGAACCCATCCCAGATACCAGCCTCTGGGGTGGTTTTAGCAGGACAGCCTTTTGGTGACAGTCCTTTAAAGCTAAACCAGACTTGACTTTTGAGAAAAGACAGATGCTCCTAGGTGCTTTTGGTGCTGCATGACACCTGGACTTTTTCTAAGCTTTTTACCAATTTTACATGCCTTTTCTGCCTGTGTAGCAACAAGCCAGTTAGAACCACTCCTACCATTTTAATGCTGCAATAGTTACTTACCAATTTTACATGCCTTTTCTGCCTGTGCAGCAACGAGCCAGTTAGAACCACTCCTAACCATTTTAATGCTGCAATAGCTATTGGAATTGTTACCCTACGCCCTCTGCTCCCTCCTCCAGCTCCGGGAGGGGAGTTCCACTAGAAATGAAGGATCAGGCTTCATTTTCTGCCCTTTCTGTCTGCTTTGTCTGCTTCCTTTTTGACACAGGAGTCATTCTGCTTGAGCTTTAAGTCAACTGTCCGATAGAGGGTGTTGGACCCTTTTGTAGTTTTATGAGTTAAAGGTATAGAATCATAGAATCATAGAATGGTTTGGATTGGAAGGGACCTTAAAGATCATCCAGTTCCAACCCCCCTGCCATGGGCAGGGACACCTCCCACCAGACCAGGTTGCTCAAATAGCCATCCAGCCTGGCCTTGAACCCCTCCAGGGATGGGGCATCCACGACCTCCCTGGGCAACCTGTATCTAGTTGTTTTCCTGTGCAGTTCATGAGAGCAGCTGAAGTAGGAGATACTGCCCCAGCATCCAAACAAGGCCTGTATTATACTTCTACAAGATCTGGAATAACTCCCTGGCTTCCCTGGAATCCAGCCTCTTGAGCAAAACGTAGAGTTTTTGGGGTCCAAATTCTCCCTTTGGAGGTATACGTATAGTTTCTTCTTAACTTCTTAGAGAAATCACTTGCGAGCTCATGACAGCTAATATATTTTTATTAGAATTTTGGGCAGCAATTGTGAATGAGTAATATCAAAAGCCGTGATTCAGCTGGTAAGGGTTAGTTCTTGCATATGGAAAATAAGCCATAAGTAAATGTTTTCCTTTTGGATCATAGCATGCATGAGTCCCTCCCAAGCACTCAGCTTCTCCTACCTCTTAAACTGCTGTTCTCTCTCAACTCCACACATAAGCATGTGCTTTGCTAAGTTGAGCAATGGATTTAAATGCTCGGTGGTGTAAACGCAACCTAAAAGAGCAACTGGGGTTCTACATGGGTTAGAAAAAATTAAAAAATATATATATATGGCTGATTTGTTTCAAAGCAGAAATGGTTAACTTGGAAAACACGGCCCAGCACCACAGGCTCTCTACGTGCGAGTGCTTTAATGACCCCCAACTTTTAAAAATTTGTCAGACATAAAAGCAGTACTAATCCGATTAGTAACTGTGATTGAGTAAATCTACTGTAAAAATGGACCGTGCCCTGTTTTGAACATGATACCACGGCGGTCATTTGAGAACTGCCACTGTGAAACATAAAAGTCTCTTTGATGGAATATTTATTTCACGAGTTTAAAAAAAAAAAAAAAAAAGGATAATATAGTATTGTTTGTTTTCAAAAATCACTTGTAAAATTTTATTAGCCGAGGAGCCGATACTCAAAACAGGCAAGAAAAGGCTTGTGCCGCCGCAGTAAGAGAGAGATGAAAGCTCGTCAGAGGGGAAATCAAGCGATTGAGGCCAAGAATTGCTCGCTCTGCTTCGCTGCAGCGCCCCGTAGGAATCATAGGAAGACAAGTTATTTTGGAAAAACCTTCTTCGTTAAGTTGAAAAAGTCAGCCCTCAGTTGTGTGGCCTCGGAAACTCCCGTCGAGCTCTCTCTCTCTGCCCTCCGGAATATTTCTGCGTGTCACTTTGGCAGTCACAGCTACTAATTTTAAAGCAGAGAAGCGTCTTCATTCCTTGGGGCTCACGCGCGCTGCAATTAGTCTTATTGTAAAATGCCAAAAAAATCTCTGGCAGCTGAAATAAAGTCCAGGGAAACGTCCACACGGCTGATGAATGAGTTCCTTGAAACGGAGTAGGGGTGGGCACGAGCCACGACATTTGGATCTCGCTCCAGGTCTGGAAAACCTGAGGGCTGTGTTTTGGCTCCGTCCACTTATATATAGAGAAGGAGATCGGCGGTGGCGTTTGTATCCAGATTTCATTAACTATTTTAAGTGCCTGCACATGTACGCACACGCAGGGTTTGCAATTGTTATCCAAACTTCAAATAGAACAATAAATAATATTGCGTATAAAAGGTCTCGTTTTTCATTTGCCCCCATGCAGCGGTATTTCCTTTCTGGTCAGAGCGCCTAAGAGGTTGTCTCGAGGCAGGAATGCTTGACCAGCCCTTCTTGCTCTAACACTAATATTCTAGTTACCCAATTAAATATTAGCTCAAGCTGTTTGTGTGGTGGAACGTGCCAGCCAGGGAGAGAGAAAAAAACACGCTTTCTAAGCCAGAAATTGCATTTTTCAGACAGGAGATGCAATTTTTCACCCCCAGATGAAAAGGTTTTCATTTTTTTGAAGAACAAAGCATTTGGCTTGCAATGCTGAATTTTGTTTGCCAAAGTGGAAAAAAGAATAAATTTGTTTTTAGGATATATGGCAAACTTTGTTTGTCCTGCAACAAGTCTCTTGCTTCAGGAAATTCTTTGCTGTGAGGGTGGTGAGACACTGGAAGAGGTTGCCCAGAGAAGCTGTGGCTGCCCCATCCCTGGAGGGGTTCAAGGCCAGGCTGGATGGGGCTTGGAGCAACCTGGTCTGGTGGGAGGTGTCCCTGCCCAGGGCAGGGGGTTGGAACTGGATGATCTTGAAGGTCCCTTCCAACCCAAACCATTCTGTGATTCATGTTCAGTTTGTCTGGCAGAAGGACACATTTTAGACCATCTGTGGAAGATGGTCTGAGGACATCGCTCCTATTTTTCCCTCTGCAGTTGCAGGGGGGTGAAGCCCAGACCCATCTCCACTCCCACAGTCCTGGATCTGCACTTTTGGATGCCCAGGGAAGTTTCTGAACTTCCCTGGATTTAGGGGCATGGTGGGTGACCCAGGGGGACACCAGGCAGGGGCGGCCTCAGACCTCATGGCCCACAGCCAGGCTGCTGCGCCCTCTCTTTAGGAAGCCACCTTCAAATTGTGTCCATTGCCCACAAGATCTCACCATAAACCCGTTTCCTCCTGGTTCCGGGCTGCTATTGAAGATGTGGGAGAGAAACCCCAGGAGCAAAGTCCCAACACCTTGGGAAGGGGAGCGGGGAAAGCCCCCAGGGCTGCCAGGGTTCACCAGGGAGGCTCCAAACTCCAGCTGGGGGACAACCCTCTGCCATGAGTTTTGCTGAGCACTCGCTGTTAAATCTGCGCTTCTTTGAACAGCACTATTGAACTTACAACTTAAAAATGGTCAGAAGAACATTTTGTTGATGATTCCCTTGTAACAAATACAATTTAAAATTTCCTCCCCGTAGCCTGTGCTTTGCTCATTGACAAGGAGAGGCAAAAATAGACATTCTTAACCATTTTGACCTATGATTCAAGCTCTTCGTATTTATATATATATGTAGGTGTGTTTGAGCATGTATAGATACATCCATATATTTTAAAGACCTTTTCGAAGGGCATGCCTACTAATAAAGACATACCTATGAATATTAAATAGGAGTCTAAAGGATGTTTTTCTAGGTTGAGGTAAACTTTCTGAGGGGAAATAGGACTCGTCTTTGTTCTAACTCCCCGATCCCAACCCCAACAACCTGAGTTTGTGGCATAAATTTTTTCTCTAGTTTGAATCAGGACGGAATTTCTGCACAAGGCTCCAACAGGTGCAAACCCTAACGACAAAACCAGCCGTGTCACCCAGAATGGTTTGTTTTGATGATTTTCCTCATCAGATCTTGCAGTCACAGTGACCCTGGAGAGCTGCTCAGCTTATGAATATGAAGTAAGAGAAAAAAGTCATTTCCTAGGGCTGAAAGAATGGGTCATAAAAAGAGAGATTAGAGCCTGGAGGGGTTTGCTGCTGCTCAAGACTGCAGATAAAAATTTAGTGCATTTACTTTCCTTTAAATACCATATGATCCACTCTGTAGACACAAAACATGGGAAACGGTGACCACAGCACAGAGCTACTGGGATTCTAAACCAAATCTTTGATCTTCAGATAGTAAATTTATGACAACAATTCTGTGTCTAACACTTATACACATGCACAAGCGCATGCAGTAATAAACATGTAGGATTTTTTCACAACGAAGTCCAGTCTGGAAATCTGAAGGAGACTGCAAAATAGTCCCAGTAATTTTTGATGTCCATGAAATGTTCTGTCCAAAAACAAAAAATAAAAAGGGAGGGCACAAATCAGCCCAATTAAAACATAATATGGAATTTCTCACTAACATTTTGCTTCCTGACACAAACTGAACTGGATCCACTTGCTCTTGTCTGGACCGTGCCTTGGCCAAGAAGGGTGATCAATGAGGTCCCTCCCAAGCTGGGGTTCTCTGATTCTGTGATACACTATTCCTTCACACTTAGAGCACTGCTCCAGTATGTTTCAAAACCAGAATATTTGCTAGAAAACTTCCTGACACAAACTGAACTGGATCCACTCGCTCTTGTCTGGACTGTGCTTTGGCCAAGAAGGGTGATCCATGAGGTCCCTCCCAACCTGGGGTTCTCTGATTCTGATCCACTATTCCTTTACGCTTAGAGCACTTTCTGCTCCAGTATGTTTCAAAACCAGACTATTTGCTAGAAGAAGCCCTGTTTGGATTGAAACCCAGGAATCGTGTGTTTTCATCCTTCTGAAGTAGGAAATCCCAAACGCGTGGTGTCCCAGGCTGCTGCTTAGGGATGATGGTGTGTGTGTAGAATGAGCCACGAACAACTCTTTTGTTTCATTTCCAAACAGTTTTATAAATAGAGCTCACTTACAATCTCATAAACTTCATTCTATCCCCAGGCCTTTCTGCACAGCTTCATTTACACGCGCACAAATTGAGCATTTAAGAGGTTTACTTTAGTTTGATAACGATCTATTAGGACCGATTATAAAATAATAAAAAAAATAAATCAGGTATCTAGTACAAATACCCTTTCACATAAACAACACATCACCTCGTTTCACTGCGGTCTCATTTCTGGATCTGGGGTATCAAGTTCATAACATTATTCTAGGGTGAAGTGACCTGCTCTTGTAACACACTGTTTTGGAGCTTGTACTCTTTCAAAAATACGGAGAACCAGATCTTGGGCTCTTTTTAGGGGGGGGGGAGGATCCTTCTCAACAGAGGCCACAGTTGTAAATGAGATGAGACTTTCATGTAGGTGTGTGCACGTGCATGTAGGGTGGGGGGAGCAGAGGTGGAAGGATGGTATTTGTAGTGGGGGCTTCCACGATCCTGGTCATCTAAAGACTGTGTTCGGCATCTCACTGGTTATTATTTAGGCTGCTTTGTTTTCAGGTCGTAACGTGTCTCAGATGGCAATTCCTGATCCCTCACCCACATTCTTTTCTTCTAAATTCCTTCCTAGGCTTCTGTCTTACAAAACATTATAGGATCACAGAATGCTATGGGGTTGGAAGGGACCTCTGGAGATCATCCAGTCCAACCCCCTGCCAGAGCAGGGTCACCCAGAGCAGGTCCCACAGGAACGTGTCCAGGCGGGTTTGAGAAGTCCAGAGAAGGAGACTCCACCTCTCTGGGCAGCCTCTGCCAGGGCTCTGCCACCCTCACAGAAGTTTTCCCTCATCTTCAGACAGAACTTCCATGTTACAGCTTGTCTCTGTTGCCCCTTGTCCTGTCACCAGGCACCACTGAGAAGAGCCTGACCCCATCCTCTTGTTCCCATGCTTGAAATGCAAGACCTTCTGAAGAAAATTGCATTTCACTGCTGCCAAAAGGGGACAACCCACTGACACAGCAACAGGCCTCCACGGCTGATAAATACGTGGTCAAGCACCAGCATCGCACTGGGCACTGGTGAGGCCCCACCTCAAGTGCTGTGTCCAGTTTTGGGCCCCTCACCACAAAAAAGACACTGAGGGGCTGGAGTGGGTCCAGAGAAGGGCAACAGAGCTGGTGAGGGGTCTGGAGCACAAGTCTTGTGAGGAGCGGCTGAGGGAGCTGGGGGTGTTCAGCCTGGAGAAAAGGAGGCTGAGGGGAGACCTTCTCGCTCTCTCCAACTCCCTGAAAGGAGGGTGTAGCCAGGGGGGGTCGGGCTCTGCTCCCAAGGAACAGGCCAAGGAACAGGCCAAGGAACAGGGACAAGAGGAAACGGCCTCCAGTTGCACCAGGGGAGGTTCAGATTGGAGATTAGGAACAATTTTTACACGGAAAGGGTTATTAAGCCTTGGAATGGGCTGCCCAGGGCAGTGGTGGAGTCACCATCCCTGGAGGGATTTAAAAGACGTGTAGATATAGTGCTTAGAGACATGGTTTAGTGATGGTTCATGGTTGGACTCGATGGTCTGAGATTGGTTGATGGTTGGACTCCATGATCTGAGAGATCTCCTCCATCCCAGGCAATTCTGTGATTCTATGAAACATCCCAAATTATAACCTGCCCTAAACATCTCCCGATTTCTTGTTTGCTGGAACCCAGTTTAGCTGACCGTCCGTTCAAGCCTGGGGAAGCCTCTCTCACAGCATTCTTTTTACAGGAGATGAATAAGGGATATAAAATGGGAAGTTTTCAGGTTTTACTCTTTTTTTTTTTTGTGTGTGTGTGGGTAGTAACCACTTTTTTGCCATTGTGTGCTTCTGCAAGGACTCTATTGCTGCTTGGAGAACTGAAAAGGCATTTTAACGGGGGGGGGAATAAAATAACAAAGAAGAAAACCGTAATTTGGTTAGAAGTTAGAGGCTTTACACAGAGATAATAAGTGACAGAAAGCGTCTAAAATGGGGTATTTACCTTATTTCTGATTCCACTTTGTAAATTAATCCTTGTCGGGCAACCGGAGTCTCGGTTCATAAACCCAGCGCTGTCTCCATTTCTCTGCGCATCCAGTGCTTTTTCCTCCCTCCTTATTTTCCCCCACCAGCTCCTTCCGCGGGCGCGGAAGGGAGCGGGTTCGGCCGGCAGGTGGCGCTGCCCCCACACGGAACCCACCGCCGGCCGCGGGACGGGGCTGCGCGGGGATGCGCCGTTCCACCCGCGGGACGGGGATGCGCTGGGCTCCGCGGGGATCACCCGCGGGACGGGGCTGCGCGGGGATGCGCGGTGTCACCCCGGAGGATGGGGATGCGCGGTGTCACCCGCGGGACGGGGCTGCGCGGGGCTGCGCGGTGCGGAAACCATCACATCCCCCCCCCCCTCCGCGGGGTCTTCGGTCGGTCCTTCCTCAGGAGACCTCGTCGGTGCTCTCCCCGCCTTTGTTTCCCCCTTAACTGCTAATTACAGCCAATTAACTTTCCACGTGGACCTTGCCTGAGCCCCAAGCTTAGGCTCATTTATTCTTATTTTTAAGAAAAATGTGTTTCGTGCCTTAGCACCTAATACAGCCCTTCACATTAAACAATATATCTATAAAATAAAATATAACAAAATAACAAATGTAACAAAATTGATGCAACAAAAGGTGTTTGTTTTTTTTCTTTTAGGGAACGTTTAGGCAACATTTACCAAAATGCCCATTACCCAGAAGTGAGAAAATAACAGCAGACCCTGTGTCTATTTTTTTACAGAAATAAGGCAACATTTTCATATTTCAGGAACTTTTCACCTGACGCTTTAAAGCTAAAAAGGAATAAAAAAGGAAAAAAAGACCAGTAGTTCTGAGGTATCCCAATTTTCAGAATATTCAGCGTTTTCTCAAAATTCAGGATATGATGTCTCAAGCTCAGGACCTCAAATTACTGGTTATTTTTGAAAAACTAGGCCAACAAGTGCCGAACCTCTTACTGCCACTGCGTTCACTGATAAAAATAAAGTAGCTGAAATTGCCATCTGAAATATTTTGGCCTTCGGAGCAGACAGAATTATGCTGTCTCATGAGAGCGTAGCCAAGTCAACAGTATTTGTTCAAAACCTTTTTTTCTTCTTTTTTTTGGCTGGCCAAGCCTCAAAATATCTGGGTTGAGGCTTAAGTGTGAGCAACCAGCCAACTGGAGAAGGGCGTAAGGAGCGATGCTCAGGCTTCGTTTCGGATTCAAAGATCTTCAGAGCTCAAGGAGGAAGAAGAAAAGAGAGGTGATTTGGGGGTGGTTTTGAGTCACCCCTTTGTACATTATGGGGCCCACAGAGATTTTTGGATCTGGACCCAAGTGTCTATGAAATGTGGGAGCTTTCAGATCCAGGCTCTTGGTTTGATTTGGATCTACCTCTCTTCTTTGAACTGTTTGGGTGTTTACTTGAAGCTTGTCCAACCTGTCCACATTTTTTTTTTTTTTTTAAATATGGAAAACTGAGCTGGAAATGTGACCAACTGCCTTTTTTTTTTTTTTTTTGGTGTGTGTGGTATTTGACGATTTCAGCTCTTAACAGCAACTAGAAATGAAACCAGCGTGTTTAACATAACCAAACCCACCTGGACACGTTCCTGTGGGACCTGCTCTGGGTGACCCTGCTCTGGCAGGGGGTTGGACTGGATGATCTCCAGAGGTCTGACCTGCCAGGGCTCTGCCACCCTCACAGGAAAGAAGTTTCTCCTCATGTTCAGATGGAACTTCCCATGTTCCAGTTTGTGCTGGTTGCCCTCTGTCCTGTCACTGGGCACCACTGAGAAAAGCCTGACCCTATCCTCTTGCCACCTGCCCTCTAGATATTGATCAGCATTGGTGAGGTCCCCTGTGAGTCTTCTCCAGGCTGAACAGCTCCAGGTGCCTCTGCCTTTCCTCATCAGAGAGATGCTCCATTCCCTTGATCATCTTCATAGCTCCTTGCTGTACCCTGGCTCTGGGTGGACCTGCTCTGGCAGGGGGTTGGACTGGATGATCTCCAGAGGTCTGATCTTCCAGGGCTCTGCCACCCTCATGGGAAAGAAATTTCTCCTCATGTTCAGATGGAACTTCCCATGTTCCATGGTCAACTTTTTGTCCACCAGGACTCCAAGGTCTTTCTCTACAGAGCTGTTCTCCAGCAGGTCAGTCCCAGCCTCTGCTGGAGCAGGTGGTTATTCCTCCCCAGGTGCAGCACCCTACACTTCTTGACAGCCACTCTTCCTCCCCAGGTGCAGCACCCTACACTTCCTGATGGCCACTATTTAAGGATTTATTTAAGGTGTTGATCAGATTCCCCCTCAGTCTTCTCTTCTCCAGATGCTCAGTCATTTTTCAGGTGCGTACATTCAGTAGAGGCGTAAGAGGTTAATTTGAAGAAGAAGCCTCCCTGAGTGCAATCTGTGCAGCAAATCTCCATAGGCAGCAAACTGCTCTTTCTGATGGCCAAGAGCAGGCAGTTGAGCATCTTTCTTTTGAACTGGCAGAGTGAGTGCTGAAAAGCTCTCCAGGACCTTCTCCACCTTCCCCGGTGCCACGTAACCTCTCACAAACTGCTTGAATGATGACTACAATAAGTCACAGATAGTAGCTAGAAATATAAGCGACGGGGTCACAGCTTATTCCTCTTCTAAAGCAGAATAAATTGCTCGACTCTTGAGGGTTGAAGGGCTTTAAATTTGCGGAGCGGGTTTGCTGGAGCTGACGGTCTTTGAAGATCTTGACCTGTAACTTGTACTCTCCTGTTCCACCACCAGCCCGGCCCCATAAGTCACCCCCAGAGAGAGTGACAGCCTGGCCTATGGAATGATGTCCTCTCCTCGCTGGCCAGCTCGGGATTAGCTGCCTTGAAACACGCTGGTGGAGGCTGGGAGGTATCGCGTGGCTGCTGGGGAGAGCGGTGGGATGTTTGTGGAACCGCTCGCTGTCTCCGGGCTAATCTCCGGGATAATTTAGATTAACCTTAGAGATCTCTGGAAACCCCATTCTCCGTGATGGACTATCCCTATTACATCCAGTCTCTGGACTATCCCTATTACATCCAGTGTCAACCTTCAAGGTTTAACCCAAGCTGACATCACGACGTTATATCAAAAGCTTTAAACTGATATATATACATCTCTATCTAAATAACCCCCCAACCCTCCACAATTAGACTTTACCTTTAAAGTCTTTTCACAACCCCCATCTCCCCTCCCCAAAAAACCACCGTATCTACTGTGAATAATGCTAACCAGAGAAAGCAGGACATCTTGACATCTTCTTGTGTTTACTCTGCCACAAGACGGATCGCTGTGGCAAATAGAGGGGACGTATCAAAGAGCTGACACCCCCCCTACCATCCGTGTCCCACCCCCACTTCATGTTTTGGGAAGGTTTTGAAATCGAGCAGCCCAGGGTGGGAAGGGAGAGGGGGTTTCACCTCAGCAAAGGTACCTCAGGGGCAGGCTCTGGCTTCTGGCGCGGGGAGCCGAATTATTCTCCGTTTGTAAAAGTATTTATAGCCATCGTTACGACTTTGACTGGGGGCTACATGGCCAAAGGCCACTAGAAGCACAGAGAGACATAAGCTAAAAGTGTAATTCCAGTCTGAAGCTGCAATGAAAGAAAAAAATCATGCTGCGTAGAATTAATAAAAAAAAAATTATGGTGTCAAAAATTACGCAAACAGCTTTTTGGGGGTTTGGGGTTTTCTTTGTTCTTCTTTTTTTTTTTTGGTGCTCTGCTGCGGGGAGAAAGGTGTTTATGTCTCAGGGATTTTTGCACAGCAGCCAGAGTAATTCTCAGGATGTGCCTCCCCCTGCGGTGGCTGCCACCGGTTGCACTGTCCAGTCCTCAGGTCCTTGCCCAGAACAAGGCAAGGCAGGAGGACACAGCAGTGAAGAAGGGTCAGCAAGGTCTCAGCCTGTGCTGATCCTGCAGGGTTCTGGCCAGAAGAAACCTCTTTTTACCCATAGACTTATTTCCAGTAGCTCACCTGATCTGACCTGCACCCCCTGAGCCTTCTTACTTCTTCATGAGTATTCACCACCAACAGACTCAGGACAAAGAAGTCTGGGAAGAATCATCCCTCTGCTTTCTGCTACGTATCACCAACAGACTCAGGACAAAGAAGTCTGGGCAGAGTGGAAAGCATGCCTCTGTTTCTGCTATGTGTATGGAGAGATGGGGAGGGACTCTTGATCAGGGAGTGGAGCCATAGGATGAGGGAGAAGGGTTTTAAACTGAAAGAGGGGAGATTGAGATGAGATCTCAGGAAGAAATTCTTTCCTGTGAAGGCGGTGAGAGCCTGGAAGAGGTTGCCCCAAGAAGCTGTGGCTGCCTCATCCCTGGAGGGGTTCAAGGCCAGGCTGGATGGGGCTTGGAGCAACCTGGTCTGGCGGGAGGTGTCCCTGCCCATGGCAGAGGGGGTAGAACTGGATAATCTTGAAGGTCCCTTCCAACCCAAACCATTTTATGATTCTATATATGGAAAGTGTCACATTAAATAAAGGTCTTTGAGCCTTCCAGCCCGAACCATTTTATGATTCTATATATGGAAGATGTCACATTAAATAAAAGTCTTTGAAGGGGAGGAATCACAGAATCATAGAATCTTCATGGTTGGAAGGGACCTCTGAGGTCATCGAGTCCAACCATACATACAAAAAACTCCCACAAAAACCCCAAAACCGGGACCTCTGAGGTCACCGAGTCCAACCATACATACAAAAAACCCCCGCAAAACCCCCAAAACCCCAACAATCTCGGGCACCAGAGCATGCCCTGAAGAGCCACGTCTACACGTTTCTTAAATACCTCCAGGGATAGTGACTCCACCACTTCCCTGGGCAGGCTGTTCCAGTGCCTGACCACTCTCTCAGTACAGTAATTCCTCCTAATATCTAATCTAAACCTCCCCTGCTGTCACTTCAGACCATTTCCTCTGCTCCTGTCATTATTCCCTTGGGAGAAGAGGCCAACCCCCACCTCTCTACACCCTCCTTTCAGGGAGCTGTAGAGGGAAATGAGGTCTCCCCTCAGCCTCCTCTTCTCCAAACTAAATGTGTCCAGTTCCCTCAGCCTCTCCTTGTAGGACTTGTTCTCCAGACCCCTCACCAGCTTGGTGGCTCTCCTCTGGACACGCTCCAGCAGCTCAATATCCTTCTTGTAGTGAGGGGCCCAAGAAGGGGGACCCATCTTTTTCGGTGGATAAAAGAGGTGTGTGTGTGTCTGCTCCCCTGCTGTTCCTGCTCTCCCTGGGTTATGGCAGATAATTTTTAACTTTTTGTTAATTTTGAACAGGTTGAAGACCAGTTATAGAATGCAGAAAAAAAATTATGAACCTGAGAAAGGCAGGTCAACCATAATTTTTTTTTAGCAACTGTGAAAGTTTTTACTTCCAGCCTGCATTTCAAGTCCCAGTGTCAATGATGGAGCCATAAAAACAGCTGCAAAATAATGATGCAAAGAGGCCATGTGTCTTATGGTTTATGTACAAGACAGAAGCTGACAGAACACTGAAGGCTATAACTGTCTGGGAGGCACCAGCCTTGGAGAACATTTTTTTCCCAGTTTCCATGTTGGTTATGCCCCGGGGAGTACTTATGGGATTGTTTCTCTGGTCTCTATGATTTCACAATTATGCAATCTACCTCCAGGGATATGATCTCTTGACTCAAAAAATAAAACAAAGATCTTAATAAAAATGAATACAAAGGTACAATAGAAAAATGGACGTAAGGAGCAAACATGGAATTTTCCAAGTGTTCCTACAAAGGTAGCTAAATTAGGCCCCATTTCTTCTAGTTGAATATAGAATAAAAGGTGAAGTAGACAGTGATGTGACCCAGAGTCTTTGTAAAGCTATTCTGATGGCACAAAGCAAGTTTCAGTGTAGTCTTGGACCTCCAACGTAGAGGTCATTAACTCTTCTTGTCTTTGTTCCATCCATCCCAAGGGGCACTGATCTATGGTATACTGGATTTAAGAATCCTCAGAGTAGTATAACGTCTCTGTGATGTTCTCCTTAGGTAAGCCTGCTGTGCCATATAACACTTTGACTGTCGTAAAAAGACCTAGGAAGAGAGTGCATGTGTTAGCCCATTAGACAAGTCCATCTGATGATAGGCTCAAAGAGTAATAGGTGTAAGGCCATGTAAAAAAAAAGTAGTTTGGATGGTTGGTTTAATTTTTATAGCCCTCGAATTTGCTCTATGCAGTGTTTGGTCATACACCCTACATGTAGCTGGTTCATCCATCTTTGTCACCATCTGTTCCCAGAAACAAACCATCAATGAACAACTCCCCGTGTTTGCCAGGATATGGAATCTGCTCTGGTGTCAGCTGTAGCTGCCTTGTCTTCCTGTGCCAACGCTAAAACATTTGGAAAAATGCTCCAAGGGAGCAGCTACTCATCCCTTCAAATAAGTTTTGACTTTTTGGCCTGCTCGTGGCTCGTTATCTGGAGAGCTGGTAGTCAGGTCAGCTCCTATTCTTCATCAGCTCACATCTTCATCACATAGCAGATGCTTTAGGGTGAACGGAGATCGAAGTTTTCCATCCATCTAATGCATGTGGACAATCAGTGTCTCATTAATAGGCTACTGTGTCCAGTTCTGAGCTTCCCAGTTCAAGGGCAGGGAACTGCTAGAGAGGGTACAGCAGAGGGCTACAAAGATGTTAAAGGGGTGGAGCACCCCTCTGATGAGGAAAGGCTGAGGGACTTGGGACTGTTCAGCCTGGAGAAGACTGAGGGGAGATAGGATCAACACCTATAAATACTTAAACGGTGGGTGTCAGGAGGATGGGGCCAGTCTTTTTTCACTGGTATCCAGGGACAGGACAAGAGGGTACAGGCACAAAATGGAACAGAGGAAGTTCCATCTCAACATGAGAGGGAACTTCTTTGCTGTGAGGGTGGTAGAGCCCTGGAAGAGGCTGCCCAGAGAGGTGGTGGAGTCTCCTTCTCTGGAGACATTCAAACCCGCCTGGACACGTTCTTCTGGGACCTGCTCTGGGTGACCCTGCTCTGGCAGGGGGTTGGACTGGATGATCTCCAGAGGTCCCTTCCAACCCCTACCATTCTGTGTTTTATTCTGTAATTAGATATCAACTGTTTGAGGGACTGGGTGCCTGCTCCTTCATTCAGACACCAGGTGACTTAGTCGGTCCCAACTAAAAGGCCCTTAAAAAGTTAAAATAACTTTGGTGCACGTGTGTCAGAGAGCCACAGAACATTCTGAAAGCAATGAACACACAAAAAAATCACACAGCGTCTTCTCTCGTGTGAGTGCACGCTCACCCCAGTTCATGTAAACCAGTAGGGAGTCTTACAGTGTGAAATGGGATGGGAAGAGATTGTAAGAGAGCCTTTCTGGGTGGGTTTTTGTTTCAAATCAAAAGGGGAGGTTTGTCTCAAAAGTATGAGGCACAACTGGCAGGAGTCAGGCAAGACCCCAGGATCTGTGCAAGATGAATGATCTGGAGGGATAATGAGGTTGTTTCCTCCTGCTCTTGTACAAAAAACATCCCTATTTCAGGAAGTGCTGACCACTTTTCTTTCCTCGTGTTTCAAATTCAGTTGCCAACAATACAGGTACTACAAATGAACTAGCCACTTGAAAAAGAAGTCTGTTTAGTCTAGCTATGGTTGTAAATAAAGTGATAAATTCAACAGTCAATAGAAGTGACTTTGTTCCTACCTGCACTTACAAGCATGTCCTTCCCACCGCCTGCCCCAGGGATCCTCGCTGCGGTGCGAGTGATCTCACAACCATTTCCTTCAGCTGGCGGTGGATTTGGCCTACGCTTCAACTACATTTCTGGGTTTTGTTCTGGAATCACTAATAGCGAGTCAAAGAATCCCCTCAAATGCCGTGATTTATGTGAGAGTTAAACGCCACTGAAAGGCAGAGTAACTGCTTCTCGGGGCTGATTGATGCTGCGATGTTCGGTGCTTTTCTTAAACGTCCCAGGGAGAGTTTCATGAGAATCCAGTTACTTCAAATTTAAAATAAAGCCCAACAAGTTTATAGGTCCTCAAAAATTGTGAAGGAAGCATTAAAAGAGAGGCTTTTTAATGGCTTAGAAGCCAAAGAAAGGAATATTTAAACCAAAGGACTGAAAATTTAGCATTTGAACGAGGATTTAAGACCCATTGCTGGTTTTAAGATAACCTTCATGAATGATTGCTTTGGTGATGCTGAACAAATCCCTGGGCCCTCAGGCTGCAGATCCTCTGTGCTTGCTTTGGCCTTCAGGAAACATGGTTTTACTCAAGAATTTAGAGACTGGGAAGGGCCTCTTCTCTTCTGGCTTTGGCAATTAGATAGATGTCTGTGTCTAACATAGATGCTCCCATTGTAGTAGTCAACCTGAACCGTTACTGAGCTACCTACGTCCACGTGGGAAGAGCTGTTGGAAAAGTCATGGTCTACAAGAAGAAAGGGCTCGTATCAACCACGTACCTGCAATCTAAAGCGATGTCTGTGTCTAACATAGATGCTCCCATTGTAGTAGTCAACCTGAACCGTTACTGAGCTACCTACTTCCACATGGGAAGAGCTGTTGGAAAAATGTCCTCATGGTCTACAAGAGGAAAGGGCTTGTACCGACCACGTATCTGCAATCGAAAGTCCTGGCACAAGGACAGAAGGCAGCTGAGGTAGGATGCCCAAGGGATAGGGTCAATAGGGCTGTCAGGGTGAATGGCTTGGGCAGGGCGGCTACAAACCTCCAAGGTGGGCACATGGCTCACAGGGGCATCCTGGGGGAGAACTGTGGCCATTGCAGGTGCTCAGTGAGTGTGTTTGAGGTGGCCGTGATCACAGAATCACAGAATCAAGCTGGAACTTGATCCACATGTTCCATCTGAACATGTGGAAAAAATTCTTTTCTGTGAGGGTGGCAGAGCCTTGGAAGAGGCTGCCCGGAGAGGTGGTGGAGTCTCCTTCTCTGGAGACATTCAAACCCACCTGGACATGTTCCTGTGGGACCTGCTCTGGGTGACCCTGCTCTGGCAGGGGGTTGGACTGGATGATCTCCAGAGGTCCCTTCCAACCCCATAGCATTCTGTGATTCTATGAAAGGAGCTGGGGCTCCTGAAAAGCTATTTTGTACGTGCTAAGGTGAAAAGAAATAGTTTGGTTTGGGTTGGTGTCATAAAGCTGGCCTCAGGAGGGAGATATGAAAGGAGCTGGGGCTCCTGAAAAGCTATTTTGTACGTGCTAAGGTGAAAAGAAATAGTTTGGTTTGGGTTGGTGTCATAAAGCTGGCCTCAGGAGTGAGATACCTGCGGTGCGAGTGATCTCACAACCATTTCCTTCAGCTGGCGGTGGATTTGGCCTACGCTTCAACTACATTTCTGGGTTTTGTTCTGGAATCACTAATAGCGAGTCAAAGAATCCCCTCAAATGCCGTGATTTATGTGAGAGTTAAACGCCACTGAAAGGCAGAGTAACTGCTTCTCGGGGCTGATTGATGCTGCGATGTTCGGTGCTTTTCTTAAACGTCCCAGGGAGAGTTTCATGAGAATCCAGTTACTTCAAATTTAAAATAAAGCCCAACAAGTTTATAGGTCCTCAAAAATTGTGAAGGAAGCATTAAAAGAGAGGCTTTTTAATGGCTTAGAAGCCAAAGAAAGGAATATTTAAACCAAAGGACTGAAAATTTAGCATTTGAACGAGGATTTAAGACCCATTGCTGGTTTTAAGATAACCTTCATGAATGATTGCTTTGGTGATGCTGAACAAATCCCTGGGCCCTCAGGCTGCAGATCCTCTGTGCTTGCTTTGGCCTTCAGGAAACATGGTTTTACTCAAGAATTTAGAGACTGGGAGGGCTTTGTCTCTTCTGGCTTTGGCAATTAGATAGATGTCTGTGTCTAACATAGATGCTCCCATTGTAGTAGTCAACCTGAACCGTTACTGAGCTACCTACGTCCACGTGGGAAGAGCTGTTGGAAAAGTCATGGTCTACAAGAAGAAAGGGCTCGTATCAACCACGTACCTGCAATCTAAAGCCCTGGCACAAGGACAGAAGGCAGCTGAGGTAGGATGCCCAAGGGATAGGGTCAATAGGGCTGTCAGGGTGAATGGCTTGGGCAGGGCGGCTACAAACCTCCAAGGTGGGCACATGGCTCACAGGGGCATCCTGGGGGAGAACTGTGGCCATTGCAGGTGCTCAGTGAGTGTGTTTGAGGTGGCCGTGATCACAGAATCACAGAATCAAGCTGGAACTTGATCCACATGTTCCATCTGAACATGTGGAAAAAATTCTTTTCTGTGAGGGTGGCAGAGCCTTGGAAGAGGCTGCCCGGAGAGGTGGTGGAGTCTCCTTCTCTGGAGACATTCAAACCCACCTGGACATGTTCCTGTGGGACCTGCTCTGGGTGACCCTGCTCTGGCAGGGGGTTGGACTGGATGATCTCCAGAGGTCCCTTCCAACCCCATAGCATTCTGTGATTCTATGAAAGGAGCTGGGGCTCCTGAAAAGCTATTTTGTACGTGCTAAGGTGAAAAGAAATAGTTTGGTTTGGGTTGGTGTCATAAAGCTGGCCTCAGGAGTGAGATACTTCATTGAGTCCCCTGTTGTGTGGTGTGTGAGCATCTCTGGGGCTCATGGGAGGGAAATCCAAGGCACAGGAGCAGATGCTGTCTGGGGCAGGAGTGATGCTCCATCAACACTCTTACACCAGCAGTTAGAGGAGTTCTGGTGTTTCTGAAACTGAGTCTGCTTGTGCAGCCTCTTTTTGCTGGATAAGGAGCAAGGAGAAACAACTCAGGTCAACTGCAGTCCAGGCCGTGCGTTTACTGTCTGCCATTAACAGCTTGGTAAGTGAAAAATTGGTTTTGTAAGAAACATGTTTTATGTTTTGACCCAAGTCACATAAAATAGCTATGGCTGTGGAGTATGAAATGGTCCAAGCTGAAGCGGCGAATCCAGCTAACTCTTATTTGCAGGTCATGTCACCCACGTGTTTTGAGTGCTCAGACAGCCTAAAAGGCTGTAACTCTCCAAGCTAAAGCATTTCACCGTAATTGATTAATCTTTTGGCACAGACCTTTTTAAGTGTTTTATTCTCTGGGTGCTATTTTTCACATTTTGTCTCCTTATTAAAAACTGCAGTCGCCCAATCAGCTCTCAGAAACAATGACCTATGACTCATGTAACCATTGACAGACTGTTTTGGAACAACTCACAAAAAGCTGAAATGCATTAAACTATTCAGCTAATACATAAATAGAATACAGGGTCAGTTTGCAAGCCATTTGTTAATAGACTAAAGGGCTTCCTTCCCACAAAAATAATTTAAAACATGGTGTATCCAGCTTCTTCCAGAACAATTCATTCTTTCCAGAGTCTCCTCGATGCGAGTTACAGATGTAAAGGTTAGCCTGGCTATAGCTGTCAAGGACAACCTTTTTTGGAGGTTTTTGGAGGTTTTTGGATCATTTCTGGTTCCTTGTATGTTGACACAAGCCTAGCTGGCTATGGAGACCTGGCCTGTGGATAAATTTCAAGAATCTTTGTTCTTTCTATCATTTCAACAGTGGATCCCCCTTAATATTGAAGAGTTGCTCTGTTACAGGAGTTTCTAAAGACTTGTGGTGACCCTAGTTGAGCAAGCTGATAAAGCAGAGAAGTTGCTCTTCAAGTAAACAGGCCAAATGATGAAGAAGTTGATCACAGGCTGTGATCAAGAAGTCAGCCAAAGGATTGGGTCTGACTGGAAGAGGATTGGAAATTACTTTCTCCACATTTGGTTGTGTTGGAAAATATTTTGTGGTTCTGAGTAGATGCCAGGTCTCAATGTAGAAAGGTGGAAATGCCAACTAACCACTAAACTAGTTGCTCCCCGCTTTTCCCTGCAGTGCAATTAAGAATATGTAGATATCAAGCCGTACAGCAGGAGATCAGAGGTTTATCTGGGCCAGTGTTCTGTTTTCAGTAGTGTTCTATGGCAAATGCTTACAGAAATGTTAAAGAATAGAGCAGACAGTTATAAGTCCAATGCCTATTTTGCAGCTCAGAGTCTTCCTCATGTAGACAAACTATCTGGCTTTCTGATAGCCCTCACGTGAGCTTTTTTCTGTGAGTTTGTACAGTCAGCGCTTAAACCCATGTAACCTCAGCACCCGTTACGTTCTAGGGTCCTACCAGGGATAGGGTACAGCTTCTTCTATTCATTTTGAACATAATTCCAGATAATTTTAATTGATGCCACCTATTTTCAGTGTACTGTGAGACAGCAAACTGTAGCTCCCCATTCAAGATACCTCATACCACACAAGATTTTACAGATTGCTGTCTTGACTGCCTTGATTGCCTCTTCTTCAGACTAAGCATTTTAGTCTACGCTGAAGACATCAGTCATATATATCTTTCCATCTCAAATTCTAATATAGACATTATGTCTCATTACTGGTGCATGTAGCTGAATGTGCCAAAAGACTTCACTCTCTGTAAGTTTGAGTTATTTGGAATATCTGACGAAGCTGGCTGCCAAACCAAAAGCCTACTTGTCGGATTTCTGGATCTGCCTGTGGATCCCCCAGGCCTGCAATTCTCCCAAGCCTCCCCGCAGCAGCAGAGCACTGGGATGCAGCCCCAGGCTGGTCCCCTCTGCACCAGGTTCTTCGTGGTCACACGCATTGCACTGGGCCTCTCTTCATTCACTCCACTCCACTCCACTCCACATTTTTGGCCAAAATGGGAGCCAAACATAACATTCTGCAAGGACAGGCTGAAAGAGTTGGGGTTGTTCAGCCTGGAGAAGAGAAAGCTCCAGGGAGACCCTATAGCCCCTTCCAGTCCCTCAAGGGGCTCCAGGAGAGATGGGGAGGGACTCTGGATCAGGGAGGGGAGCCATAGGATGAGGGCAAATGGTTTTAAACTGAAAGAGGGGAGATTGAGATGAGATCTCAGGAAGAAGTTCTTTCCTGTGAATCCCAAGCCTCCCCGCAGCAGCAGAGCACTGGGATGCAGCCCCAGGCTGGTCCCCTCTGCACCAGGTTCTTCGTGGTCACACGCATTGCACTGGGCCTCTCTTCATTCACTCCACTCCATGCACTGGGCCTCTCTTCATTCACTCCACTCCACTCCACTCCACAAGAGGGGAGATTGCAATTAGATATGAGGAAGAACTTCTTTGGTGTGAGGGTGGTGAGAGCCTGGCCCAGGTTGGCCAGAGAAGCTGTGGCTGCCCCATCCCTGGAGGGGTTCAAGGCTAGGCTGGATGGGGCTTGGAGCAACCTGGTCTGGTGGGAGGTATCTCTGCCCAGGGCAGGGGGTTGGAACTGGATGGTCTTTGAGGTCCCTTCCAATGCAAACCATTCTATGATTCTATTCCACCTGCCCATCCGTAGTGCACAAATTCTTTTAACCACTGCTGACCCCTCTCTTGTCCTGTCCTGGCAAAGAGAGTGGGCTCCAGCAGCTCTCCTGACCCCTTACTGGAGAGAACCTCCCTGGTCAGTGGTGGGCTAGGGCTCGGTCAACTGGGTTGCCATGTGGCTCCTCTTGAGTCATTACCATGCTAGTGAGGGTCAGTGGGCTGCTAGCAGACCCAAACCAGGGGCTGCACCCCAAAGCACAGATGGGATTAGGTGCAAACTGCAGCTCACTTTGCAGAGGATGAACGTGGCCGGATGGGGGAATACACACGTGGTGTTATGTCACCGAATACAGCTGGGCTTGACGTGCTACGTGGTCATAATTTTGAATATAATTACATTAATTCTTTCTGGTCTTAGGAGGCTTTTCTTTCAAAGGTCAGCTGTGTTGTACTGATATGTTTTGCTAGTGCTTTAATATGTAATTATGATATTATGGAACTATGAAGGGTATACTACCGCGTTACCTATCAACATCCATCCTAAATGATCCGTATTGTATAAAGCGATATATTTGGAACCGAAATATAAGCCTAAAAAAAGCAAACAGCTTTTTAAATAAATACATTACCTTTTTGTTTTAAAAGGTAAAGGAAGTTACAAAGATTCATTATTTTTCACACATGCATGTGCTTTAAAAGGCATCAGATGGACATCAGAGCTAAGTTTCACAGCCAGAAGTAAGTCACTGGCATCCTCTATAAATCAAACTTTCCTTTCTTTTACTCTCCTGAGCCAGGTGCTCCAAAGGGTTACTATCCAAGAAGTGAAATATTTCCAATGGGGAAAATTGCAGTACATAAAAACATGTAACTTTCAAAAAGTGAGAATTGGTAAAACTTGGTGAGTTTGAAAATGTCAAAAAAAGCCAGAGCTAGCGCTTTTCTAATGAACTGTAAGCTATGAGCTTCCTGGGACCGCAGAGATCCCTTTGCAGCTTCTTAGTCAAGACAAAAAGAAAGAAAGAAAGAAAGAATGAGAGAAAAAAAGAAAGAAAGAAAGAGAAATGGAAGATCCCTTCCAACCTGAACCATTCTATGATCCTCTTGGCTAGTCAAAAAATTCACTATTGTAATGTCAAATGGACAGGTATCCAAACGATTCTTGTAGAAATTAGTGAAACATACAGAGCATTGGCTACATTTTTGTATAAAGAAGCCTCCCTTTGACAACACACAATTTTCACCTGCAATTCTGCTGTGAACACAAACTGGCTGTAGTGATAAAAACCCCATTTTATTGTTGCAAAACAAAACTGAAATTTAAAATGAGCAGAATACACAAATCCGTGGAAAGCTGCTATCCTCCTGCTGGTGTAACCTGGCAAAACTAGAAGCAGAAATACCCTCCACAGCAGCCTGTGTCATCAGCTCCAGCGTCATGCTTTGTGGAGAGGTCATAAATTAGAATATAAATTAGAATTAGATGTATATAATTGTCTAAATGTTTTCTGCAAGAAAAAAAAAGAGCTGATTTGTTAGCTGATAGCGTTATACATAAAGCTACGCTGTGGCCTAAAAAATTATTTCCAAACTATTTTTATTATCCTTAAGGAAATCTGCAGCAGGATTTGCCGGCGCTGAGCACACACGGTTTGGGATGTGTTTAAGGCTGAGCTGTTACCAGGATGTCACGGAGTGAAGCAACAGCGAGTTCTTTATCTGCAAAAGCAATTAGATAGCAGCCTCAACAAATGAATTGGCTGCTGAGTGGCGCTCAGAGGAACACTTCTCCTCACACCTGCCCTGTGTGGCATCTGACAAACAGTAGTGAGCTATTAGCGGTTATTGACATTTGTCAACTCTCCGGTTTTTCCAGCAGGAAAACGGAAATGGCAGCAATCACGCCCAATTTAGTTTTCTCATGATGTCAGGGCTTCGTGGACTCGCACACACACACATCAAGAAGCGCCCAGAAAAGGTTTACAGATGTGCGGAAGGCAGTCAGCTATGACAGTGATGTTGCCAATGTTGCACATGGATCAACAGACGATTAAGATATCAAAAGCGATCACCGTGGCTTACTGACAGCCAGCTCAATTGTTTGCACCTGTTTCCCCTGCATTACACACGAGTCTGGAATGGATTACCCTGCCTTGTGCTGGGCACATTTCACCTTTCCACACCATGATGTACTCCAGCAACATCTCTGCTAAAGATCACGCAACTCACTTCACCGTAAAGGACCAGGAAAAAGAATGAGACAACTTGCTGCCTGTCTGCTCTCTGGTGAAAGATTTCAATTGCTACGGTGATTTAACGAGAACTTATTGGCTTAAACAAGAACTTACTGTGTGTCCTCTGCAGAATTAGATTCACAGAATCATAGAGTGGTTTGGGTTGGAAGGGACCTTCAAGATCAACCAGTTCCAACCCCCTGCCCTGGGCAGGGACACCTCCCACCAGACCAGGTTGCTCAAAGCCCCATCCAGCCTGGCCTTGAACCCCTCCAGGGATGGGGCAGCCCCAGCTTCTCTGGGCAACCTCTTCCAGGGTCTCACCACCCTCACAGCAAATAATTCCTTCCTGAGATCTCATCTCAATCTCAATCTCCCCTCTTTCATTGTCAAACCCTTCCCCCTCATCCTATGGCTCCCCTCCCTGATCCAGAGTCCCTCCCCATCTCTCCCGGAGCCCCTTGAGGGACTGGAAGGGGCTCTAAGGTCTCCCTGGAGCCTTCTCTTCTCCAGGCTGAACAACCCCAACCCTCTCAGCCTGTCCTCACAGCAGAGGGGTTCCAGCCCTCTGAGCATCTTCGTGGCCTCCTCTGGACCCATTCCAACAGGTCCATGTCCTTCCTGTGATGAGGGCTGCAGAGCTGGACACAGTGCCAGTACCTGGAGTACCTGGAATTCAGGTAATGACTAAAAGCCACAGTGTCAGGCATCATCCTGAGCACTGAAATCCCGAAACAGGCCTGGGCTTGGTATCCTATGCATTAAAAATACCTCTTCTTCCTACCATAGCATTTGTAAAGGAGCTCTGAAGGCTTCGTGGTCAGATGTGTAGCACAGGTGAGCGTCTGATCAACAGCTTTTGATGAAATTAGATTAAACTTGATCAAACTAGAAGATACAGCAGCCCAGATCTTCCCCTTGAGGGGAGCTTAGCACCCTAGAAATTTCACAACAGTGCAATTTCCCTGGACTCATCTTCCTGGGTTACCCAAAATGGCTAAATCTAAGCTGCTACTGGTACCCTTGGCCATGCTGCCATCTGCCCCCTGATGTGGTACGTAGGTGCAGGTTTCATATCAGGCTGCAGGCAAACTACTTGGATCAAGTAGGTGGGCACATGCACAGATCTTTTTTTCAGGAATTATAGCTTGCATTTATCATCTAGGAAATATGGTTGATTTTTCCAGAAGTTCTTATCCAAAGTATGTTTTTGGGAGGGGACTGGTGGGAAGACTGGGTTCTGTGGTCTGAATTAATGTTAAAACCTCTCAGAAACCAGGAAGATATCTTCGGAGAAAGCCAGTGTCTTTTCAGAAGCGGTTTTCTATGAAAACAGGCTAAATTTATAAAGAACATTCATAACAAACACTCCAGCTGTGTGTCATGTACCAAATGTAGGGAACAATGTGCCAGTTACTAGTATAGCTTTTGCACTAAGTCATCAATGAAAAGACATAAACCAAACCCAAAACATTGCACAATGAAGGGATAATAAATATCACATTATTTTATTGTGTAGCACCAAAGCATAGAACTTAACGGAATTTCTAATAATTCACATTTTTTCTGCTACTGTCACAGATTTGTACTTGTGTATAATTAGTTATTCCTTCATTTTAGGAAGTATGATTTATCTGAACAAAATAAAATAAAATTCCAACCTTATGGCATTTTACATTTTGCTTGATCAATACATTTTGCTTACTGTGATTAACGCACCTTTCTGTTCCATTTCTTTATTTTTTCCTCGTTTTCCATGTAAACTAAGGCAGATTCTCAGTAAGAAATGATAGGACAACATAGTTATTTTCTGCAAATGAGGAAAGTCAGTATTTATTTGTTAGATCATTTGGGCATGTTTTACAGATTATTATATATATCACTCTATTACTAAAGACTTCAATTATAAACATGTAAAAACTATTAAAAATATGCAAGCACTCACTAATAATCTTAGCTATATGGATAGCACATCTCAGCCTGTTGAACTTGTTTCATTCTGTTAATTTTGAGAAGAAGCTGAAAGAACTAAATAAACAAATCCTTTCAACAGCTCGGGGTTAAAATCCAATAGTGGATCTGACTTTTTCTGAAGAAGCATTTGCAGTCACACCTTGAACTGCCTAGATGGAGAGGGATGGGACATCCAAATGACAGGGCAGTCGCGTGAAAACTGAACTATTCTTCACTTGTGCTCATGAAGAATATAAGAATACAATTATTTGAAGACATGGGGAACACAATATCAGCTTTGAGAACAGATTGGCTCTTTTTAGGCTGAGCTTCATCCCTTGTTAGGCTGGGATTTTTTTTTTTCATTATACATGCTATGAATATCATTGTTAACACACACCACTCTCAGATTCTCCAGCTGGTGTTCATGCCAATTTGGCCTGATGGACAAGGCACTGCCCTTGGGCTCAGAGGAGCTGGATGTCATTCCTGACTTTGTTGGAGGTTGGCTGGTATTTTGTCACTGTTTTCCAGCCTATACATTGAAGATAAAACTATATAAGAGGGGAAGAACTGGTGAAAGGCCTTACAAAGGTCTGAAATTACTTCCGTCAACATTTACAGGATCACAGAATGGCTCAGGTTGGAAGTGACCTCTGGAGACCATCTGGTCCAACCCCACTGCTCAAGCAGGGCCACCTGGAGCCAGTTGTCCAGGGCCATGTCCAGATGGCTTTTGAATATCTCCAAGGAGGGAGACCCCACAACCTCTCTGGGCAACCCGTGCCAGTGCTCGGTCACCCTCATGGTGAAAAAGTGTTTCCTGATGTTCAGATGGAACCTCCTGTATTTCAGTTTGTGTCCATGCCTCTGGTCCTGGCACTGGACAACAACTGGAAAGAGGCTGACTGTCCACTTTGCACCTTTTTTTGAGATATATATTTATCTTTATAAGATCTCTCCTGTACCGGTGAGCCCAGTACTGGGGCCAGCACACCAAAGGAGTCTCACCAGTGCTGAGTAGAGAGGAAGGATCACCTCTCTTTACCTGCTGGGAACTTTCTGCCTAATGCAGCTTAGGAGGCTTTTGGCTGCCTTTTCCGTGAGGACATGCAAGAGTCTTGTGTTGAACTTGGTGTCCACCAGGAGCCCCAGGTGCTCCTGCAAAGCTGATTTCCATCCATTTGGCCCTCAGTGAACCCAGGACTTTGCACCTTGTTGAACTTCATGAAGCTCCTCCTCAGGGTTCCTCTGAGTGGTGACAGCTGTTTATGAGTTAATTCTTATGTTTTATTATTTATTGATCTTTTCCGAAATGAACCCAAGATGACTTCTTTCTTGCTCTGTATAATAAAAGTTTAAACAAATTAGCAAAAAATTTAAAAATTAGCAGTTTGCTTAGTCTATCTAACTCCTTATTCAGACAGAGTTGTCACAGGATTTTCCCCCAAATTATTCCTCAGCCACAAAAGTCTTTAAGGTCGTCCTCCGCAGTCAGTGGAGCACTGAAATTTTTGGGAACAGAGCAATGGTTAATTAAGGTCAAAACATATTCTGTAGATCATTTTGATAATCTAACATGTCCCTGGGTTGATTTTATTAAAATTGTGGTTCTTTTTTTTTTTTTTTTTTTAATTTTTGGATTAGAAATCACCATGAATTAGAAAGAAATACCTTAAGGAAGAAAAATTGACCATTTTACTTGTTTTGTGAGTGCCTATGGACTGGAAAGGCTTAATTCTGATGCCTTGTGTAGACTTCAAGTGCAGAAGTCAGCACACATCTTGAGAAATCAGCTGCTCTGAGTGAGCAAGAGGTGTTTTACAAGATTTTCTAGTGTCTGTAAAAAATCATCAAAGAAATTAACTTAAATCTTTCGTTTTCTCTTTAAGGCAAGTCATTTGGATCTCTTTCAATAATAATAATAATCATCATCATCATCATCATCATCATTAAATATTCAGCATTTCCGATGGTTTCGTTATTGCTTTTATTTCAGTTTATCCTGCAAGATGCTGGTCAGAGCCAAGGTAGTTTATCCTGCAAGATGCTGGTCAGAGCCAGGGTTGTCTGAAAGGCAGACACCAGCTGGACTGCAATGAGGATGGCCAAGAAAGCCAGACACATGTTCTGGGCTGTTTGTTCCAGGCACACGTGGTTTAGAGCAACCAAGGATACCACATGGAAAACTGAAAAATAAATAAAAACCATCAGAATTACACTAATTAGAAAACAGCAAAGTAGTACAGGACCCTTTTCGTTTTCCTGCATTTTACAATAAAATAAATTTTTCCTAATGTATTTTTTTTTATCTATTTATTTTTGTGTGCATTAAAGCAAAGCCCATATTTTAAAGGACGTTACAAAGAATGTCATTTAAAGACCCCTCAAAGTCAAAACAAATTCCCTTAGCATATATGATATCACAACATCTAGCCCTTGGCCCTGAGGAATAAAATAAGCCAACAGGAAACTTCTATAGGGTCTTCTTTAAAAAAAAAAAAGTCATTTATATGCAACTGCTGCTGATGGTTACCTAAAGTCATTATTTTACAAACATTAGTAAAGTAAGTGGGTCATAGAAATGGGACAGACATTAACTGAAGTACGTGGTCAGATTACAGAGATAAAGTGACATGTAAGAAGGCCCCAGACTATTGGGCCATAGTTCTAGGAAATATTTTTTTACAATTTAGAAAGATGAACCCACTATTAGTGTATAAAGAATTCCCTTTATGCCATGCCACAGGTAAACCTGAAAGAATAATGCACTATCCAAGCCGAATTACATTTATTTGTACCTTCAGAATTAGACTGGAATCTGGGTCACTTGCTTTCATACAAGCAAAACTAGCGGTTAAGTCAATGACCTTAAAGGGGTTTAAGAGAGTAAAAACTTGCATGGCAGTCTAGATAGCCATCCAAAATTAAAACTATATATATATCTTTTTGTATATATGTTTTTATTGCACATATATATGCAATTTAACATGCATATTGCATATTAAAAAAACATTATGGAAAATGGATGACCCTCCTCACAGAGAAATACATTGTACAGCATCAGACAAGGAAATTAATGGAATTAATCTCTTACAAATGTGTCCTACAGAGCATTTTTTCACAGTGACAGGGGAAGGCAATAATGCAGGTCTGACAAGAACAAAAAAATTTTTAAGAGCTCATATGGACAGTTTCCACAGATCAAAATATTTGGTCTTTAAGAGCTCATATGGACAGTTTCCACAGATAAAAGTATTTGATCTGTGCCATCCAGCGTGACCTGGACAGGATGGAGAGCTGGGCAGAGAAAAACCTAGTGAGGTTCAACAAGGGCAAATGTAAGGTCGTGCACCTGGGGAGGAAGAACCCCAGGCACCGGTATAGGTTAGGGGTGGATCTTCAGGGAAGTACTACTGAGGAGAAGGATCTGGGAGACCTGGTGGATGGCAGGATCTCCATGAGCCAGCAATGTGCCCTTGTCGCCAAGTGGGCCAATGGAATCCTGGGCTGGATAGGGAGAAGTGTGGCCAGCAGGTCAAGGGAGGTCCTTCTCCCCCTCTACTCTGCACTGGTGAGGCCACAACTGGAATCCTGCATCCAGTTCTGGGCTCCCCAGTTCAAGAGGGACAGGGAACTGCTGGAGAGAGTCCAGCGTAGGGCAACGAAGATGATTAAGGGATTAGAGCACCTGCCTTACAAGGAAAGGCTCAAAGAGCTGGGGCTCTTTAGCCTGGAGCAGTGAAGACTGAGGGAAGACCTCATCTATGTTTACAAGTTCCTAAAGGGTGGGTTGAAGGATGATGGAGCCGGACTCTTTTCAGTGGTTCCCAGTGAGAGGACAAGGGGCAAAGGGCATAAACTGGAACATGGGAAGTTCCACTCAAAAGTGAGGAAGAACTTCTTTCTGGTGAGGGTGGCAGAGCCCTGGAACAGGCTGCCGAGAGAGGTTGTGGAGTCCCCTTCTCTGGAGATTTTCAAGACCCGCCTGGATGCTCCTGAGTGATGTGCTCTGGGCAACCCTGCTTAGCAGGGGAGTTGGACTGGATGATCTCTAGAGGTCCCTTCCAACTCTGTCAATTCCGTGAATCTGTGAATCTGTGACTTGGCTCTTTTTATTGTGGAGAAGACTGGGGGGGATCTGATCAACGCCTATAAATACTGAAAGGGTGGGTGTCAGGAGGATGGGGCCAATCTTTTTTCAGTGGTGCCCAGGGACAGGACAAGAGGTAACAGGCACAAACTGGAATGGAGGAAGTTCTGTCTGAACATGAGGAGGAACTTCTTTCCTGTGAGGGTGGCAGAGCCCTGGCAGAGGCTGCCCAGAGAGGTGGTGGAGTCTCTGTCTCTGGAGAACATTCCAAACCCACCTGGACACGTTCCTGTGGGACCTGCTCTTGGTGGACCTGCTCTGGCAGGAGGTTGGAGTGGATGATCTCCAGAGGTCCCTTCCAACCCCATAGCATTCTGTGATGCTATGATTCTATTACTACTCTTGCTTATGTGAATGATTGGTCACTCATTTGAAGTACTGTAATAGTTTTCTGAGCCGTGACTTCTCTCTGCAAAAGTTCTGTTCACTCTTCTCTGGTACCTCTCATCCCAGGAATTTCTGATATTGACTGAGCACGGAAAGCAGTAGGTGACACCTCCCAGGAACGTGCCCAGAAGCATCCTGGCACAGATGCAGAATATTTGCATCTTAAACAGACAAAGCTGGAGATGACTTTTAGCTCTTCACGGAGCATAACACTTGAAAGAAATGTGAGGAGACAAATTTTCCGAAAATGACTGTTACCAAGTTTACTGTAAAAAGATATTTAGTTTGTAGAAATTACTGTGTATATATATAGCCGTTGTAACACACACATTTGTTTATATATGCACACTATCTAAAGAATATATGAAAAAAAAGATGTCAAACAAATCTACAAAACCCCTGTGTTACAAATAGTTGTGGAACCGTAACTGAAACCACGGTCCTGCAATATCTGTTCTTTCCTTTTGAACCCCCAAAATCCTTGGGCTTTGAATTTGTTTCCATTTATTTTCTGTTAAGTTTTCTAAAAGGAGAGCCAGACCATATGAATGGAGTTTCCCTTGCTGTAGCTGGATATCTATTTCATACACGGGGAACTGGGGCAGAAAAAGAGCAAATGAATTCCTGAAGGTCACAGGGGCCGTGGAGAGCAGCAGGCGTGGAAGAGGGTGCACGTTTTCAGGCTCAGGTTAATGCCAAGCCCTAGGACCATGTCGCTTCCCCGAGTTAGGGCTAATTTCATCCACAGTATCGGTAATAAAGGGGACAAAGAGGTTTCAAAAGGGTGATTATTTCTCCCCAGCCCTATTCAAACCCGCTCTCTGAGTACAATCCCGTGATTGTGAACGCTCGGAGTGCTTCGCTGCTTCTGAGGAAGAAAAAAATATGTTTGCCTCAGGGCTACTTAAGCAGAAAGAGAAATGTCCCGCAGTGTTAGCAAACAGTCTGTCTTAGTCAAATGAATCACTCGTAGACGGCCATAAGCAGTACAGATGTGTTGTAATCGCTGCTTGATAATTGCTTTCAGATCAAATGATGTTCAAGAGATTACCACATCTGTAGGATGCTCTGAATAAAAGTACAGGACATTTTGTACAGACCGATTTAGAAAAGCAGGCTGTTATTTATAGGGACAGCAACTTTGTGCTGTGTTACTGATGCACAGCGAGGCGGAACCTACATGTTAAGCACATGAGGAGTATAAATCATCTCAGTGCTCTCGCGATTGCAATCTTATTAGCTAAGCCTTCCTTCATCGTGGTCTTTGATTCAGAAAGCACCTGTAAAGCTGTTTGTGCCCTTTGTGGATCCTCCCCTGGATCCTCCTGGATGCTGTTTATCATCCTGCCCATGTGTGCTGCGAGCACAGGCTGAATTATTTCCCCCTTGTTGTCTGAAAGCGTCTCATCCCAGTCCAGAACCAAATTAAACACACTGCCCAACGCCTTCCTGCGAGAGGCGCCTTGGGTTTGGGGTCGAACCGGCTACAAAAGCCTCTGCACAATAACCAGAGGATGAGCAGGTTTCAGCTCCGTGACGGCGTGGTTTGGTGTGGTTTGGTTTGTTTTTCTTCCCCCCTGCTCTTTAGAAACAGGTGGTATTTATCCGAGCAGCCTGCGCCAGGCAGCTGGCCGATGGGTCCCTCCAGCTGGACATCTCCTCTAGGTTTAGTTCAACCACACCTGCTCCGGAGAGCAAACAAGAGGTGTTTTTATCTTCCCTATCTGGAGGAGAAGGGGGGTTTATGTGAGATGAGGGGGAGGAAGAGGAGGGTGGAAAATCCTGGGCCAATCACACCTCTTCCAGCTGTAATATTTTGTGAGGTTTGCAGAGCCCATCTGGTCTTGTAACAGAGGAAAAAAAAAAAGAAAAAGAGTGAAGTTCAAGGGCTTTTTCTTTTGCTCTGTTACACTACTCTCTTTAACACAGTTATTTCATTATCTCTTGCTATCATTTGATCAGATTTATCTTCCATTAAAACTTCCTTTCCCTTGAAGTAGACAGTGACATGAGAATGCATGCCTTTCCAAGCCTTTATTGTTCTGAATTAAGAAATGGTAGAATAGTCTCATGAAAGATTAATGACTTCCCGTAAGCATCTTTGTACCTGAGGACAAGCAATTACAAAAATATGTCCAAAAGAAAACAAGAAAGGATATTAGACTGTATTGGCCAGGTATTTCTTGGCAGACAGCAAGCTTAGCTTGTTACACTGCCAGCATATTAGGAGCTAAGGCAACTTCTGTCTTGACCCCATGTATCATATTTTGTTTTGTACATTAGTAGCAATGTTGTCCTTGCAAGAAAAATTGACACTCTACAGGCATTTTCCTTGATGCTTCATTGTACTTAAGCTCTCATTTATGTGCTGGTACCTGTTTCTGAGAGGTAGCTCTCTGCTCAAAACTAACACTTAAGGACTGAGAGCATAAAATACATATTTTCAGAAACTATTTCATGCTTAATAATTCTTGTTTTCTTTCCTATTTTTTTCCCTTGTGCAGGGAATTTCCTACATTAGTAGCACTGTTGTCCTTGCAAGAAAAATTGACACTCTACAGGCATTTTCCTTGATGCTTCATTGTACTTAAGTTCTCATTTATGTACTAGTACCTGTTTCTGAGAGGTACCTCTCTGCTCAAAACTAACACTTGAGGACTGAGAGCAAAAATTACATATTTTCAGAAACTATTTCATGCTTGTTTTCTTTCCTATTTTTTTTTCCCTTGTGCAGGGAATTTCAGATTTATCTTCCATTAAAACTTCCTTTCCCTTGAAGTAGACAGTGACATGAGAATGCATGCCTTTCCAAGCCTTTATTGTTCTGAATTAAGAAATGGTAGAATAGTCTCATGAAAGATTAATGACTTCCCGTAAGCATCTTTGTACCTGAGGACAAGCAATTACAAAAATATGTCCAAAAGAAAACAAGAAAGGATATTAGACTGTATTGGCCAGGTATTTCTTGGCAGACAGCAAGCTTAGCTTGTTACACTGCCAGCATATTAGGAGCTAAGGCAACTTCTGTCTTGACCCCATGTATCATATTTTGTTTTGTACATTAGTAGCAATGTTGTCCTTGCAAGAAAAATTGACACTCTACAGGCATTTTCCTTGATGCTTCATTGTACTTAAGCTCTCATTTATGTGCTGGTACCTGTTTCTGAGAGGTAGCTCTCTGCTCAAAACTAACACTTAAGGACTGAGAGCATAAAATACATATTTTCAGAAACTATTTCATGCTTAATAATTCTTGTTTTCTTTCCTATTTTTTTCCCTTGTGCAGGGAATTTCCGTAAGATTTGCTTTGGGCTCACAAAGAGAGTTAAGTCAAGAATCTTTAAGACTGCCTAAACCTTATGAAGCTTTTAATATTCTAACTACTGAAGTGAACATTCATAGTATCGTAGAATCATAGAATGGTTTGAGTTGGAAGGGACCTTAAAGATCATCGAGTTCCAACCCCCTGCCCTGGGCAGGGACACCTCCCACCAGACCAGGTTGCTCCAAGCCCCATCCAGCCTGGCCTTGAACCCCTCCAGGGATGGGGCAGCCACACCTTCTCTGGGCAACCTCTTCCAGGGTCTCACCACCCTCACAGCAAAGAATTTCTTCCTGAGATCTCATCTCAATCTCCCCTCTTCCAATTTAAAACCGTTACCCCTTGTCCTGTCACTACGCTTCCTGACAAAGAGTCCCTCCCCAGCTCTCCTGTAGCTCCCTTCAGATATTGAAAGGCTGCTATAAGGTCTCACCGGAGCCTTCTCTTCTCCAGGCTGACAATCATTACCCCTTGTCCTGTCACTGTGCTTCCTGACAAAGAGTCCCTCCCCAGCTCTCCTGTAGCTCCTTTCAGATATTGGAAGGCTGCTGCAAGGTCTCCCCGGAGCCTTCTCTTCTCCAGGCTGAACAACCCCAGCTCTCTCAGCCTGCCCTCATAGGAGAGGTGCTCCAGCCCTCTGATCAACTTTGTGGCCCTCCGTTGGGATATGGACCATTCCAACAGGTCCATGTCCTATCTGTCATGGCCTTTGAGAGAGGTTGGAAACCAAAGAGCCTCCTGTTCCTCTAAAAAGAGCCCCAACACTGCTGTGTGGACTGATTGCACTTTCTCTGTTTATCCCACCAATATGTTGCAACCAGATGGAAGCAAGTCCTGATGACGAAATATTGTGGAAAATCAGGGTTAAATGTATTAAAACCAGTGGGGTGGAGGCTCTTTACCACTCTCTGACCTTGGCCTACCATCTCGGGAAAGTAGGGGACCACCTCTGTGACCCCTCAGGAAAGCATTTGGTGGGCACAGCCTTTGCCTCTCACTTTGTTGGAACTGGTGGACTGGAGGGACTTCTGTAAAATCCCCATTGGAGGGTCAGCTTGTAATCACACTGCTTCTGAAAGCTGAAGGGTGATACTACAGCCTCAAAAAATGGGATTTGACTGGGTTTAGCCATGATGCCCCTGGTTTCCCTGTCTAGATCCTCAACACTATGGTCATTTTAGCATAGATGACTAATCCATGTAAAATTACTGAATTTCATCCTTTTCCCAGTAAAGCCAGTAAATGGGGATTGAGGGATTCTGAGTGCTCAGCTGAGAACCTGGACTAGGGCGTTCCTTGGGGACCCACGTTTTATTAAGTCTGAGATTTTTCAGTGAACTCTACTGTAAAATCTCTCCTTCGAAGAAGGTGCTATTTCATGCCTGCAGATGGCTGCAATACAGCCTCTTTTTTTTTTTTTTGGTGAATGTATAGGAATATGCTGTTCATATAGGACCAGTACAGTACAGTCTATTCTGACATCAAAGCAGTTTTAGTGGTGAGTGGACCAGATGTGAAAAGGCTGTTACTCAGCCGAGGGTAAAGGTGCGTTACGGCCGCTTTCGTAATCTCAGCAAAACAAACCAAGACGAGCAAAAGCTGTACAATTAAAAGTGCATTATTCACTTTTATTCAATTAGGGTTCCTTAAGTAAAAACACAGCCTGCACTTCACGTACTCTAGAGGAACAAGCAACGCTGGCAGTAAAACTATCTTTTATTTCAATGGATGAGTCTTTTGTTTCAGCCAATCGCCCAGCAGTTGCACTGCTAAAATCTGAGATTGAAGGGTACAGACCTTTGAAACCAGAGCAGGCGTGTGGGGATACATCGGCTTCTTAAATCCAAAACCAGTCATAACTACTCTGCAATGGTCGTGAGAGGATGTTTATACTTGATCAAGAACTTCTTGTCACATTTTCTCCTCACTTATGAAGGTATGAGAACCCGATAGAAAAACAGGATGGGCTTACTGCATCTTAAAACAAAACAAAAAAAAAAGCAAGAAAAAAAGAATAAATCTATTTTTATAGGTAAGGTACACCTTAACTGACGCTATTAAACCCACCCAAAACAGAAGGACTGTATTAACCAGAGGGACTATTGTATGCTCCTGAAAGTGACTGACTTAAATGAGTCAAAAAGAAAAAATGGCAATGAAATTAAAATAGTGAGAAAAGGAGTGGGGGAGAAGTCCTTACAAATGATGAAATAAGTGAAAAATAAACCACCATTTAGACACTGGTTATGGATCAATTATTTTGACCAATAATAATTCTGACATACAATGTCCTTATAAAAACCTGCCACTGGTCCTAGCTGGGTTAGTCACTTTTCTCACCGTCAGTTCTCTGCAATGCAATTTTGTGAACAGGACCTTATCTTAGTGGTCTGTGAAATACACAGAGCTCATGGGACATTAGCTGCCCCAAAAGAGTGGAAGTGCTGCTGAAAGAAATTCCTACTTTAACATCATGGCATGTCTTTGGAAGAAATGCATGGATTGAGTTGCCACTAACCAGAATATCTGAAACAAAAAGGAAAACATTACTAAATCACAGAACTATAGAATGAGTTGGGTTGGGTTGGAAGGGACCTTAAAGATCATCCAGTTCCAACCCCCTGCCCTGGGCAGGGACACCTCCCACCAGACCAGGTGGCTCCAAGCCCCATCCAGCCTGGCCTTGAACCCCTCCAGGGATGGGGCAGCCACAGCTTCTCTGGAAAACCTCTTCCAGTGCCTCACCACCCTCACAGCAAAGAATTTCTTCCTGAGATCTCATCTCAATCTCCCCTCTTTCAGTTTAAAATCATTCTCCCTCATCCTATGGCTCCCCTCCCTGATCCAGAGTCCCTCCCCATCTCTCCTGGAGCCCCCTTTAAGTACTAGAAGGGGCTGTAAAGTCTCCCCAGAGACCTTACAGAGGTGAAGATCCCATTTTTCAGGACTTTGAGAAAACTTGCGGATAATCTGGTCTTATATAGTGCTTTTCTTTTTATGTGATCTTATATTCTCTTTTATTCTCAACTCCAGTTAACTCATTTATTGTATTTTTCTTGGCAGTATGAAATCTGGTTTGTTTACTGCTACCTGTTCATCATTGCAGTTGTTATAATTTTCACAACTGTTTAGGTTTTGTTTTGTTTTGATTTTTCTTTTTTTTTTTATTATCTCTTACTCGCAGGAAAGACTCTAAGCCAAATCAGTTCTCTCCCTCCTGGGTTCAAATCCTACTGCCTGAAGAACTATAATGATACTGGATAGGATAATTTGGTGGGATAATTTTCCATACAGCTTTTGGTGTATGAAAAATCTTCTGTGAAAGTGAATGCAGACGTGAAGTGCAGCACACACAGAAGACACAAGGAACTGCTCTTTATGTGAAGTCACTCCAAGAAAGCTGGGACAAGCCTGAGCCAGTTGCCTTATCCATTTTGATGTCAGGCGAAAGGAAGATTAGCATGAACAGAAATGCATTAAAAATGTGAATGTTTAAAGTTACTGTTTGCAAAGAAAGCATGAAAGTGCCTTCAGTTTCTAATTTCTACATGTGTTGTGCCTGCAGTGGACGCGTGGCACACTCCAGCCAGTAGCCCATTTTGACAGAAATACCCATATTGAGCCTCGACTGACTTGCATGTAGGTCTTTCAACAATGGGATTTAACATTCTGACCTAACATTTAATGTATTAATCCTAATTTTATGCTGATACTAAGACTCTCCGCTGTATTAAATCAACCTAGGTTAATTCCGAATTATATCTCTCCCACCCACTATCAATAGGTCCACTGTCTGGCTCCCCCAGAACTGACCACCCACTTTTATGAGAATCTGCAGCAAATTAGAAAATCTGTCATTGCTGGAGGAGCCGGACAGCTTGGACATGGCCTGTCATTCCTTCCACACAATACACACCCTTTGTCTGCCATCTCTTAAACTAACCTGACATAACTTAGCCTCCCGGTCAATGGTATCTTTATTCTCTCCCAAGGAATCCTTCGTTCACCAGCGTTATTAAGAAATTTCTGGACAATGTTTAGTGGCTGCGCAATCATCCAAGGTTCTATTAAAAAGCCATCTGGGTAATTAATAGCACATTTGTTCTCAGCCTCCTCCCAATTTGTCCATTAGTGGAATAAAAGCACAGGACAAAGGGTAATGCGGTTAAGTTATATTTTACAAGAATTCTTCAGGAAGTTGAAAACACATGATAGTTTTCCAAAGATACATATGTTTATGGGCACTCTATGAGAGCGGCAAATAGGCACAAGCCAGGGGTCCTCAATCAGGCTTGTCCCCTGTCGATAGTGGGTGGACAACTGACTGCGCGTTGCCTTGCGTTGACGTTCTCCAGCCTGGGATGGGGAGGGTGTGGGAATGGTTCTCCCTCATCCCGAGTCAATTACAGCTGATAAAACCGATTCCAAGAGCCACGTCAGGGCACCACATCAAAAACGGCACGTATGACTCTTATACTCTTTCACCTGATATTTGAAGGCTTTTCTGAGGTTTCTTTTTAATGTTTCCTCTTGGAAGCGGGATTACAGCCTCAGGCTGCACTCTCTGAGGTTGTTTTATTCTTTCCCTTTCATTTGCTCTTTCTTTTTCTTCTCCCTTGAAAGCACCTGAAGAAGAAACACTTTCAAGATTTTAGAAGTTTGTTGTTAAAATTAAGAAATACTCCACTTGAGCTTGGATTTTTAGTCCTTTTATTATTTTTTTAACTCTGGTAAGGAAGACAGTTACTATTAATTTGTGCCTGTTGGCACAGAGAAAAGCCAAGTCTGTATCTTTGAAACTACTGTGAAATGAACTATTGCTAAATAGCTCCACTTGAGCAGCAGGGATCTCTCTAGTTCCACAGACAATTAAAACTAATGTTTGTGTGTACTCAGTTATAATTGAGTGTAGGGCCAGAGCTGGTGTAAACTCAGCGATGAGCTCAAGAGGACAGTGATGTTTTACACCAGGAGTGGATCTAGTCTCTCTAGAAAATGAGCCTGAAGTTCAGCCAGTCAGATTTTTCATATAAACTACAACACTTAAAAAGTTGGATTGTGGACAAAACGTGATTTTTCATTAAAAAAGCACCTGCTTCTGGTGGAAATTATTTTTTTCTGGGTATTGAAAATTGGAATTTCTGAAAACCAAGACTTATTTATTTGCCTATATGGTCTGGGAGACTCATGGAGATTATATTTCTGTTGTTTCATTTGTCTTTGTGGCCTGTGCTCTGCAGGGAAAAATGTAGCTCCCCAATGAGTCGAGAACCTACTACCTAGACACCACGTTGTATCCATGTTTTACACATGCAACCCCCTGTACAGAGCACCAGGGCAGGGGTTTGGAGACCACCACCCACCATTTTTATTGATATTGATTTTAATTATCTTGAGTTGAGGGTGTTTTTATGTTGGTTTGTTTGTTTTTTTTTTTTCCAAATTTATTTTTTATTTTATTTTAGCAGATTCCCAGGTAGGTATGGCTACGCAGTGTCATTCAACATTTATTGGAACATGCTTTCCATTCTTAACGGTTCTCTGTTTTCCACACTGACAGCAACTCTCCTTTGTCTTACATTTTAGCAGATAATTATGGATCGAGAACAAGCAGCGTGTGAAATTACCATTTTCACCATATCTGCTGAATTGTTGCAGCCAATGGGATTTCCACCATGGTGACAAGGAGTCATTCTTTATAATCCTGTTCTCCAAACAGCAAACAGAGCTTTTTATTAAAAAAAAAAAATTGTTTGCAAAACAGTTTTCCATTGAAAAATGGAAAAACTTTCCTGTTTCTATTCAGCTCTACTTTAGGAGATAAAAGATTAAGTCCCATAGACAGCTTTTTCCCACCTCCGTGGAGAGTGTTGGGATTTCAGCCTGGATTTCAGCCAAAGCAAAGAGGCTGTAGAGCACAGGAGCAACACAACACATACACACAGTGGGTTTTTAATTTACTTTGCACTCCAAAGCTTCCCCCCACACTTGTGTGAAGGAGCTCTTTCCACAGCAGTATAAATATTTGTTGACACTTCACAGCCTCAAGTGCCTGTAAGAACACTGCGCTTATAAAGTTAAGTGCTCTGTAAATATTCGAAGGACTTAAGGTCGGTCTGTCTAACCGTGCAGCACCCATATTTATGTTTTGTTTGCCTGCTGTAGACCTACCGACTTAAGTAGTGCTCTCAGTAAAGGTCGTCAAAGCCCTTCAAGTTTAACTTTTATTCTGAGAGTAATCTCATTACTGACAGGCTGAGAGAGTTGGGGATGTTCAGCCTGGAGAAGAGAAGGCTCCAGGGAGACCTTAGAGCCCCTTCCAGTCCCTCAAGGGGCTCCAGGAGAGATGGGGAGGGACTCTTGATCAGGGAGGGGAGACATAGGATGAGGGGTAACAGTTTTAACCTGAAAAAGGGGAGATTGAGATGAGATCTCAGGTAGAAATTCTTTGCTGTGAGGGTGGTGAGACACTGGAAGAGGTTGCCCAGAGAAGCTATGGCTGCCCCATCCCTGGAGGGGTTCAAGGCCAGGCTGGATGGGGCTTGGAGCAACCTGGTCTGGTGGGAGGTGTCCCTGCCCAGGGCAGGGGGGTTGGAACTGGATGGTCTTGAAGGTCTCTTCTAACCCAAACCATTCTATGATTCATTAAAATTAACAATGCACTTGTAATTCCACAGATTCCAATGGACTTGCAGACTTCTCCTGCTCTGTACATCTCTCAGCTCTGTACATCACGCTGATATATTCTTTAGGGCCATTCTGGGCAGCAGTGCCTCTCCGGATCATATTTCTCTTACCCTTGCTATAGAAAGCACAGCAGCTCCCCCACATACACCCCTGGAAACCTGAGCATATTGTCTAACTTTGGGCTAGAGCACAGAAACTGGGGAGCACATACACACTTCTTCATACGTCCTCAAGGAAAAGGGGCAGGAAGACCATGCGGAGGAAGAAAGGACAACGGCACCAATGAATCTGGTTAAAAGTCTAAAACCACTCAGTATAAGGCACATGTGGTGGAAAAACAATGGGCAGCAGTGCCTCTCCAGGTAATATTTCTCTTGCCCTTGCTATAGAAAGCACAGCAGCTCCCCCACATACACCCCTGGGAACCTGAGCATATTTTCTGACCTCTTTGGGCGAGAGCACAGAAACTGGGGAGCACATACACGCTTCTTCATACGTCCTCAAGGAAAAGGGGCAGGAAGACCATGAGGAGGAAGAAAGGACAATGGCACCAATGAATCGGGTTAAAAGTCTAAAACCACTCAGTATAAGGCACACGTGGTGTTAAAACAATGCAGAAAGATTTCCACCACAGCCCCCCAGTTCACAGCTGCATGGATCCCAGCCATCACATTCCCAACCTTTGGACTATGCAGAAAGATTTCCACCACAGCCCCCCAGATCACAGCTTCCATGGAACACAGCCATCACATTCCCAACCTCGGGACCCTCGGGGCAGTCCCTCCAGAGTTGCCAATGACACTCCATCACCAGTTGCACTTTATGTCTAAATTAGCTTGTCTGGGAGAAGCTAGAATAATATTTAGGTCTACATATCTCTGTGCTATTGGTAGAAATATCCCTTGAATCTCTGAATCCATAAATGGTGTTGGTTGTGCCATTTGGTGCTTACACAAAACGACTCGAACCCATTTTGTCTCAAGTTTTTACATGCTGTCCCTTTTGTTCCTGCTCCCCCTTTGGGTTTTGTTTCCCCAGTGGCTCTCATATGAAGGTCTCCCTCCAAGGGATTTACAGAAATGTTTTGTCATAGGGATCAACTGAGAGGCAAAAAATAACTTTAAGTCTTGTTTTAGACCCTTGTTCAAAGTGTACTGGTGTCCAAGCGTTAGGTAACTTCTCCGGCTTGGTCTACAAGCTGAGACAGAAGACTTTTTTAGAGAAACTGGAATTCCTTTGGGTCAGAGGCGAGGTGTGTGGTGTTTCAGTGAGGAAACTGGGGCATTTCTTGTATGTCTTGGCTGAGCTGCCTCGACCAAATTGGCTCGCTTGCCCCTGAGGTTTTTAACTGAACTCAGGAGCTTTTGATTGCGTGGGTGCATTAGGTCCGAGAGAAAAAAATGTCTGATTTTGCAGGTCGCATAGCAGGAAGGTTTCATTCCATGCTTGCTGTGTTTTTGTTGCACCATCCTTTTTCACAATAACATGGAACTTTGTCTTTCTTTTTGTTTGTGAGACTGTACTGGAAGAAGTTACATAGGCTGGCCAGTTACTGGGTATTTTGGAACTGGAAGCCACTTAGTTACATAGGATATTTTTGCCCCATTGACTTTCTGACAAATGAAGGCTGCCTTCTATAAAACTTAAAAGCAGTGTGAGCTGAACTGTTTCTGACCTGTACTTGACCTATTCAGCTTCATCTGCTCCTGACAGACTTTTCAACAGTGAGCTCACAAAACTCTCTTTTTTTTTGCATTACTCTTGGATGAAGCCGTTAAGCATTTTTTTTTTTTTTTCCCCTTCACTGTTTTAGTTTCATTGAGCTTTGTGTTTCATTATTTCTGCTCGCTCTTTCCTCCCCAGGTTCAGCTTGTAAGAAAAGCACAGAGAAGGGTTTATTTACTGGCGGTGGCAGCGTGCATTTCCAAGGGTGCGAGTGTGCTGGGAGCTTTCCCCACATGGAAGAATAGGATAATTTAGGAAAAAAAGCTCCCAGTCACTTCATAGAAACAAATATTCTAGCTGAATATATGCACAGAAATCTGCATATGGTGAGCTTGAAATGCTCCCTGGGGTTCTCAGTCATGTGTTAGAGGTGGTCGAACCGAGAAGGAAAAAAATCCCACAATTTCCTCTCTTATGCTTTTCTCTTTATATCTCTCGAAACAAAGTGGTTCATAGTCAAGGTAATTTCATTTTAAGTAGTTCCATTTTTAGTGTTTCGAGTCCAATTTTCTGACATATTAAGTGTATCCTGTGAGGTGCTGAATACGTACTGAAAGCAGTAGGAGTCGGAGTAGGAGTTAAATACTAAGCATTTCCAGGAAAACTTCAGTGACAGAAAAAGTATAAGTAAAGTTAAAGTCTTTTTCTTCACCATCCTGTTCACCAAAAAAGAATCGTGTTAAGATGAGGTGATTAAGCTACTACTTTGGTTTACTTTCCATTGATTTTCAGTTTGTGGGGTGAATAAGAATTCATCTTTCTCGATGTGTCCTTTGCATAGAAAAATATGGATGGAAATTGATCTTTTTTCTGCTTTATGCAGGTAATTAGAAATTAGACCAAATAGATTATATGAAGTCACTGAAGGAAATGCCGTACACTTTGGAAGACTTTTATGTGCACAATAAGATAGGAGCAAAAATCATCATTCTGTATGAGAACACTGTAATGACTTCTTCCAATGGTTAAACACGAAAATCTGCTCTATAGAAAACAACATCGTTTGTCCCTGTTAGGGCAAGCTCATTACAAAACCCATGGACTCCATTCAGATGACCAGATTATGGACTAAATTAACCTGATGGATCCTCATTGCCTCGTTCCACACTCATGAACTTCTGTGTCTGAATGTGATACACAAAGAAATCAAGAGGTCTATGCATCTACAGTTTACATTTACAGGATAAATGGTAAATTTGATAATATATTTTTTCTGCTCCATCTTCAGTAGATTTTTTCTGTAGGTGCAATACCTCTCTTACACAGTGATTCTGGAGCCACCAGTGCAATGAATATCACACCAAAACACAGCAAAAGCACAGTCATCACCCCTGATGATACCATCAAGCAGGTCTCAGGATGCATAGTGTGGGGTTTTCAGTTGTATGTGGAACCCAAAGATATTACAGCCATGACTTGTTCACTGGCCAAAGATTTCCATTTTTTTACCTATGTTCTGTAAAGATTGTTGGCAGAAGGGAAAGGAGCACAGGGAGACCTGGATCTCTGGATTCTGAGATGATAACTGAGTTAGATTTGTAAATAGCAAACAGATGATGATGAAGACATTTTTGTTGACTGATAATGAAAGCCAACTGAGAAGTGCAAAGATTAAATAATAACGTGTCTGGAAGTCATACATTGTAATTAATCTTCTTGTCCTGTTCATTCAGACTCCTCCTACTGAAGGGTCTTTGCCAGAAAACAGCAATCAGGAAGGGGACACAGCTAATTCCCCATATCCCTACAGATTGATTTCCTGATTAAAAGTTTACATTTTCAAGCTGACCTCTTCTTGGGCCTGGTCATTAAAACCACTTTACAACGTTAGTTAATTCTGGTTTACAGTGGACTACAGTTTACAATGTCACTGGTTCAATTGTTAAAAAAATCAAATGTGTCATACCTGAACAAGTTATAGGAAAAACATTTTTAAATATTCAGATGTTTTTCTGGGTTTGAGCTTTCCTATGTGGTCTTATCCTTGATTTTGTTTTATTAAGTCAGAAAAAAAATCAGACCTCGTGCATATATCAAAACATGTGTCTCCCATTTGGCTCTTTCTTGCAGAATTCATTTTAGTGTTGCAGAATTCATCTAGAATTCATTCAAGGCCAGGCTGGATGGGGCTTGGAGCAACCTGGTCTGGTGGGAGGTGTCCCTGCCCAGGGCAGGTGGGTTGGAACTCAATGATCTTTAAGATCCCTTCCAACCCAAAACCATTCTATGATTCTATGATTCTTGTAAGGCTCTGGGACGAGATGCTCTCCTCCCAGGCTCTATCCATTTACCTTTCTCTTCCTCTGCTTCTCTTCACATCCCTCCCAGTCTCCTGTTCCCACCTGGTCCCTGTTTAACTCAGCCCCACTTTTCCTTTCACACCCTTCCACTCTCCCTCACTCTCACAGTTTGCCTTTTCACCGTGCCCCTGGTCCTTGGGATTTCCCCTGTCTGCATCCTCACACCACCCCCTCCAGCAATTTCCTCGCCTTAAGCATATGAACTCATAACTCATAGGGATGGTTTTGTATGAACAGATTCAACATACTTTCAAAGAGAAATAAAAATCCCTTTCCTATTCCTGTGAATATGAGGTCAGAGGTCTAAATGTGATTTCTAACGATTTTAATTTTCTCTCTTGCCTCTCAGAATTTTTATTAGCTCAAAGGTATAACACGGATGATACACAGCTTCTGTATGTGTGACGACAATGCCTGCTGCCAGTTTCTAATTGTTCCCGGTGAATTTTCATGGGAGAAACCATTTACACATCCAGAAAAATCCCAGAATCAGAATTTCGTTCCTATTCACGTAACTGCTGTAGCAAAGGCAGCCTGGTGGGGAAATCTGCACCCACTTCAGGGGGGCAGTTCATTGGAGCAACCTGATGCCCAAAGTCCTGTATCTCTTGCTCCCAGTCTCCTGTTCCCACCTGGTCCCTATTTGACCCAGCCCCACTTTTCCTTTCACACCCTCCCACCCTCCCTCACTCTCACAGTTTGCCTTTTCACCATGTCCCTGGTCCTTGGGATTTCCCCTGTCTGCATCCTCACACCATCCCCTCCAGCAATTTCCTCGCCTTAAGCATATGAACTCATAACTCATAGGGATGGTTTTGTATGAACAGATTCAACATACTTTCAAAGAGAAATAAAAATCCCTTTCCTATTCCTGTGAATATGAGGTCAGAGGTCTAAATGTGATTTCTAACGATTTTAATTTTCTCTCTTGCCTCTCAGAATTTTTATTAGCTCAAAGGTATAACACGGATGATACACAGCTTCTGTATGTGTGACGACAATGCCTGCTGCCAGTTTCTAATTGTTCCCGGTGAATTTTCATGGGAGAAACCATTTACACATCCAGAAAAATCCCAGAATCAGAATTTCGTTCCTATTCACGTAACTGCTGTAGCAAAGGCAGCCTGGTGGGGAAATCTGCACCCACTTCAGGGGGGCAGTTCATTGGAGCAACCTGATGCCCAAAGTCCTGTATCTCTTGTTGGAAAAAGGTAAATGCTGAAATTTGGTTTATTAGCTTGGGACCGTCATGCAACCATTCCTTCACATGTGCCTCCTTTCGTTTATCCTAAAGTATCCTGGAGGTTGAGCAGCTCTTTTCCTTCTTTAACTCACGGTGTGCCAGAGTATACATATCTTTCCTGGCAATGTAGGTGGCAAATTCAGTGCTGGTGTGAATGTGGAGCTTCTGGCAGAACTGTGCTTTCTGATCTACCCTAAAATTCTTCCTGAAAAGGATCACCTTGACAGAACTAAACAAAAAATTAATAAGTAATCTGAAGGATACATTTTTCCATTGGGTTCCTCATGATCTAGGTATCGTCATGCAGTTCCTTCAAGGTTATCTGTTTCCACAGATTTATTTGGAAAGGCTAAGGAAGAGGATGGGTAAGGTTAAAAGCTAGGATATTTCAAGAGGTATGATTATAGTTTTGGATGGTAGTCTCATGTGTAAGGTTTCCCTTAACAGTCTGTACAAACTGTATATAAATCACTCAAAAAGTTGGGTGTTGGGAACTGGACTGCAGAAGATAGCCACAGTTTTCTCTAGGTGCAATTATATCAGCAATTTCAAAGTAAAAAGCGTGACTGCAGCCAGGAAAGTAAAAGGATATTTTGCATATCTGAGCGAGCTTATCTTCTGCAGCTAAAGGCCTTTAGAAAACCTGTTATAGCTAGAATATAGCATTGAGTAGTCTCAGTATGAAAGAGGTTATAAATCTTGGCCTAGAAATCCTCATTTTCTTCTGTGTCCTGAAAAGGATACCTGTTTGAAGCATCAGCGTGGGTTGCTATCGTATATTGGACTGCTTTTAACATAACTCACTCACAAAACATGAATCACAGAAGTAATGTCTCTGGCTGTGCATATCCCTGTTGTTCAGCCAGAAAGATTTCACTGGACTAAGCAGATGCTTTACGTGTGACATTCTGGAAAATTATGAATGAACCTTACGGTCCCAGGAAGATACAGAAACACTCTCTTGCACGTTTACGTGTGACATTCTGGAAAATTATGAATCAGTCAAGCTTAACCTTACAGTCCCAGGAAGATACAGAAACACTCTCTTACACAAAACAAAACTGTAAGCAATAATGAGAAACATTAATATAAAAATAGTAAATAATAAAATTATGAGAAGCAGTCAGAATGGGTTGCCAAAAAGCAGACTGAGCCAAAGCTAGCCCCACATCTAATTTTCTTCCTTGCTGAATAAGTAGTGTGATGGATAGGCAGGAAACAATAATAGTGACATATTTTGCCTCTAGGAAAGTTTTTAAAAACACAATCTCCATGTGCCCTAACCATAAAGAATGGGAAAATAGTACTTTGACTATCCTAGGTCAGAACTAGGTCAAGATCAGAAGATGCAGAGTTGCTTGAAAATGTGTACCCAAACAGTAGTTATTTCTTATTTTCTGTTACGCCTATAAGTAGGGTTCTGCAAGGACATCCTCAGCCAGTATCATTCAATGCTTCCAGTGCAGACTTGGCCGGGACATTAAAGAACATGTTTACAAAATATGCAAACAACAAAAGTCTCTGAAGGGTTACTGGCAGACTGGAATAAAGGATCAGCATTGAAAATGACTTTGAAAAATTGAGACAGTCAGAAATCAATTAATTGGATTAATTGCATTCCATGGAGAAAAATGCAAAGGAAAGAAAAAAAAAGACCTCTTTAAGGTGCAGAATTATTGGTTGAGGTAGTAGTAAACAAGTAAACAAAATAAGAGCCAAAGGGAAATGTGGTTCTGGTTTTTAATGTCAAAAATTGTCTAGCTAGAACTAAAGAAAAAAATATTTTATTTGGCTTTTATTAGGCTTTATCTAGACAGGTGTTTCCATATTAGCATATCTCCTTTCAAAAAAAGGTGCAGATCAGACACAGTCCAAAATGGAAATAGCAAAAGAGCTTTATAAAACGTTATGTTTTATAAATAAGAATAGGAAATGAGAAGTTAATTAATAAAGATGCATCTGGGAGATATGAAAAGAGTAACTACATCTACGAAAGCCCAAGAGGCAACTGCCAGAGTTGGCCTAGGTGTAAACTTGAACCTGTCTTAGAGGTTGGCCTAAACGCTACTTTAAGGCCCCTCCATATCTGTTTTACCTGCTTATAGAGATGAACTCTTCATTTCAAAGCAGCATTTGTCATGTTTTCCTTCTTCACGCTCTGTGAGCTGGCTACTCAGGAAGCCTGGGGCAGGTCCAGGCATGCGTTAGAGTTAATGGATGTTTACACAAGGAGCAATGTCTTTGCATTTGAGGTATTCAAAAACAGATGAAATCAGAAAAAAAAAGAGCCTCAGTGGTGCAAAGAGAATTTGGATGCACGTCTGTACCCTGTAAAATATAATAGAAGAGTTGGAAGGAACTTACAACGGTATCTCTATTCAAAAACAGATGAAATCAGAAAAAAAAGATCCTCAGTGGTGCAAAGAGAACTTGGATGCACGTCTGTACCCTTAAAATAGAATAGGATAGAAGAGTTGGAAGGAACTTACAATGGTATCTCCTCGTCCAACTGCCTGACCAACTCAGGGCTGACCACAAGTTAAAGCACATTGTTAAGGACATTGACCATTGTCTTAAACACTAACAGGCCTGGGGCATCGAGTTCCTCTCTAGGAAGCTTGTTCAGAGTTTGACCACCCTCTTGGTAAAGAAATGCTTCCTAATGCCCAGCCTGAACCTCCCCTGCTGCAGCTTTGGACCATTCCCACACATCCTATCCCTGGATCCCAGGGAGAAGAGCTCAGCACCTCCCTCTCCACTTCCCTTCCTCAGAAAGCTGTAGAGAGCCATGAGGTCACCCCTCAGCCTCCTTTTCTCCAAACTAGACAAACCCAAAGTCCTCCAATGCTCCTCACAGGACATTCCTTCCAGCTTTTTCACCAGCTTTGTTGACCTCCTCTGGATGCATTCAAGCAGCCAGACCTTCCCTAACAAGCCAAAGCCCTAAGCTAGGGCTACTATTTAGCCATAAGTCCATTAAGTACTGAAAGTGTTACCTTGCCCACACTGCTGAAGGTTTTGGCACAATTTAAGGACACAAGAACATCATTCTCTGCGAATGGCCTGAGGCACAGAGGGTCTGAGCAGTAAGTCAAGTCGTTGCAAGGCTTATCTTTACCCCTGTGGAGTTACCACTGGGTTGCTGTTTCTCTGTGCTCGTGTGTGTACAATGAACCTGATTTTTTTGGAGGATGAAGGAAGGTATTTGTTGAATTCCGAGTCTGACATTTGGCTTGGATTCCTCAGGGCAGTCTCGGGAGAATCCACTCTGAATTATGGGTTATGTGATGAAGAACCATGTAGCTCCTTAATACCTCATTTGTGATGGTGAAGAACACAGGGAAGTAACACAAAGGAAACACAGAACTCTGACCTGATGCTTAAACTGATTTCTGTGTCTATTGTCACTGCGTATCTTGATGTATGGACAAAAGCAGCCTTGTCCAGTTGGGTTTAGATAAAGGAAATACACAATATACCATTTGTGTGGTTGCAGGAAGAATAGGCTTTGATTTCTAATTTAGGTTATATAAGTTTTCTTGATGAAGAACACAGGGAAGTAACACAAAGGAAACACAGAACTCTGACCTGATGCTTAAACTGATTTCTGTGTCTATTGTCACTGCGTATCTTGATGTATGGACAAAAGCAGCCTTGTCCAGTTGGGTTTAGATAAAGGAAATACACAATATACCATTTGTGTGGTTGCAGGAAGAATAGGCTTTGATTTCTAATTTAGGTTATATAAGTTTTCTTGATACCCTTTTTTAATTAAAAAAAAAAAAAAACAGCAACAACCAAAAAGATAAGCATGTGACATTTTAATTTAATTATGATAATGTTTTTTTTCAGTGAAGTTAGTTATTTCACTAATGATGAAAATACTCAGCAGTACTCATTAGATCAGCATTCAGACCAAATTATTAATTGGATAATCGATTGCCAGAGAATGCACATTCATTTTTAAGCAAAAGATTATGTCTCCCCTCTACCTTATTGAGAGTGTAAGATAATAAAATGCATGGACAAAAAGTTTGATTGTGGTGGATATTTGTCACTCAACTAATTTTGAGTCAAAAGGGAAATTGCAATGTCACTTCATTAACTTACAACTTGTTCTGATATAGCCTAATGCCATCTTGTATTCATGTGTCACCAAAGAGCACAAATAGGACAGATCAGGTCTTTTGCAATATCTTGTAGGGTTTCCATCCCTTCAACTCTATTTTTTTCTTCTTTTTCTTTTGTGTTTTCATGCTGAGGTCCAGGTGTCCTTGTCCCAATCAGCCAAAATAGCTGTTCAGTGCAGGCATATCTGGCTCACGCTCACCCTGCTGTCTACGTGTCTCTGCCAAAACCCCTTCCCCTCCTACACACAGTCCCCCCACACTCTACAGCAAATTCAAAGCGTCCAGGACAAAAAAAAAAAAACCAAAAACCAAAGCCTTTAAAAGCTTTTAAAACTACCGTGCACCCTTGAAAGAGATCAGGACTTTCGTCAGTGCACCAGGCTGCTCTTACTGGAAAGGAATTTGTTCAATGAAGTTATCTGTGAAGATCATTTCCTAGGATAATTCCTCAGACCTGCCCCCATTCCCAGAGAAATACAAGCTTCCTTTCCCCTGCATAATCCTCAGTAGTCTCTGCCAATCTTATTTGGGCAAAAAGTCTTTAAAATTTAGTCACAGGGCCTAACTTGGTCCTTTTCCCAAAGATTTTGTGTTTGGGTACCAAGTAGTGCCTTGGCTGTTAGTGATTTATTTTATCAACATAATACTAGCACAGTTGTATGTTGAAGCCTTTTTTTCACTCTACATACCTGATTAAGCATTTGGCCATATGCAGTAATTGCTCGCATTAGTGCACTAGGCAGAATCCTTAATGAAGTGTTAAATAGATTCCTATGGCACATTGCCCTTTACTGCGATGAAAAAGGTAAATTAATAAAGATTCGTGAACAAAATCATGAGTTATTTGGGGAGACAAGGTATGATGTGACAGTGTACATAGGCCTGATTTGCGAATCATCTTTGTATATCCTAGGATAATCTTGGTTTTCAGTGTCTTTCAGGATTTACCTTTTACTTACCATTTTTAAACATTTACCATTTACTTACAATTTTTCAAATTTAACTTTTGCTTACTATTTCCAGATGGGTCCCTACAGTCACTCCAAGTCTTCGAGATCATACTTCTTCCGTCCTCCACATCCCTGCCCCTTCAAAATGGTAAGTGTGTTTTTGCATAAAACAGATGCTTCCCTTTAAAAAAAAAAAAAGCTTGTTAGAAGAGAATAGACTTCAGGATCAAGGGAATTAGGTAAGCTGCGCAATTACCAGAAAATACATGCTCCAGTGCAACTGGAAAGCACCATCTGGGATGTTTCAGACTCTAACAGTTGTGCAAAAATCCACTTGTTGAAAGAAACAGACACTGCAAGGGCGTTTAATCATCTCACTTTCTTATATAAAAGGAAATCTCTGAACTCCTTTAGAATATCAGCTTTGGGTATAATTAGCCTGGTGATGATAATGTACTTCAGAAAGAGTGGTGGGTTTTTCTTTTTTTGAAAGATTTCAAGTATCTGAGAAACACATTTATCAGCTGATGTTATCTCTTGCCACCATCACCCAGCGACTTCATAGAATCATAGAATGGTTTGGGTTGGAAGGCACCTTCAGGATCATCCAGTTCCAACCCCCTGCCCTGGGCAGGGACACCTCCCACCAGACCAGGTTGCTCCAAGCCCCATCCAGCCTGGCCTTGAACCCCTCCAGGGATGGGGCAACCACAGCTTCTCTGGGCAACCTCTTCCAGTGTCTCACCACCCTCACAGCAAAGAATTTCTTTCTAACATCTAATCTAAATCTCACCTCTTTCAATTTAAAACATTACCCATTGTTCTGTCACTGCCACTGACATGGTCCTGTGGCAAGCTTACTTTGCCCACTCTATCCTGTAGACATCTGTACTGCTATGGTGGCAAAACTTCTGAGGGCAGAGGCATTAGCATCTCAGGGCAGAGGCATTTTTACTCAGAGATTATCAACATCCTTCCAGAAAAAAGTTTCCTCAGACATCAAAAATGATTAATGGAATTAAGTTGTGATCCTTCTACTCTTGTGTTGTGCCTTTGGACACCTAGATACTGTGCAGGTACAACAGTTGGCTTTGTTAGGAGTCCTGTTTGTTCTAAGAGCCTTCAAAACCTCAGCTGTGGTAGGAGTCAACTGTTAAGAAACCTAACCCAACCAATACATATCTAGTATAACTGTTAAGAAACCTAACCCAACCAATACCTAGCCAGTACCAGAATCACAGAATAGTAGGAGTTGGAAGGGACCTCTGGAGATCATCCAGTCCAACCCCCTGCCAGAGCAGGGTCATCCACAGCAGGTCCCAAAGGAATGTGTCCAGGGGGGTTTGAATGTCTCCAGAGAAGGAGACTCCACCACCTCTCTGGGCAGCCTCTGCCAGGGCTCTGCCACCCTCACAGGAAAGAAGTTTCTCCTCATGTTCAGATGAAGATTCTTGTGTTCCAGAAGAAGCCCCTACCAGAGGCACAGGCGGCTTGCTGACAAGAATATTGTCTTGTGACTCAGAAAAAGCTTCTGGCCCAGTCCATGAAGACATGAGGAACATATTTGAAGTGTGCGAAGGGTATCTATATATACTTCTGTGCTCTCCGGCGTCTCTGCTCTAACACCTCCTTTGATACAAAATTTGCTCTAACGTGACTGTGGTCATTTGTGACACTGTTTTCAGCACAATTACATCCACATTAGGAGCAGCTTGAATACCGGTGAGGAAGTCCCAATGCACTCGTTTCCCAAATCTCACTCGCCCAATATAAACTGAAGCCCTAAAACTTCTACTGTATTATAGTGCAGTAAGGACAGTAGCTGGCATAATATCTTTTAGTGGTTGAACATAAAAGGGAATTTACACAACCAGCTCAGGCAGCCTGGGTCCCCCTTTTCAGGTGTGAAAAGTGAATCTAAAGCATATGAGGAGCTACAGCAAAGGCAGCTTGTTACACAATGCCTGTCTTTGTTACGAGCCCAAGCCAGTCTTACTGGAACCTGACATTCTGCCATCTATACGACTTCAATCAAACCAACAGATGTTAATCAGCTGGCATTGCTTTGTTCACATGGAGCGTTCTGTGCTGCTTCTGTGGAAAAGGACTTAAAAGAGAAAGCAAAGCACAGATGTCCTAAGCTCTAAACCCTGGGACCAGATGACGAACTCTGCTGGAGCTGCTTATACTCATGTCCCTTGCAAAATGTTCAGAAATTAACGTGTCTCTCTTTGGCTTATGGTACAAGCCATGGCTGTTGTGTGATTACTCTCACAGTGCCATCCCACCAAAACTCATGTCCTGGTCCAAAATCTATTCTTCTGTTTCTAAGCAGGGCTTATTTTACCAGTGTCTGTAAGACCGCACACTTCCTTGGAAGCCAATTAAGAGCTGAATATTTAAGTCAAAAGAATGACGTTGCTTGGCCTCTGTTAATCATTAGGACTCTCTTCCTACAGTGGGACTTTTGAAAAACAGCTAGAAATTTAGCTACTCAACATCACTGAAAGGGAAAGAAATCTTCAATAACATTTTGTGATTGTTTTGGAAAAATATGGAACCTGTGTGTCAGAGGAGGAGATTCCAGGGGAGTCCTCTTTTTTGCCAATAATGACAATTTTCTCTGGCAAAACAATATTATAATTTTCAGCTACTTCTTTATTTCTGTTTTTGAATTTTGTATACCTTTATTTATTGCCGTCTAAGAAGAGAAAGAAGACTGGAGTTTGAGGTGATCAAAGAGTCCTGACTCAGCACAGTGCACGCAAGCCATTTCAGTTCAGTGTGCAGTCATTAATTATCACAAGACTGGACTCGCATTAACAGACATTAGCTGCTGGCAAACAAGAGGAAAAATAGGAGGAATCATGGATAAAACGGAGACATTGATTAAAATGCAGTTACAGCATAACTGAAAGGAAGATCACTCATTTGGGAGTTCAAGTGAGAGAATGGAGAACGATTGAGGGCACAGGCTGAGATCGTCCATCCATGGTTTCCTTGGCACTTCCCTGATTCAGCTGCAGGAATCCAACAGGCTTTGACATTACCAGTAACTGTTGACCCACCATCCAGCCTTCAATTGCTCTGTCTTACAGAGATCTGGAATTGATTCTGACCAGGAAACACTGCCTGATCTCCAGAGAAACTGATCTTGCCTTGGAGTGTTCCAGGCTCCCTTGCACAAGGAGCCAAGTGGGAAGCAAATATCTGCAAAACAGGATATAGGGAGCAAAAAATAAGATTGCTGTGCATGTGACTGAACCCACAGAGCCATGCTGCCCCAGTGCAACTCAGTGTAAAAAGCTGGGTGAAGATTGTGAGAAATATTAGGAGAGCCTAACAATCATGTAACTCGAATCATCATTAGGTCATGCCTAACTTCAGTGTATTGGACAGATTCTGTATCAACCTCAGTATCAGAAACACAGAATCACACAACTGTAGGGGCTGGAAAGACCTCTGGAGATCATCTAGTCCAACACCCTGCCAGAGCAGGGTCACCCAGAGCAGGCTGGACAGGGTTGTGTATGGATGGGGTTTGAATGTCTCCAGAGAAGGAGACTCTTTGATTCACTCTGGAGAAGACGACTTTTTGATCCACTCCAAAAAGACAGGGTATGTTTGTCCTCCTTTGCAAGGAGCACCAGAGAGTGATTTAGTGCTAGTGATGCCTAATATTTCAGATTTAACATAAGAGCTCAGAGTTTGCATGAATTCAGGTGAACCTGTGGCTGAAAGTCTCCAATAGAAATTGTGTGGAGGTGGCCAGCAGAGACTCCTGGGGTGCTGCCCCCAGTCTGTGCTGATCATCACCCCTTGTACTGTTTTTGGCTGGGACGGAGTTAATTTCCTCATAGTAGCTTATATGGTGTTGGTTTTTTTTGGATTTGCGATGAAGACAGTGTTGATAGCGCAGGGATATTTTAGTTATTGTTGAGCAGTGCTTGCACAGCATCAAGGCCTTTCCTGCTCTTCACATCACCCCACCAGCGAGCAGGCTGGGGGTCCACAAGAAGCTGGGAGGGGACACAGCTGACCCAAACAGACCAAAGGGATATTCCATGCCATATGATGTTGTGTTCAGCAATAAAACCTAGGGGAAGACGAGGCAGGGGGAAGGTTCATTGTTATGGTCTTCCAAGGTAACTGTTACGCGTGATAAAGCCCTGCTCTTCCTAGAAATGACTAAACCCCTGCTTGCTGATTTGTAGCTGCTGTCACCTGTGTAACTGCAGAAAATTTTCCAAGAGTATCCCATTTCTAGCATTTTAGAAATGTTACAGTCATAACAAAAAGCATCCTTTCTCAAGAGCATTTCACTGATGTGTCTTTACAAGGCTGATTGGCTTGTCCTGAGGTAATATCTTGAGCACATGTAGGAAAGCCCAACACAAGAAAAGGGTGTTCGCAAGTATATTGTGAGGACAGAGTGGCAATCCTCATTCATATCCAGGAGTATTTTATCTCTGCCTAGATTTAAGCACTTAACTGGTCCATCTAAATTAGGATCCTGTTTCCCTAACCCTTGCTATATAACCACCACCAGGGAAAGATTTCCAGTGTCCACCCTCCATTCACTCTATGGACAACCTAATATTTTAGATACTTAATGTTGGGTAGCTTAAACCTCCCTGTAATATCTGGTATTGATCAGAGGGCTGGAGCCCCTCTGCTGTGAGGACAGGCTGAGAGAGTTGGGGTTGTTCAGCCTGGAGAAGAGAAGGCTCCGGGGAGAGCTTAGAGCCCCTTCCAGTCCCTCAAGGGGCTCCAGGAGACATGGGGAGGGACTCTTGATCAGGGAGGGGAGCCATAGGATGAGGGGGAAGGGTTTTAAACTAAAAGAGAGGAGATTGAGATGAGATCTCAGGAAGAAATTCTTTGTTGTGAGGGTGGTGAGACCCTGGAAGAGGTTGCCCTCATCTTGAGTATCTTGAATGGTGTTTCTGGAAAAGAGCTGGTTTAACAAAACGGGAGTCCTACACATCTGGGTCAAAGTGGGGGTTTTGTATCGTTGTTGTAGAGAGCAAGAAGTCAGCTCACCTGTAATGCCATGTTTGCCTTTCTGGGCACACTGTCCTTTCCAGAGCTCTGAAGCACCACTTTGGTGGTTAACAAATGCCCTCAGCATCGCTGGGATGTCTGACACTGACATTCCACCCCTGGATTGGTAATTACACCAGCAGGATTCAAGGATGACATGTTGCTGGGGGCCACTCTTGAACCACACTTGAAACAAAAAAAAAGTTTTAGCTACACAGGCACAGTTTGTGGCTGTACAGGCACAGTTATTTTTGGAGGCTGCCATTCTTACTAAATTATCCAACAACCACAGAAGCACATGAATCAAGTTCTTTTGTTTGCATATTTACGGTTTAATGTCATTTATGGTATCAAAGAATTTGACTTGTCAAACTAACTTAATGGAAAATGAACTGGGGTTCCAGCTCTTTCTGTGGCTCTGCCCCTGCAGCAGGAACAACTTGGTGCAAACCACGGCAAACAACCACTAGTCACTTCTTATTACAGGGAGCAGACATTTAAGTCGCAGAAATCCTACATCTTGTGGTGCTGTCTGGAAAGCAGAGACCATGATTTGTGGGACACTCCCGACAAAAACTGAAGATTGTGGGATCTACCACTGTGCACGCTATTTGAAAGTTAGTTCAGGAGAAGAATGAAAAACTCAGAAGATTACAGCCCTCCAGCCCCTAAGTCTGGCTCTTCTTCTCTGTCATATATCTCAAAAGAAAAAAAACTAAGAAAAGAGAGAATATGAGGAAACAGCTTGCTTGGCAGTCCTATCTTGGCTTCTGCCATGCTGTATTTTGAATTTTAGATTGGGTTCTGTGCTGGGAGACAGCATCTGTTATTTGTATTTCAATGAATATTTGTGTTCCTTCTTGAGCATATGTTTTATCATCTGTGTTTCCCTCCCATTTATATGCATTCATTTTATCAGTTTTAAAATAAAAACAATTATTAAAACTATAACAAACTTCTGAAATGAAGTATAATGTATTGATAGATTGATTTCTGTTTGCCACCTTTGTTATATGCAAAGGAGACCTGAAGATTTTGTCAGAAATACTTTTTCCTCCATTATTTTTTTACATCAGTAGCTTAGATCCAGTCCTGTTTCCTTCTTGAGCATATGTTTTATCATCTGTGTTTCCCTCCCATTTATATGCATTCATTTTATCAGTTTTAAAATAAAAACAATTATTAAAACTATAACAAACTTCTGAAATGAAGTATAATGTATTGATAGATTGATTTCTGTTTGCCACCTTTGTTATATGCAAAGGAGACCTGAAGATTTTGTCAGAAATACTTTTTCCTCCATTATTTTTTACATCAGTAACTTAGATCCAGTCCTGTATTTCCTGAAAGTCTGCAAGAAACCTGACAGTCATTTTTGACATCTTTAAACCGACCTGGACAATGGAATTAATTGAAACCATAGGGTATTTTTATTAAGATGACACAGACAAAATTCTGAATTTTTAATTAATAATTTGAATTAGAGAAAAAAAAAATAATCACAAAACACTTGCAAGAAAAAAAATAAATTAAAAAACCACCTTACTCCTTCAGTTCAGTACTGAAAGGACTTGCCAGAATAGCAATAAACACATTTCAGTGACTTAGAAAGGAGTTTTGATTCACAGTGCTTGAATGTCTTTTTCTACTCACTGTTCATATTCACTCTTGTAAGCACTCAAGCTCCCACTAAAGTCCATGGAAAATTAATTTTTAGTCCACACCAAAGTTAGTGAAGTAAATCAAGTACAGCAATCTCTAGAGCACCTCGTGCCCAAATTTCTCATTAGTGTTAAGATACCTCTCAAATGATTCTGGCAATCGAGGACATGACTGAGACAGTGTAGGGTCACTGCTGCCTGAGTTGCCTTCAGCCCAGCTGCAGTTTTTTTGATAGATCTTTTTCCCATTTGTTTTTTTTCCTCTTCATTGTGTGGGCTGATGCCCAGAGACTCAGTGGGAAAGATCCTTCAGAGGCCTGACCCTGCTTTCCCACAAAGACCATGCACATTCATATAGGCTACAATAATCATTTCTCTTTCACAATGAACCCCGCCGAAGGACAAATGAATACAAAAATTAAAACCAAGATCGCTTATAATAATAATAATAACAAGGAGAATGAATCACCGGGGGGAATTAGACACAGGCATATTTCGCAGAATCAGCCTCGATATTGGAAATTTGAAAAGGCAAACCCAACATTCACACGCAGAGTAGAGAAGGTGATCTCTGGTGTGGCCAGACTTTGAGAGAGTCGGAGTGATGTAATCCAGAGCCGTTCCTATGGCGATCTTCAATATGCAACAAATCTTTGTCTCCAGTTGCACCGTGAATCAACAGCTGGTGATGGATTAATGGAATATTTTCTCAACGGTTGTTTCAAGCCATTTCTCTTCTTTCTGCACAGACTGAAAGCTAAAACACTCAGCCCATACACTGAACTCCTTCACACATAGACACATCGGCTCTTCCTCCTATGGTGAAAAAAAGACACCCTATATCCTATATATTAGGCAAAACCACTAGCAAAGAGCCAACTAACCACACTGGCAATTTAACTCCCTCCAAATAGTAACATCAGTGCGTGTAGGGTGAATGTAAATCTGCCTTTGAAGCGAGCGTAGTTCCTTGGTAATTTTCTCGCTTCCTTGCTATTCATCTTCTTATTTTGAAACCTGATGTATCGCCGATGTAGAAGTATAGATTTATTTCTCCGTATCGAGACTCACTGTTATTTTAGGGCTGCAACCCACCTCATGCTGGAGTAGCTTCCTTAGCCATTATTAGGAACTGTCTCAGTTTTCCACCATTAAGTTGGAAAATCTCGGCTCTGAAATGATGAATTGTCTCCTTTTTGAGCAAAATGGGACTTCAGGGAGAAGACGAGCTGCTGGGTAGCCTTCCTTCTTTACATTTTCCTAGAGCAGAGCATAAGTGTTGGTTCTAGATGTACAAGGGTGAGTATGTGGGCTGGGAAAGATAATGGGGAAAGGGTTTTTTTCTGACCACATCTAAGCCAGCTATGCCAAAATTAAATTAAGAAGGAAAAAAACATCTGGAAAATTGCAGCAATTTAAAGCACAGTGTTTTAGTGCAAGTCCAGAGGGACAGCAGGGGTGTAGTGACATTTATCAATAGCTACAACATAGAGTTCCAACAAAAAAGAAAAGGAACAATCTGTTCTCTGCCCTTGGCATGATAATTTGCCTTTTACCTTCTGCATTTTCATATATTAGTTTAAAAAGCAGAGGACCAAAACAATCAGCAACAGATGTTCCATACAATCAGCGTGGTACATGAATTCAGTTAGCATGCAAATTGTCATCCCTGGGCTATTCATGTGGACTGCTGGGAAAACTGCTTTGCAAAAATAGATAGAAGGGGTATGATTAAAATGTCTGGATTCAATCACATGTTTAATCACCATCCCCTTTTTTATCTTAGCTACAATGACTGGTAGCTATTATGACAAAAATTTGAAAATGTGCATGACACACAGTGGCACCCAAGAGCCTGATAGGTGGTCTGTGCTTGATCACAGTGATCAAAGCTTTGTCCCGTGTCTCCCTCTGTTCCACCTCACCACAACGACTTTAAATGCACAAAATATGATTTATAGGCAGGCGTTCTGTGCTTTTGTTCTTAGGCTAGAGTGTTAGAAACTGCGTCTCAGTTTTTCAGTGAAACCGATAAATTAAGTTTCTCCCTCCTTAAAAGAAACAACAGATGACCCTGTTGTCTACTCAGAAATGGCTTCTCAGGGATAATACAGGAGAACAGAGACTTCTAAACTGCCTACACACAAGTGGTGGGTGAATCTGAGGAAAAATTCCCCTAAAAACCTTATTCCAACCATTCTGAAACTTAAGGGTCTGATAACAGTCATCTTTACACTATTTTGGCCCTTTCTTTGTAGCTGTGGATGAGTGCCAGAAGGACAGAGAGAAGTAGCAGAGAAAAATTACAATCTCAATTTATTTTTTTAAAATCTAAGACATGGTTTCATTAGAATTTTTGGCAACTATATATATTGTTTATTCAATGAATGAGAAGCCAAAAAAGAGAGCAGCCTCTGAGGGACAGACTGTGGAAATTTTGCTCACTCTGATAAGTGCTTGTTCATGTGAAGAGTTCTGCTGGTTTCAAAGGGACTATTTTTGTGAATTGCATAATATAACTCAAAATTAACCCAGATTGGCTTGAAAAGGAAAATTGACAAATGGACTGAAAACTGTTTACAGGACGCTGTAAATTAGGTATCATCCTAAATGGCAAAATATCAAGTAAGGGGAAAATCTCTGAAGGGGTAATCTGAGGATCAGATACAGCACAGTACTGTAATGACAAAGAAATAAAAGTGAGACTGACTTTAAAGGAAATTCCAGGATACTGGAAGATTTACAAATATGGGCAAGATAAGCAGAATTTCTCTAATTCTAGAGAAATTAGCCACCTGACTTTAAAAAATAAAATAGTATCTAACTTGGGAATACAAACACTATGAAAGCAGAGGAGATAATAACCTGAAATACACAATTAGCAGCAGAAACCTGGGCAGCAGAAATGGCAAGAAGTGGAGCTGAAGTGAGAGGAGGAGGCTCTACATCTGCTGAAGCCCGCATGAGTGAACACAAGGTGATGACACTGGTTATGCTCAGTCCATGCTTAGAAATTTGCAAAAATGGGAAGATTAACAAGGATTCAGCCCGGAGAAGAGAAGGCTCCGGGGAGAACTTAGAGCCCCTTCTAGTCCCTAAAGGGGCTCCGGGAGAGATGGGGAGGGACTCTTCATCAGAGAGGGGAGCCATAGGATGAGGGGAAAAGGCTTAAAACTGAAAGAGGGAGATTGAGATGAGATCTCAGGAAGAAATTCTTTGCTGTGAGGGTGGTGAGACCCTGGAAGAGGTTGCCCAGAGAAGCTGTGGCTGCCCCATCCCTGGAGGGGTTCAAGGCCAGGCTGGATGGGGCTTTGAGCAACCTGGTCTGGTGGGAGGTGTCCCTGCCCAGGGCAGGGGCATTGGAACTCAATGACCTTTAAGGTCCCTTCCAACCCAAACCGCTCTATGATTCTATGATTCATAATTTTGAGAAATAAATGGTGTCTGAGATTATCATCCTTCATTGGGGTTGTATGCTGGCCTTAATCAATTACTGTGACCTTTACTGAGAGTCTCTTTCAGAGCTGAAGGGGCAGGAGAGGTAGAGTGAGTTTAACTTTCAGAGGATGAAGTTGGGTGGATGGTTTTGGAGAATTAAGCCAGGGGCAAATAAAACATCCAATAATTCCTTTCAACGTACCTTGGGCTATGACAACCCAGCCTCTTCCTGCAACGCTAAAATAGTACTCATGCATTTTTCCATTAGGGAACATAAGGGACAGAAAAATTCAAATACAGTGTAAAGAAGAGAGGTGTCAAGTAAATAAATAAAGAATCATGGCATTGCCCGCTAGCTGTGCTATTACACAGCCTATGGGTTATAAAGACAGAATTCACTCTGGTTTTGGAACAGCTCTGTTGGCAAATGGAGGCTCGTGTTGTTACTGAGAAATGAAAGGCTGTAGCTGAGCCATTTAGATGAAGCAGAAAGCCCGAGTGCCATAACAAGCAAGGTAGCATACGCCAGTGGATCAGATGCAATTTGTATATTTTAACATTGAAACATTCTTTCCTGATTAAAGCTTAATTGGCCAAAACACTGACTCCGCAGACTTCTTGGCTACAATGAACACAAATATTTAAAACGCACAGTTCTTGATTAAAACAGTGACTGTGCACCACGGCTAACAGCACTAATATTTAAACAAAAAGGAAAGGAATGAAAATACAAAATATTCTCAAGTCACCCAAATAGAACTGCAGTGGTAAAGATTCTGAGGTTGGTCACTTTAAGTTATATTTTTTTTTTTCTTTATTAAAACAAAGAGAAATTAAACACTCGTTCTTTTGGTATTAAATTGGTTGGTTAACTGGCCTTGTTGCTTTTGCAAACCACTTCCAAACTTGCCCTCTACTATTGGATGACACTTTGCTGGAGAACAAAACTGAAGAAGGAAATCTCAGCTGCTGGCAAAATGGTCTGGAGAAGAAATTTCAGTAAATGCCTTTTTCTTCCTCCAAATATAGCTTTTTAAAATTTTATACTGTTCATTTACCCACATGAGCAACCCTTTATTTGTCTTGCCTTTGGTATAGGCCATTTTGGACAAGACAGTGGAAGATGGAGACATGAAGCTAGCAGAGAAGCTGTGACTTACAAAAGCTGATGCAGTTTTCAGGTCTTTCCATCCATTTCCTCAAGAAGCGTGTCAGTACCTTTTCCCCCAAGTCTCACGGCAGGACTTAGCAGTTCCTCCCACAGGCACAGAAAATGATGCAATCTACATTCTAATTTCAGGCCTATTCATGAGAATGAGTCATGGTATTAATTTCAGATGATGTGTGAAATTCCTCATCCTCCTTTTTCCAGAAGAATTGCTCATTTTGCAGGAGCAGGTCTCATGTTCTGGCAGTACAAGAGCTACACGGCTGTTGAGCTGAAGCCACCGGAGTAGCTCTCTTAGCACTAGAATTAAAAAGTGAGCCTGCCTGGTTGCAGGACCAGGGAAAGACATGGACCTGTTGGAATGGATCCAGAGGAGGTCACAATGATGCTTCGAGGGCTGGAGCCCCTCTGCTGTGAGGACAGGCTGAGAGAGTTGGGGGGGTTCAGCCTGGAGAAGAGAAGGCTCCAGGGAGATCTTAGAGCCTCTTCCCGTCCCTAAAGGGGCTCCAGGAGAGATGGGGAGGGACTCTGGATCAGGGAGGGGAGCCATAGGATGAGGGGGAAGGGTTTTAAACTGAAAGAGGGGAGATGGAGATCTCAGGAAGAAATTCTTTGCTGTGAGGGTGGTGAGACCCTGGAAGAGGTTGCCCAGAGAAGCTGTGGCTGCCCCATCCCTGGAGGGGTTCAAGGCCAGGCTGGATGGGGCTTGGAGCAACCTGGTCTAGTGGGAGGTGTCCCTGCCCAGGGCAGGGGTTGGAACTGGACGATCTTGAAGGTCCCTTCCAACCCAAACCATTCCATGATTCTATGTTTATTATGCAAAACCCAGAAGTTCTTGCCTATATATTTCATGAGAAAGATCTTGCAGTGGAGAAGCATTGCCCATACTGAGCAGTGGAGCATGCCGAGGCAAAGGCAGTAGGTCTTCATTGCAGTTGTTAAACCTTTGATTTTTGTTACATCTGAATTGCATGTAGAACCCACAATACATAAAATAGTAATCAAGCTACAGGAATAGAAAATAATTCCTCTCTATACTGGGTAAAGAAATCTTGCTTCCAGTTTCACAAAGTCCACTGGACAGTCATATACTATTGTAAGTAGTGTTTTCTAGTTTCAATACAAAAAAAGAAGGAAGTAAATATTCATTCATGCAAAAAGAAGATCGGAAAGTCAGAAAAACCCCTTTGCATCCCTCTATTTGCGAATATATTTCAAATTGCATTTAAAAAAAGAAATAGAAGTCTTCCTCCAAAGCCTAATTCTTCCATTTTCATTGTCCAGAAGAATTTCAAATAAAAGAAGATGTTAACACATGCTCCATTGTTACATAAAAATGGCAACAACCCATTTTTAAAGCTGTAAGTTTCTAATGGGACCCCATGGCTTGTAAAGCTTTTTGAGTAACCATTTCATCTACAAAAATACAATCTCCCAAACCCAAGCCTTTGTAGGCAAGAACTTTCTGTAAAAGTCATATTTGACAACTACCAAACGAAAATGCTTTGCCATGAGATATTACCATCTGTTTACTATATTAAATATACAGTTCTTTGTGTTTTTATTAGAAGATTTTTCCTTTAACAAGGCAGATGGAGGAGATTACATACACAGCAAAGCCTTTTACTGCAAAAACCGTGTACAAGATGAGCGCAGAAATAGCATGATATTCGGGGAAGATTCCAAATTATTTCTCTGGGTGCTGCTCAGAGACAAGCAATACAATTATATTTGATTCAGTCTTGGTGGCAGCGGATGTAAAACTCATTTGTTGGAAAGGACAAGAGATTTTCATGTCAGCTTTAATACGTTTGTTCTGCTAGTAGACCCTTCTAATTTGAGAAATAAAAAAGAGAGTCTTTAGCTAGGGATTATTTCTAGCATACATATATATCTTTGTGTGAAATCTCTGAGAGGTGTTGAAGCCTCTGCTGTGGAAAATCCTTCCTTATGGGTCTGACCAGCTGATGGACCACAGCTGGGCTGGAAGTGAACTTCTGGACCATCTTGCTTACTCAGTCGTGCTCTTCAACACTTCCTTAAACAAATGGCATTTTAATGGAGATCTGATATCAGAGATTTGTAAACTGCAACCATATCCAGTTACCAATAAACATAGGTCTTCTTCTTGAACAATATTCTTTAAAGATATATTATGCAAGTAGTATATTTCAATCACTAAAATTTTAATTTATTTATAGAAAAGATTTCCCTTAGTAACAGTGCATGCTACAATAAGGGAAGCAGCTGTACCAAAGACAGTTTTTGAAAATGCACTGTATTGTCTGGAAAGGTTCTTCTTATTGATAAGATTTCTTGTGGATTTTTGCTTGCTGTGTCATCTATGAAAAGAAAAAAGGCAAGGCAGGGACAGGAGAAGAAGGGAGAGGAGAGGAGAGGAGAGGAGAGGAGAGGAGATGGCAGAAGCCTCCAAAAGAGGGTGGGAAGGGAAGGGAAGGGAAGGGAAGGGAAGGGAAGGGAAGGGAAGGGAAGGGGAAATGTTAGACATCATTAGTCTGCTAAGGATAATTTTGGACTATCTGATGACAGGATATTGAATGTGGAATTAAGGTCAAATTCTCTGTTGAAGGAAATGGATGAAACTTCACTGATGCCACTAGAGCACTAATCACTTCAGTCACCAGAGGGAACAGGGCTTTCTTTTACATGATTCTTTTAACAATTCACTTTACTTGCACTGGTAAATGGAATTAAGATACCTAAAGACAGCAGCCATCTTAATTCCTGTCCTCTTAATGTTTAAATACCTATAAAAGTCCCATGTCCCTATTTAATATTGTATGTTAAGAGATGTTCAAGGGAGGATGGATAAGCATCCATTGTGATTTATTTAGCGGAAGAGATATATTTTCTACTATGTCTTTTGCCAAGACCACTCTGCCAATGTGTCCAGAAGTTCTGAACATGGGATGGTACATTTCAAAGTCATCTCACAACCTTTCCTCTTTTCTCTCTTTAGGTCACCAAACCCCAACTAGTGAGGTGTGTTTTACTGGAGAGGCACAACGACGTTAGAGATGAGGCATGGCACTGAGCCCAAGCTAATACACTTTGCTGTGTTTATTAGGATGGGCTTTGCTTTAGCGCTGCTGGGATGGTTGGAGTGGGAAGGATACGGAGTGGGAACAAATTGACATTGGCCATGGTGAGGGAGCGGTGCAAGAAAAGAGGTGTATGATGCTGGGTGCAGTGGAGTCCAAATAGGTAAGATGATCCCACCTTCAATGACATAGTTGGGTCAACATGACAGCCCTGAATAAAGGCACAGAGCAGGGTGGAGTGTTACTGTGCGAACCAGAGGTTATTGTTCCTGTACAAGCAGTTGTGAAGCAGCTCTGGAAACAAAGATGCTCTTCCCCTTACAAAGCAGACAGTTATCTATAGTCACTTTGGCACCTGAATTAAAGAGGCAAAAGAAATGAAGCAGACAGTTATCTATAGTCACTTTGGCATCTGAATTAAAGAGGCAAAAGCAATGCAATATCACATTGAAATCCCTTTCAGTACACAAACAAAGCATTTTCGAATTAGAGCAGATTGCTGTTCTTTGGCAAAAACCTGTGATGTTATGTTTCTGGCATGGCACGGGACCCATCTGTCCCAACACAGCAGATCGTCTAGCAGTCCAGAGCCAGTAGATTAGATGCCTAGAAGATGTAACTGGGCTGTTGACTTTTATTGTTGCCTGTTCTGCAGTTACTCTGGCACCCAAACAGCTGGAGCAGTCATAAGCAAACACATGGCATGGGGGCTGAGCTCACGTCAGCTCATGATGAAAACCATTGCTGGGAACCAGTTCAACTGAGAGCATCAGCCCCACTCTTCCCAGCAGTTGCTCCCTCACCACTTGCAGGAGGAAATGTGCTGTATCCCCAAAGACCCAAACACAGACTGGCTCTTTACCCTCCACCACAATCTGCAAGGACCCTTATATTCATAGAATCATAGAACTGCAGGGATTGGAAGGGGCATTTCAGATCATTTTCTCTAACCATTAACCCAACACTGACAAAAACCATCACTAAACTGTATCTCTAAACACTATGTCTACCTGTCTCTTAAATACCTTCAGGGATGGTGCCTCAACCACTTCGCTGGGCAGCCTGTTCCAAGGCTTGATAACCCTTTCAGTGTAGAATTTTTGCCGAATATCCAACCTGCCCCTCCCCTGGTGCAACTTGAGGCCATTTCCTCTTGTCCTGTCGCCTGTGACTTGGGAGAAGAGACCAACCCCTGCCTCTCTACAATCTCTTTTTCAGTGTTCTCATCAGCTCATTACAGACCACATTATTTTAATTGTTTGCTTAGTTGAAGGGGCAAGGAAAAGTTCATATTTCTCTTTCCTTGGCCTGTCCAGCAGAATCATTAAAGAACCACTGCACTTAATAAGTTAAAGATAAGAGGCTTCTACACTCACCTACTGTCATGGTATCAAACATTATCTTTATATTTGCACAAGTCTGATTTACTGTTTGCCGTATCTCTCCAATATGCCTCATTAGTACCATTCTGCTGCTTTGCTCCTGTAGTGTGTCAAGTGTATGTTATCCTCTTCTTTTCCTTCCTACCTGTTTGGAAGAGTCATGGGGAGGCTTCTTGCAGCAATGATAATATGTTAACAACATAGATATGCTATTTGAAAATAGATCTCCCCTCAAGCTATATATCTATTGTGCCAAATCTGGAAAACAACATGTAATTATTGCTCTTCCTTGTCTTCCTCATCCTCCTGGCTCGACTCTCTCATACATTATATCTGGATCAAACCCCAGCTTCTATTACCAGCTTTAAATCCCACTAGTACATAAGCTCTTTGGCCAATATATTTCTCAAGTAACACGAAGCCCTCTGAACCCAGAACAGGTTTCTTCAAGATCCACTGTACAATGTTATCACTATTCCAACAAGATTAGCTCAGTGGCTGGAATTTTTGGTTGGCTATTCCTGTTTTAGAAGTATTTCTAAGAAAGTTATAAACTCCTAAGTGTTGGAAAATCTTGGCTTCCTTCAGAGCCAAATGGATTTCATGGCAAAAGTTCAAAATTTATGATGCAAAAATCCCAAGAAATTTATTAAAAAATAGCTTAAGATTCTTTCACCTGTTTGCTCCTGGTCTTTTAGAGGTGTGCTTGGGGTACATCTCTGAGACACTCTTCAAAACCAGAAAGGTTTAAAAGTCACTGTTTCTTTTAAATGAAGGCTGAGAGTCTCAAATAATTATCTGACCTAGAAGCAGAGCACTGTAAAAAGGGACACAGGCTGTCATGAAGCAAAAAATAAATAAAAAAAGAGCACAATTTGGCAACTGTGTAGTGAATTAAAACATTAGCTTAATTGCTTTTGAATAGGGAAAATGTTGATTAATCTGATTATCAGTTTTCATTCATTCATTACTAATTGATTATTTCTGCACTTAGAATATCCTTACTGTAAGTAATGGTGGTTTAAATAATGAAAACTGCTATTCATTTGGTTGGAAACTGTGACTCTGTGTTTCTTCCAGTACACAGAGCCTGCGTTTTCTAATTTTTCTAGAATTAGGGAACTCTGTCCTCTTTTGTCACACACTGAAGCATATGTTAAAAGCTTGCATCACCCATTTTTAATTTTTTGAAAAACAGGTACTTTCACTTACAGGTCATCAAAAAATGCAAAGAAAAAAAATCATTTATTGGTGTTGACTGTTTGTATCTCAGTTTAGTAAAGTGATATCATTTCCTCTGGCTGCTTATTGCATTTCTGTAGCTGGCCATCTCCTCACATTCTACCTCCTTGATCACTTATCTTGTTTATGGTGCAATCAGAACTACACCGCTGCCTTTTTCAATGTTTTAAAATGTGTGATGATATGCTCCAAGTGGGTGGAAAACATTCACTAATTGACCTGTTACAAGCTTCCTTCTCAGCTCTGCTTAGTCTGGAGGCTGAAGGGCAGAGTGTGTACTGAAGAACTGCATTTTTATGATGTGCTAAATCAGCATTTGGCAAATGAGCTCTTACTCTGTACCTGCAAATATGGAAAGATCTCAGTACAGCACTGCGGCCAATTCACATCGTGGTCTATGGACACCAATAGCTTCTTACCATCAAGCAGAAATGTGATTTTTGCTTGACTTGCCAAAATCTGTCCCATCAGGACATCCATGGGGGCATTAACCAGTCTCCCTCTTTTTGTTTGTCCTTTTAAACATTTATTTGCACAGTTTGTGAATGTGTCAGAAAGAGAGTTTACAATAAACTTGACCTGCTAGTGGAATTAAGCCAGTGACCAAACAGATACAGGAAGACAGATTCACATGGATATGTGCTTCTCAGCAGAACCTTTCAGTTCATCACAGTTTCTCAGGGACAGCCAGGGGTATCTGTGGGGAAATGGCTAAGGACATTCACACACTTTGGCAGCAAAATTTATTTGCACAGTTTGTGAATGTGTCAGAAAGAGAGTTTACAATAAACTTGACCTGCTAGTGGAATTAAGCCAGTGACCAAACAGATACAGGAAGACAGATTCACATGGATATGTGCTTCTCAGCAGAACCTTTCAGTTCATCACAGTTTCTCAGGGACAGCCAGGGGTATCTGTGGGGAAATGGCTAAGGACATTCACACACTTTGGCAGCAAAGATGTCTCCCCTCAGCCTCCTTTTCTCCAGGCTGAACACCCCCAGCTCCCTCAGCCGCTCCTCACAAGACTTGTGCTCCAGACCCCTCACCAGCTCCGTTGCCCTTCTCTGGATTATATCTATATTGTTGCCCCCTCACCAGTTCCGTTGCCCTTCTCTGGATTATATCCATATTGCTGATATCCATACTGCTTTCATGTTTGAGTGGAGACACAGTTATACTAGGATAAATGCAAATATATGTCCGTAACTCTTTTCTACCTGGAGAAGGTATCACCGGATCAGATTCCTAATCAAATGGCCAGCAAAAATTCAAAGTACGCAGGCAACCTAATCATCGCACTACTTTTAAAATAATCTTGTACAAAAGGCTGCACTCTCACTGACCTTGTTCTTTTGTGTGACCAAGCTAAACATAGAAAGGATGGATTATGCTGAAATAAAAGTTTCTGTGTAGGTTCTTGTACCTCATTAAATACATATTTTTAAAATAATTACTTAAGCTCAACTGGTGTAATTTTTTCGAGCATGGAAGATCTAGGTTTTAGCTGTTATAGGTGCTAGGATAGAGAAGCTAGCTCTCCAGAACTCAAAAGGTTCTTGTAATTTATTTCCTGCTTCACACGGTGGTTACTGGGTTTGCATAGATCCTTCTTTTATTAGCTTTTGTCTAGAGTCTAATAATTTTCATTCTGATCATATTAGGTAAATATATTCAGAGCATAAGAAAAATTTCTGCTCGGATTCAATCTTTCTAAACGTGAGAGTGCTCAGATCTAGGGATTTGACTGTGTGCCCACTTCTAGGGTATACTTTGGTATTTACCCGCAAAAGCTTTTTTGCAAAACTTCTTTCCAGTATTCTATCCATAAAGCAAAGTTTCTGTGATTTAAAAGCAATGTTTTCCACAGTGTTTTTTGTCTGGGAGATGTAAAAGATTGTGACTGAATAAGAGGGGCAGCATCACACAAGGTATATAACAGAGAAAATTACTTTCTTTAGAGAAAGAACTGTTGTATATAAGGCTGATCTGAGAGTCAAACATTATAATTTCCTACATAAAATAAATAAAGAGTTGTTCTTTTCTTGCTTCATGTTCTGTCATACCCACTGCTGTCTCTCCAGTGCTGCTGGAAGGATCTCACTGGGCACTGTGACCGCTACACAACAGCCTCCTCTTCCTAAAATACATCCCAGATCACTTTGAAGTGCATCATGCAATCAAAAATAGATGTACTTACTCTGTGCTTGCAGATTTTTCCATTTAAAAGAAAAAATATTGCTGTATGTATGCACGCTCAAAGTCAGAGCCCAAAAAGCCTGGCTCCTGTTTTGAGAACCCTTAAGGTATAGAGTTGTTATTTTTAAACAGACCTGGCCTTCATAGAGACTGCTGAATTCCCAAAGAAAACTCATTAAAACCTCTGCCAAAGCTTTTCAGTGACCTCTAGCTGCTTCCTGAATCACCTCAGACTCTGCTAACACACAAGGTATTATCTGCCTCTCCAGCAGATTTGTAAAAGGCATCACTCTTTTGCTTATTCATTGCTGATTATGAGATTACCAAAAATAAGAGACTGCTCCAACAGTCATCAACTCCGTGTGCTGATACCAAAGCACTTAAAAAGTGAGTTTGACTTTCACATAGCTGAAAGCGTTAAAAATCTCTGAGTTAAGCCATTTAAAAATGCTGTGAGCTTGGCTAGCCAGAATTTGCTGGCCACACGTAAAATCCATAATCAGTAGAACTGAGCATCCCTTCTTTCTTCTCTGCACAGATACTGCCCTCTCCACACCAAAGAGCTGTGTTTCCAGTGCGCCAACACAGAAGTCTTTGGTAAAGTTGGTAGTATGGACTTAAGAAAAAAACATCAAAACCTATATTAATAATCCTATTTGTTTCAGCTCATTTCCTTTGAGGTCAGAAGTTAGTAAGAGATCCAAGGAGCTGGCTTAGGCAGCCCTTAAAGGTTTAAAGGTTCCCCAAATTTCTCTAATTGGGTCAACTTCAGTTTATTTTCAGTCAGGAAAAAAACAAAACTCAAGGACCAGAGCATGGGGATGACAAGAGACAAATGGCGGGACAATTGGCCAAGGATGTCAGAAGCATAAATTTCAAAATAGAAATTTCTTTTCTTCTTTTTCTTCTTCTTCTTCTTCTTCTTTTTCTTCTTCTTCTTTTTCTTTTTCTCTTTCTCTTTTTCCCTCTCCTCTCCTCTCCTCTCCTCTCCTCTTCTCCTTTCCCCAAAAACCTAAAAGAAGCTACTAGAATAACAAGAGTGAGGTTAGTTCCTGGTGAGATTTTAGGTTCAAATTGTCTCCTTATATGGCTAAAGCTTATTAAACCATACATCTGTCTTTGGGTAATGGGGGACATAAAGTGTACACTGAGTGCTCACAAAGCCAGATTAGTTTATTTTCACAAAATATTATTTGAAACTACTCCTGCTTATATGGAAATGTGAGTGAGAACCTTTCCTGAAAGTCTTATCCTTTCTTTCTTTTCTTTTTAAAATGAAAGCACTTTAAAGATCTGCCTTCTAAATTCTTTAATATTATCACATCAGAAAAACATACCAAGAAATTTATATTGTTCACTGTTCTGAAGAGCAAACCTGGCAATATTTATCACTTGATGTATTTGCTATTCTGTCCATCTGCTCTTGCACATATAAACTAGCTGTAAAAATCAAGGAAATTCTCTAAGGTGAATGGAAGGTTTTAAAGCTTGTTTACCCTCATACACATTAGAAAAAATTAATTTACCTCAAAATTTCCAAATATAAAAATCCTACTTAAAATGCAATCTCCAAAAACACAACAGGCAAGGTGGCAATGACAAGCAGAATGAAGTGGGAATAAAAGTTACAATGAGATTAAATATTGCATAAGAAAAAGGCAGGGGGAAAAGTATTTGTAAGTGCCAAAATACCTGCCAAGTAACAGAGTATCCTTCAGCTGTGTTGAATTTGAACAATTTCCCATTGTATCACATCATCCATTTCTAGGCCACCTATAATTTCTGAGTTGGCTTGTTAAGTAAAGCACACAACAACAACTCAGTAAAATTGAGTAATTCCCTGGAAACATTTTCAGTTCCTTCCCTCTTCCTTTCCCCTCGCTGCTCTCCTTTAGAAAACAGGGAAATGAAATAAATTTAGAGCCGTGCTTTCCAGCAGAATGGTTAGCAATGAATATCAGGTTTTAAAGACCTGTCACCTGCATTTCTTTTTTTAGGTTCACAGAATTATATTTACTGCAGTAGTTGCAACAGCTGCCATTTGAAACACACACCCCCCCCCCCTTCCCCTCCCCAAAATCATGGTAGATTCAGATTGCAGAGCATTAAACCTGTAGGCATTTAAAGGTCGTCTGCATGGAGGGCTGAACGCTGAAATATTTATTAGCAGCAAAACTCCATATCTACAAAAGTATTTTTGTTCGATGATTTAAACTATCGTTCAGCATTTATGGGGGACATAAGTATTATTCCTAGGGATTGTTCCCACTATTCATTTCACCCTTGTTTGGGTCTTTATGTATTGTCATGGTAACGACACTGGAGGATGAACTACTTCCAATGGCAGGGAATTCACCGAAAGCCTTGGAAGAGTTTAAAAGCCAAGAATCATGGAAGTGGGAAAAGAAAGGAAAAAAAACCCAACTTTTGGGGAGCTTTTAATTAGCTCTCCTTTAATAGATAGTCACCTGGTGGTTAATCTGAACTGATGTGGTGCCTTGCCGGAGGTTTGGCACCGCTGTGCTAGAAGCTACAGGGAAGTGTGGTTCTTCTCTCAGCCTGGTGAGATCTCAGCCTGGAAAGCAGTGAGTAAGAGGATGGCAGGGTGAAGCAGGGCAGGGAAAACATGAGAGGAAATGGCCTCTTACACTAATGTCCCAGCCCAGGGCTTTTCAGTTCCTGAGGGCTGGTTGTGGTCTTATCTGGAAGCACAACTAAATGGCAAAGGCTCAGCTCGGAGCCATCAAAGCCTTCACAGATGTTTGAATTGGGAAGAAATTTGGAGTTGAAGAAGGAACTGATGCACAGTGACCTGCCAACTGAACAGCCACCAAGCACGCCGTTCCTAGATAGCTCTCAACCTGCTGGGCTATTATCTGCCAGTAACTTAATCCAGGCGTAAGCAAGAGATGAGTTTTCAGGAGGGATTTGATGGAGGGGAAAAGTTTCAGGCTTAAAGAGGCTTCCCAGGTGCAAGATCTGGCACCGTCCCTCTGGCTTGTTGTTCTTCGTACCTGCAGCACAGAATCACAGAATGCTATGGGTTTGGAAGAGACCTCTGGAGATCATCCAGTCCAACCCCCTGCCAGAGCAGGGTCACCCAGAGCAGGTCCCACAGGAACGTGTCCAGGTGGGTTTGAATGTCTCCAGAGAAGGAGACTCCACCACCTCTCTGGGCAGCCTCTGCCAGAGCTCTGCCACCCTCAAAGTGAAGAAGTTCCTCCTCATGTTTAGATGGAACTTCTTATATTCAAGTTTGTGCCCATTCCCTCTTGTCCTGTCCCTGGGCACCACTGAAAAAAGACCAGCCTCATCCTCCTGACACCCACCCTTTCAGTATTTATAGGCGTTGATCAGATCCCTCCTCAGCCTTCTCTTCTCCAGACTAAAAAGACTCTAGTCCCTCAACCTTTCCTCACCAGAGAGAAGTTCTAGTCCCCTCATCATCTTTGTAGCCCTTTGCTACAAAATGGAGAGCATTTTTTGTGTGTGTCAGATGAAGCAAAGATGCATGTCAGTGAATCACTTCGACTGCCTTTTTAACAGCAGCTCCTGGCTTCTGCTCCACCAGCGCTGAAATTGCAAATTGCTCACAGCCTCACCCTCATCATCTTTGTAGCCCTCTGCTGACCAGCAGATCTCTGTCCTTCTTGAACTGGAGAGTCCTTCTGGAATTGGGCACATATGGACATAGTCTGGAAAACAGGGATGGAGAGCATTTTTTTTTGTGTGTCAGATGAAGCAAAGATGCAAGTCAGTGAATCGCTGCCATTGCCTTTTTAACAGCAACTCCTGGCTTCTGCTTCACCAGCACTGAAATTCTGAATTGCTCACAGCCTTGGCACCTCAATGGCATCTCCTGAGTATGAGCAGCAGCTCAGTGGAGCCAACCTTCAGATGTGCGTCTACCAGCAGGCTGATACCTAAGGGCAAAATAAATGGCATCAGGTAAAAAGGAACAATTGTCCAACCTGGATAAGACTGACCTGGGGACTCCCAAGGACTCCCAGACATTACAAGGTGTTGCAAACTCAACGAAACATCTCAGGTTTACTATCGCAATCCCAACTGGGCTTCGGGAGTGGGAGGGGGAATCAACTGATACCTAAGGGCAAAATAAATGGCATCAGGTAAAAAGGAACAATTGTCCAACCTGGATAAGACTGACCTGGGGACTCCCAAGGACTCCCAGACATTACAAGGTGTTGCAAACTCAACGAAACATCTCAGGTTTACTATCACAATCCCAACTGGGATCCCAACACCCCCAATATTATACAATTTTGCTGGCTGAATAATTGCAATTTTTTTGGGCCAAGAGCAGCCATTATTCACAATGGAACAACTGGCTGGTTACTCTTGGTTTTCTCATTCCATCTTTTTTTCAACTAGAAAAGTGTTTGCATGTCAAGTGGCATGTCTAAGAGTAGGCAGTAGCACCCAAAAGGGTTAATTTTTTAAATAATATGCAATTGTCTGGGGAAAGAAATTAAGAAAGAAAACACATAACTTTTTTTTATTAAAAACATGAAAGATAGTTCAGTTCCTGTATTTCATTTAGATTTACTGTGTGGATTGAAACACTTTGGGAAATGTTTTTTTGATAATACCTTGAATGCTTATTAATAATCCTTCTACACAACACTAGGGTGGAGGCCAGGTAGTCTCAATATTCTCCATATTTGAATACAGCCATGAGGGTAGAAGGATGAGCTCCTCGATGGACCAAACTTTATGGAGGAAGGCAATTTTCCAAAATATGAATATAAACTCCATTTTAACAACTGGTGACTGAGCAATGCAGGCCATATTAGTAATATGTAAAACACAGAAATCTGAGGAAAAATGTGTTTGGCTTTAAATTACCAATTGTTGTCAAGACACTGTAAGCTTTATACTAATTTTAGGTGCCAAATATAAATTTACTTATTTTTACTTGGTTGTGTCTTTCAAAAGTAACATCACTTGCACTGGTTCAGGATAAAATCAATATCCATGCAGTCATTTGATTTCAAAACTTTATTATACTACAGGCATATAACTATTTAATGTTAAATTAAATGGGATTATTTTGGGAATGCAGATTATTGCACATGGGGTCAGGAGCAAGGGAATCTGAATCTGACCTCTGCTTCTGGAGTTGGAAGTCAGGAAGAAAATGGAATCAGGAGTTTTAATACAAATCACTAATGCCTTGATAGTTTTAAAACTGCAAATGCCATTTTTAATTTTTGGATGGAATTTGCATGCTATGTTAAAGCAATTTACCCCCACGCACCATGCTCGATATTGTCACTTGATGCATCCTTATTACTTCTCCAGGTATTAAAGGGGTACGATATGTTTTCATTTCATTAATCTTCTCTCAGGGGGCAGTGATGAGTTCATCCAACTCTCTACTCTCAAGACTGAAAATTCTTTTCAATTAAAAAATCATCTCCACAGATGGTACTGGCATTAGCAACAGCCCATTCTGTCTGCAACAACAAATATTGAGATATTTCAGGAATTACCCTATAAATCACTGGACATGGAATGATCTGCAGGATTAAAAAAAAAAAAAAGGCTACCAGAAGTTAAGATGATGAGAATCTGGCCCATATGGTTTATTGTCTCAATATTGAGATATTTCAGGAATTACCCTATAAATCACTGGACATGGAATGATCTGCAGGATTAAAAAAAAAAAAAAAGGCTACCAGAAGTTAAGATGATGAGAATCTGGCCCATATGGTTTATTGTCTCTTCGATGTATCAGTTTCATCACTGTGTCTGGGCAATTTAATTGCATGTTAAGGTGAAATATAGTGAAAAATTTAACAAAGCTATTAACTGCAAATATGTTACCCAAAACATTAGGATCACAAAGGTGATAATAGGAATGGTTTAAACTCAGGGAAAATTCTCTGTTAAAGGGGATTAAAGAGACCATTTATTGAATAGGATGGATTTCTTCCAACCCCCTATGTGCAGAAAGCATGCAATGCGTGAATAATTCATCCAGAAATTCTATCGTGAAGTTGTATCAGTTTCCACAGTAAAACCTGGCCGTGGAGGAGGAAAATACATCAACATCTGTGACAGGCCCTATGAAGAGACAGTTGCAAAGCCTTTCAGGCACCAGGAGCAAACCAAAATATAATAAATTCACCCAGTGTCAAATTTGTGTCGGCTGAATAATGACACCATATGTCTGGGTTGCCCGTGTCACCGCAGGCTGCCCCACAAAAGCAG
>NW_015091360.1:254156-294045 GCF_001431845.1 Calidris pugnax | reverse complement strand
ACCCCCCCCCAAGGCTTTATAAAGTGTGGGTCAGCAGGGGAAGTGCTTCAGCTACCGTTTTCCACCCAGAAGATGGATAGAGATCTACTTGATAAATATGACTCTCGGCCGCTCTTTGGAATCAGAGCTCAACCACCTTTTTTTATCCCCAGCTCAAGCCCAGGTGAAACGGTCGCTCCCTAATTCATCGTCCCACGAAACGGAGGCATCCTGCCCCGAAAGGATGTGCAGAAAGCATTCCACCAAGAGGCAGGCTCGCTCTTGGATGCAAGTGATCTTCCCCGCGGCGAATAAAGGCAATAAATTCTGGTCCGGCGCTTGTGCCCCAGAAAAAGGTGCTGACTGCACCGTTCCTACTGTCTGATCCCTGCTGGCAACTGCCAGACAAATAAAACAGGGGGAAGGAAAGGGGAGGGGGGTGTGTGTGTGTGTGGAGGGAACCGCAAGCTTTATGCTGTTAAATTGGGTTGGCTCTGCACTGGAAAACAGGCACAAAGAGAGAGGACTCGGTATTGCCCTGAACTGTCCGTGTTGACAGGTGAAATCACTCCAGATGACATATTTGACTCAAACCCTTGGAAAAGCACCTGAACTTGTCTCCAAGTTCTGCCTCAAACCCCAGTTCTTCTACAAGCCCCCTCACAAGCTGCCAACTTGCATTTTGTTTTAGAAAGCGGTAGTTTTGCCATCAAGAGCCTCTCCAGTCTGACGCTGTGATTGCTGATCCTCTTCCCGCAACCAGCTTGCCCTCCCTGGGAGCTTTTACAAGTTTGGGTTTAATAAAACTCAATTTAAGAACTGGAACTAAAAGATTTTTTTTTTCTTTTGAGCATTGTGAGGATGATCCAGAGAAAATAAACAGAGAACTGGTTATTGTGGAAAGAGCTTGCATATTACACGGGTTGGTGACAGGGACGGTTATGAACTCTGAAGAGGATATCAACAAGCCGTTATCCTCCTGTGCAAAACAGAAGAATATTAAATAAACAAAATGTGAGGTCAGTTAGAATCAAACTTTTTAATTTAGGCAAAGTCAAACAAGTGTGAAGTTATGCAGGAGGGACGAAAAGGCCAATAGGAAGTTTTGATGCCCTGCAAAATTCTATATTTTTGACATCTGGACAGTGAAAATAATCCATAAATCCCTAAATACACTTGCTCTGGAGAAAGGGAAACAAAGAAAGTAGAAAAAGAGCAAAAAAAGAAACACCTACTAGAAGAAGTGAACTCCACTGTGGGTTGTTCAGTTACAGACATCTATCTGTCATCATTGCTTTTATGAACATCGGAATCAATGACAAGTCTGTCAATAAAAGGAGGGGAAAATGAAACCATGTCTTTAAAATAGAGGGGAAATATATCGTATATGTAGATCTGCAATTGTATATGTATATCTGCAGGCTGTCAAGCTAACTTACACATGGAAAATGAAAACCAGAATGCCCTCTAAGGAGGTCATTGAAATCTGGAGGACAAAGTCACACTGGAATTGTTTTAGCTTCTGCTTTTTTCTCATTTAGTGAAGAACTAGAAATGTCTGAAAAGAACTTCAGTTGCAAAAAAAACAAAAAGAAGTTTGATATCTGGTTGAAGATAAACTTATAATTTGCAATGAATAACATTTGGGACAGAAGCAGAGTTGTTGGTTAGTGAAGGGCCGGCAGATTACTGTTTGCTTTTGTTGTCTGATTTTTTTGTGACTACTCAGAGAGTAATAAACTGTCTCATCAAGAAACTATTGGGCTGTTTTTTAAAAATAATTAAATAGATGTAATTCTTGTCCAGATCTTCCAGAGTCTCCAGTGGAAAGGGTAGTAAGTTTAGGAGACAGGACACACTGAATTCTAGCAAGTTAAAAACCCTTCTGCTCTGTACCCAGTGGGCAATGCCAAGAACATACCTCTCAGAAATGTAAGTAAATGCCAGGTTGAATAGTGAAAGAGTCAAAGGGTGTTTTTTACCATCTCATTTTCACAGAGCTGTTGTGTGGGTGTGGATTTGGGTGTGTAAAAAAGAGGTCAGATTTTGCCAACACTGATTTGAATTATTCCAGGTGAAGCATCAGGGATCTCTATACACTTGAAGAGTAAATGAATTTGATGTGTGCAAACTTACTGCAGGCAGGGCTTACAGCTTGATTTCTCTACGTCCTTGTGTCTATAAGATTTGTCTATGAAAAGAGGCGTAGTAGCAGTTTTGAATACAAATATGTAATGTTTTGTAATGAACTATTTTAAAATGTAATTTTTGTAATGAACTGAAAATGTGATTTTTTTAATGAACTAATTTAATGCTTGATAATTTTAGGTCTGACAGCAGAAGTAGTGGTTTCTTCTCAGACTCTTTGTCTGCCTTCTGCAAGCCTCACTCAGCTCTACCTGGTCCTTTCCTGCCCCCTTGGTATGCTGCTTTCTCTCCTTTAGCTCCCACCCCAGTTTCTACAAGAACTTCCTCATTTTCTGTCCCAGTGCTTCTGGTCACACTGAGATGACAGAGGTTATCCAGATGCTCCCAGACCACCTCATTCACTTCTCTCTCCTCCTTGGACTGGTCTCCAGAGAAGGTAGTGCCTCAACTGCAAAGACAGCATCAAGGTTCATTTGTTGTCTACTGGGGTCCTGAACATGCCATCAGCCTTTAGAGTGGCTTACAACACATTTCAGGTAAGTAGAATCACAGAATCATAGAATGGTTGGGGTTGGAAGGGACCTTCAAGATCACCCAGTTCCAACCCCCTGCCCTGGGCAGGGACACCTCCCACCAGACCAGGTTGCTCCAAGCCCCATCCAGCCTGGCCTTGAACCCCTCCAGGGAATGGGCAGCCACAGCTTCTCTGGGCAAGCAGTAAAAGATGAAGAAAAAGCAATTCTATCATCTATCTATAAAAACTCTGAAAAGAACCAAATAGAATGAGCTTCCCTTCTAAACTAGTGCAATTTACTTTTTTTGAACATAGTCATGAAAGTGGAGCTGGTATGAGGGAACCCACTGCTCTCTGGAATTGTCGAAACAGTTGGAGATATATGGGGAAGTGTATCTGGGAGAGTGACCTTTGCCCCTGGAGCAGAAGTGCTCTTTGATGCATAAATATCAAGGAGAGAGAAGCAGAAGGGGCTTTAGCTGCTGATTAAACTCTCTTTTTCTGTAATAGTGGGACCAGACAGTAAAAAAAAAAAAACCTGAGAAGTTAACTTAAGAAGTACTAACAAGTCCTTTGAAGGAAACTGAGTCCCCCCAAAAGGCTGAAGAAACCTCAGGTTAATGACTGACAGGCTCAGTATGCTATATTTAGCTAAGGAAAATGGTTAACAGATCTACCACACTTGTATATTTATTTATTTTTTTAGAACAGATGTAGTCTGAACTCCCCCCCCCATTACGAGAGCAGGCTGATCCACATCCTTCTCAACTGTTTCGGGTTTTTACGCAGCTACAGAGGATCCAGGAGAAACCATGGGAATTTTACAGGGCCGAGATAAAGCTGTGCCAAAGCGCCTCCGCATCTCCAGAAACATTTCAAAACTCAGGATCTCAGGAGACTCATTTTGCACTTAAAACCGACACGTGAAATTTTGCGAGCATGAGATTTTGAGCGACAGCGATCCGTTTTCCTCAGCGGGCAGCGTACAAAGCGAAGCCACCGCGCACATCCGAGCCGCCCCGGCGGCTGATTATCTAATTTAGGAAGGCTCTTAACTACCACGTCCCCAAACCTGGTGTAACAAATCAGACGCAGCAGCAGCAGCTTTGCTGGGAACTGCATCGTTGCCTTTACTCCCTGTCAAAATCCCCACTGGCTTTATTTTTGGGCATGAAAACTTGTTTGCAAATAGGGAGTTAACGGTAGGAAGAGGGACTGGGGCGTTAGACTCGGTTCCCCACTGTCTTGCCTGAAGGTCTGTTGTGAGGTGGAGGTCCTACATAAATACTTGGGAAAGCAAATGAAAACCCCGCTAAGCTGAGTGCCAGCATTTTTCTTTGCTTGGCACTAAATAAAATGAGCATGGAAATATGATTGTAAATGGAATGTATTATGCAGTCATCTCAAGTGAAATACAAGAGTTCTCTGGCTATGGAAGTCAAGGGAATTAAATAAATGAGTAACCTAGAGCAAAGAAGAGCTTAATGCAGCCAGAGAGGCTTTAGACCCTTGATGCCACAGATGGTTTTCTGGGCACCTTAAAAAATGACGTTAATGGAATGTGAAAATATTTTAAAATGCAACAAAATTTCAGTCTCTGCAATATTTATAAGCAGATAGATCAAGTATGACTTTGTAGACCATTTATATCCCCCCTCTAAGAAGACAAGGCAAAAGGCCACATGAAATTCATAACAACCAAGGGAGGACGGGGCATCACAGCACACAACATCAGCTGAATCATGGGCTGAAATATTCCCCGTAGAAACAGACTGAGACTTTGCTGGTATTCAGAGACAACGTACTGAACACACCAGTACTTCTTTTTGACTGAAATTCCAAATCTGGAGAACATTTTCTAGTGTGGAAACCGAGCACTTAGAGAAAAGGTAAAGGGAAAAGGAAAGAGAAAGCAGAAGAGAAAGACAAAGAGAAAGGGAAAGGAAAAAGATTTTCTATTAACAGAGGTTTTCCTACTGACCTGATCTGATGCTTTCATGAATGCATGGACTATTTTTTATGACTGATGTCCCATCTCCAAATGGCTTTTTAATACAAAGTCTATCTCCTTCACAGTTGTATCATAAACCAGATTTCCACTTCCTAAGCAGAGGCAGAGATGTAAAACAGAAAGTACAAATCGCTATAAGGTCATCCAGTCTATTTTGACAGAGTGCATAGGATTTATATTATATTTATATTTAAGTAGCTTCAATTTCACACTCGGTGTAATAAAAATGGGAAGAAGAAAGACTATATGTTATATATAACAGCATTGCTGCTTGTAGCAGCTCTAGTGGCTTGGTGGGCTACTACAGTGACAAGTGCAATGGACCAATTTGAACAGAACAGGCTGCTACTCCCAGTTTTCAGTAAATCAAATGTTGAGCTCTGAATTAATAAGCTATTGCGTATACCCTTGCCCATCATATTTTGTTAGAATATTTCCTGGGTTTGATTCTTTACATTTTTCTGAGGGTTCTGTTTCCCACTTTGCCCTAAATTGCAATTATCTTCATAGAGTCATAGAATAATTTAAGTTGGAAAAGTTCCTTATGAACATCTTGCTGATCTTCGTATTTATTCCTTTTTCAGTTTTGAGTGTTAAATGTCACCCTCCTATCTCTAGATTATTGGATCCCTCATAGGAAGTGTCATTGAAAAATTACAAACTATAAATGGTTGTCCAACCTAAACAATACAAAAACCTGTTTTTAAAATCTGTTCTCATGTGTAGATCTCACTGCCTCCAAGATTATGTTTACTAGAATGTATTACCTTATTAGAACACAAAATAAAAAAACAGTATGTACATATTGCACTTATAGCTGCCATGTTAGGGAATCTAAAACATTTAAACTAAATATCCAAAGCACTATTAAACTGAACTTGTCCCCTGCCAAATTTTTTACTCATAAGATATTGTTTGCACTGTCAAAGAAATCCAAGTATCTTTCAAGGATCTTCTAAAATTAGACTTTACTTTCTGGGTTTGAATAAATGCTTTTAAGTCTTTGATGCAGAGTTGCCCTCTGTTTTACCTGTAGTGAGAGCAAAAAACCTGTGTGGACCAGAAATCACCTCCAGGCATCAAACCTGCAGCCTCAAAAACCACTAAGTGAGGTTCTTTTTCTTTCACACATCCCTTCTACACCGCAAAATATTTAAAGTGATGCCAGAAACATAAAGAAGATGAGCTACCTCGTAAACTCTTGGCTACCGACGCTTGCCCTGGAGTCACAAGCCCATTGTTTACCTTTCCTTTTGAAGCCTGGGAAAAAAAATATATCAAAGTATTTCAGGCTGCCAGAACTTTGCACACACAGACACTGGCATTGTGACAGGAAACCCGGATGAGAAAAGATGTCTAGGCTTAAATATCATGCTCTCCCCTGAGCTCTTCTTGGGAACTTGAAAGCCAGCCTGCTTCCAGGTAATGATTATAAAATCTTGCACAGGAATGGAAGCCCTGTGTGACTGACCTACTCTTCCTTCCGTGAACCTGCTGGGTCTGACATCAGCCAGCATTTCTTCACCCAGCTGTGATGGGGAGAGGCCTGAAATGGGCTGGGTTTTTTTTTTTTCTGCCCATATTTAGCCCTTCCATATGGTTTGCTATTATCCAGTGGAGGTGAGAACACCATATTGAGCATATAATTTGCTGTAGAACAGAGGAGGTGAGTAATTTTCTAGGGTCACCTACCACTTTGCTGAATAGACATAGATCCATTCTTTATCAAAAGGTGTGGCACAGCTCTTCTTAGCTCTACTGGAAGAAAACCTAGCTATCATTCTTTATCAAAAGGTGTGGCACAGCTCTTCTTAGCTCTACTGGACAAAATCCTAGCTATAACAACATCATTTTTTCAGGAATACCTTCTCTTTTCATGTGACCAGTACTGCTTTTTCCTCTCTACACATTTTTCACTTCTGTCTTGCCTGTCCCAAGGCAAATATTCCACTTTACCAGGGAAAACGCTCTGCTTCAGACCAGTACCTTTTGATCACATGGAACTTGTGTCTTTCAGATACTGCATCAAATGCCTCTATAAAATCATACAATGGTTTGGGTTGGAAGTGACCTTCAAGACCATCCAGTTCTAACCCCCTTGCCCTGGCCAGGGACACCTCCCACCAGACCAGGTTGCTCAAAGACCCACGCAACCTGGTCTTGAACACCTCCAAGGCCATGGGTATAACCATGAGTATAACAGTCCTGTACTCCAGGCATCCTGCAGCATTAAAACAGCAAACTCTGCAGTTTAATTGAACAATGAGATAAGTCCTCTTTCTCAGTGTAAATAATGGCCCAAGAAGCCAAGGTCCCAGAAACAAAGACACTATATCTCCTGTACCAGTTCCATGTACCAGAAATTTCCCCCTAGATAACAACCCTGAGATGTTCAAGACAAAAAATTAATAGCACGATCTTAATCCTTTATATGTTCCAAGTATATGTGGTATGCCGTCAGGCTGAATGGAGCAACAGTTCTGGTTTATTTAAAAAATGTTTCTACCACAACTTAGAAATACTCTTGTACCAAAGAGGAAGGAAAAAGAAATCCCACCAACACACATTTCTCTGTTCTGAAGTAGCCGTCCCTTCTCTCAGCAGGTTCCTTCAGAAAAACAGGAATTGGGCAATGGCTCTAGCTTCCTCAGGTCTGCTTCCAAATATATTTAAGCAATTGCCCTCTGTTTTTAAGGCTAACCCACACAACCCTCTTGGCTCTTTCTTATATAGGCTATGTGGTGTTTGGGCAAAAGAAAGGCCACAGGCACATATAGACACAGTAGTAAAAAGAGGATAAGGCATAATAAGACCATAATACCCTTCCATGTCATGCATATCCCATTCATTTGCCCTATAGGCTATGTAGTGTTTGGGCAAAAGAAAGGCCACAGGCACATATAGACACAGTAGTAAAAAGAGGATAAGGCATAACAAAGCAATAATACTCTTCTATGTTATGCATATCCTGTTCATTTGCCCCCCACCCCTGCTGTAACATTCCTTCAGGAGACCACCCTGTCACACCATATAACAAGGTGATACCTTCTCCCATCATTCCGTGGGATTTCACTTTACTTAAACAACATAGCATCTTGGTATTCCAGATGTTCCCTCTGAAAACCATTTCAATAGTACATTGAAGATTAAACTGTTCCAAGATGTTGGCAACTACCAACTGAAATTCCAGTAACACGCAATTTTAAGATCAAGATCCTCTGTTTGAGCAATCTCTTTGCTCTGGGCTATATTCCAGCAACACCCTTCTCTATTGTCCTAGCAGCAGAAATAGGAACTGTGAACATGCAAAAACCTTGGGGACCATATACCCCCAAGCAACCAGTTCCCTGTTCTATGAAGGGACAGTGTTTGCAGATGTTGCTCCTACGAGGCCACCTGTACAAATCTCATGGTTGTCCCAAAGCCTACAGGTCTGCCTGTGAAGGTGTAGCCTCACCACAGACAAAGATTTTTTAATTATGAGGAATCCTTGTAAAAACGTTACGTTCCATTTCACTAGAATTTTGTCTGATGTGGGTAAATTAAAAATAAGTCTACAGGTAGCTGAAAAAACTTACTGTTTCAGGTATTTCAATATTTTTGTGTGTCACAGCCTACAGGTCTGCCTGTGAAGGTGTAGCCCTGCCACAGACAAAGATTTTTTAGTTATGAGAAACCCTTGTAAAAAGGTTATGTTCCATTTTCACTAGAATTTTGTCTGATGTGGATAAATTAAAAATAAGTCTACAGGTTGCTGAAAAGACTTACTATTTCAGGTATTTCAATATTTTTGTATGTCATAGACTGATTCATCCCACTCTTCAGTATTCTTATTTCCAACACACCTTCACCTCTGCTTCAAATGGGGACAAATTTTCAAAATGCAGCTCAAGTGACTGTTTTAGAATCATTTTTACCTCTACAGGCTCCTGAGACAGGGAGTAAAATCCTCTTTTCCTCTTCTATTCCAAAACACATAATAGTTTTGGGAACATGGAAACAGACCTTCTGTACTACTACTGCAGCCCTGTAAAACTTAAAGTCTGAGAATGACTGGGGAGCTAACCAGATCTGTACTGTTCACATTCTCTCTTGTCAGTGGAAATTCCCTCTGTGTTGAGCACCCACCTGAGGTAGGTGACCTCCTTCTGAAAGAGCTCGCATTTCTTTGGATCCTGTTTCCAGCTGACACGCTTAATCTTATCACAATTATCTGTGAGTTCATCGGTTCAGTCTGGACATGGTCGTTGTGCACCAAATTCTCAGCCAGCTGCATAAGCAAGCGTGAAATAACTCTCTGGTAACGTCCTAGAGGCCCTAGGAGAATCACACAAGATAAATCCAGAGCTCTCACCCTGATAACACTCCTGTCCCCATCTTTTGGATCCAGTTCCACCTGCTACAAGGAACCTTTAAAAACAGGTTTGGAAAAACATAGATGAAGCTGCTAGCTCTCAGCCTAACCCACCTAGGTGACAAAAGGTAGGGTCTTTAAGATACTCTGAATTATTTAAAAGCCAAACAGTTCTGGTCTTGGTTTTGGGGTTTTTCTTTGAATGACTGAAACTGTTAGTGAGACCCCACAACTGGTTGAAAGCATAGTTATGCTCTTTTAATATCATAAAAATCTTCTTCTTCAAAGATGTCTATCTTGTACCCAATCTTGCCTTATCCCACCAAATAAAACCCACATCTCTGTTATGTTTGGAGAACAGTTTCCTTTTCCTTATGCTTTCAAATATTTTTATGGCACTCCATTTAAATGTACAGCAACGCCTGAAACTGCTCCAATAAAAACTCAAGAGTCCACAATCTCCCCTTATGCTGTAACATTTGCCTGGAGCCAACAATTACTGGAATTACACATCTCACCACCATGGACCACTTCTTTATCTGCTAGTGTCTTTTTAAGAAGTATTTAGTCACTGAGGACAAACTAGATCCTACAAGCCCACTGCAATGGTAGCTGCTAGAAATTCCATCCACATTTGTTTTCTTCCAAGCCATTACTCTGACAGTGTTCAGCATAGGTCAGATGAGTTCCTGTCCGCATTTCAACTCCAGCAAAGTGGTCGTTCCCACCAAGCCACATAGTTTTGGGGTTCCCATCATGCTTTTATCAGCAAATATTACAAAATTACACGTGTGACGTTTAAAGAGAGTTTCATGATGCACTTAATCTTTAAATTACCAATATGCCTCAACCATGACTGAATTTTAATATATGGTTTTGTAATGCTATTGCTAAGATCAACATTTTATGATTTGCCAATATGCCTCAACCATGACTGAATTTTAATGTATGGGTTTGTAATGCTATTCTAAGATCAACATTTTATTATTTGTATATTTACCTATTCCAGTTATAATTAGGAAAAACATGTTCCAATTTATCCCAACCCACAACTTTCTTTCCTCACTTGTTCCCACCTAATCTTAGTGTGTCGTAGTTTCCATCAAACTATATTATTAGAATTAGTATTAGATTTGTTCTCTCTTTTTTTTTTTTTTTTCAATGCAGAACTATTTAGCAAAAGCAACAAAAGAATCTCAGAATAAAAATGGTTAAAGGAACCTTTCCTGACTCAGGAATTTGTTTGAGCTTGCTGAGTTAATGGCTCACAATGATTGAGCTATAACAAAACCACTTCATCCCTGAGACAACAGAAATTGTGAGATAAACTCTGGAAACAAATCAAGGATTTTTGTGGGGAAATTCATGTGGTCCTGTGGAGCAAGAAGACTTGTAGGAAATGTCTTTGAAATCAAAGTTTATGAATCACTAGTGTCTATAAAAATTGCATGCAGATGTTATAAAGTACCCTTTCTGTTTTGATTGCCAGGAAGGTAAACTGGAAACACAGTAGTTGTAAAACAAAGGCATGAAAGTCTGATCAGTGTTATATACATGGAGGAGAAAAGCTGTTATTTTTACTATTTGTATCATCTGTTGATGTAACTTTTGCAACTGATATCAAAATACAACTATAACAAGCTACCTCCAACCCTTCTGCCTAAGTGCTATGCTCTACCATTTGCTCGTATACACAATTTAAAAGAGTTTTCATCAGAAGCTCCATCCTTCCCAAGACTGCAATCTCTCTACTTTCTTGGAACAACATTCAAACCTCTTCTCAAATCCTTGCACGGCTTCATGACTTCCTCTGATTATTATGGGGTATTTTTTGCCTCCTTGCTTTTCTTTACTTCCCAATGCTTGGGAAAGGCTGTACCACATCCTTCTAGCCTTCTTTTCCTGGAAAGAGCAGCCAAGTGGTAAAAATTTCAAAAAGGTACTACAAAAGCCAGGGATCGTGCCTATTCTCCAGCCATGCTCCTACCACTTCTATGGAGACTCAAATGCACTGGAAAAGTCCTTATCTAGGTGTAGTAATACTTAAAACCCCTGGAATTAGCTGGCGACGTTGGCCTTGGGAACTCTGAAGAAGTGCAAAGAGTCTGTAATGTGCCCCAGGATTTCCCTCTGTTGTCATTTTTTAGCTTTGCTGGCTGTTTCTGAGTGCCAGCTACACTGAAATAGTCCACAAATGTTATAAAATGTCCTCGTACGAAAACTAATTCTGCAGAGCCAGTCTAGCATCCCTGCCTGATTACTTTTAGCAATCCAAAAGACATTTCTTCAGCTGGCTATAACGGGTCTCCACTTTTCTCAGTTTTCCTGGTCACATACTTAGGAGACGGGAATCATCCTGAGATCTCAAATTTGGTTTTACTTAAACAAACTTCATGGGAATATATTTCATGACAACAGCACCAAGAACAAAGGTATTTTGGTTTCATGGTCATGAAACTATTTTTTTTTCTACAGTAGAAAGGAGGAAGGGGAAGAGACACGTTTCCTTTGTTTTGCCCCTCACATGGATGGTTGGGTACATCTGAAAATAAAATCTGTCTGGGAAATAATTCACTGAGTTTAAGTAAGTGATGAAACAGCATGATGTATAGACTTAAACAAATTGTTCAGGCATGTGTGCATAACGCTTCAGATATGTAACAGGACATTAAGAAATCTGGACTTCTTACCAAATAAAAAATATGGTATACATTACTAAACCACTCCCCTGAGCACCGGTATCAAAGATATTGCTTTAAGACTCCCATTTTCACTTATGCCACTGACTCTTGTGCTATATAGAGGGGAAGAAGTTAAGCTCAGCATTTCCTGTCCCTGGTTATTTTTAGAAAATGGAGGTGCTGTGTACATCTGTGAAACTGCTGCCTCCCTACAGAGCACTTTGTGCCAGGCTGCTCTAATATTGTGTTCAGAGAGAGCTGAAGGCAAGAGTCAAAGTGGGTGATGTTGTCGTCTCAAAGAGCCCTCCATCTGGTGCAAAGTGTGGGTGAAGAGAGCACATGGAGATGGTTGTCGTGCAGAGCCCAGGAGCTACAGCCCCTTTTTCTTTGGGTTTTTTTCCCCCTTTGTTGGCCTCCATTTCCACTGACTGTAGAGGCAGAGTTCGGAACAGCCTGGGCTGTTTTCCAAGAGGGTTTTTCATGATGGGTTTGAAACAATAATAGTTTCACATTTTCTTCGATTGCACTGTTCTACTCCAGCTTCCAGTGCTGAAACATTGAGCTCAGTTTGGACATAAGAGACAGGACAGGGGGAGAAGTACTACAAGATGAGTCAAATTGGAAAAAAATTGCATCAGCATTAAAAACAGGGTCACCTGCCATTTAAAGTTCATTATTATTTTAGAAGGAAATAATTTACAGAGCTGCAAGTGAGACAAAAGCCTCCGGGGCTCCATGTCTAAAAAAGGAGATGCCTCTGATAGTGAGGGACAGCAGTTCCCCTATGGCTGCAGGAATAGAGTGCTCTAAAACATACAGGTTGAAGTGTGCATGGGTATGGTTCCCATCACACCAAGTATGCTTCTACCCATGTTCTCCAAGGTCACTATCCCAAACGCCATTGTGACTGAAGAGCTTTTCCAGCCCTGCCACTCTTTATGGATGAGCTGGTGAGGTTTGTGATTCCTTTCACCTGCACCCCACCACCAAATGTTGTAAACTACCTTGAAATGAAGTTATCCTAACCGGCTCTTGTGCATACCCTGAGGCGTGATGCTTTTCCCACTCTCAGTCAGTCAGATTTTCCGTTTGCGATGGAAGACAGTGACTACTAACACAACCAACCTAACTACCCCTACACTAAACACCTACTTAAACCACTCATGTTTTACTCTTCAGTTTACAGCGGTTCACAATTTCTTTCCAAAGGGGTTGTCGAAATAGTCTTGCACTCCCATTCATTTTGCATGATGGAGCTTTGAATTTCCTTGTTTCACTCATTATGGTTACTTCCGCTTGTTCAAATCTTCCTCCATAATGTTCCAAAATTTACATGTACACTCTTACACATGTCCACTTCTTTTTCTGAATCCTGATTACAAGTGGTATCCTTATATTTGTATGAGCGTGTGTTGAAAATTGGACTTTCTGAAGACGTATATCTTTCTGCTAATTCTTTTGATTTATCTGAGTTGTGGCCAGGGCCCAAGAATTAATTTCTGGTATTATCAGGTGTCCCCTTCAGCTACAGTTTGAATCCAATGAAAGGCTCTACAAAGTGTAGTGCAAAGTGATTTTCCTTCCACATAGGAAAAAGGTAAGTCATTCCTAAACTCCGACCATGGCTAAATTATCTGATGTTGGCATGGTTCAGAGAAAAACTACAAACAAAATTACATCATTACGCCTTCAGTTTCCATCGGTCTGGCCAGAAAGGATTTTTCTCCCATACCTTATCCCATTTAATCTTGTTTCCTTTGTCTTCATCCTTTCACTCTCTTCTTCATACTTAATTTCTCACGCTCCTCTCTAATTCACTTTCTCAATCTCTACTTTGGTTTCCCATTCCAATTATCATCCATCTGTTAATAACACTAGGTGCAAGAAAATTCCAAATGAATCAGATTTGGCTCAGGTTTTAGTTTTTTCTTCTTTTTTCCTCTTCTAAATAAAGTTTAGATAAGACCTGGAATCTGCAGCACAGATACTAAAACCTGAGTGAATACTAAAGCCTGAATTTTTGCTCCTACATCTGTATTTTGGCATCCAAACAAAAGTAGTTATTCAATGATTTTGAGTATCTGCAGCTGAAGTGTTAGGTGTTGCACTTAGACACCCACTTATAAAATGTTTTTAACTGCAAAATTTAAACGTTTATGGCAACAAAAGTCTTCTGTAAGAGAATCACTAATCTTGTCTAGAAATAAATGCTTCATACCAGTAAAGTTTAAAGTGCCCCATTCCAGTCCCAGGAAGGTTTTTATTCCACTCCTTCAGTGGGTTACAGGAGCAAAGAAGAGCAACAGAACATTTTCAGTTATTTATATTCCGGTCAGATATTTCTTTCCCTTATGCCAATGTAATAAAGAATTTTTGAAATAATGCCATGGATTTTTAGAAAATCCCGTACTGGTCTTTGAGGTTCAAATGAGGCTGTATCTTCAGTTAAGGATCAGTTACTGTTTGAAGAAACCCCCCATGACAGTCTGAGTCTGATTACTGCCAACATAGACATACTCCAGAGCAAGGCTTTCATAGTCTCCTGCAGTGTCTGAGTCACGACAGTCACTGTCCAGTTTTGGGTCCCTCACACTAAGGAAGAGGTGCTGGAGCAGGTCCAGAGAAGGGCAACGGAGCTGGTGAGGGGTCTGGAGCACAAGTCTTGTGAGGAGAGACTGAGGGAGCTGGGGGTGTTCAGCCTGGAGAAAAGGAAGCTGAGGGGAGACCTTCTCGCTCTCTCCAACTCCCTGAAAGTCCCAGGGGGGGTCGGTCTCTTCTCCCAAGGAACAAGTGATGGGACAAGAGGAAACGACCTCAAGATGCACCAGGGGAGGTTTAGATTATCACAGATTATAAAATCGCAGATTAATAAATGAGACCTCCTGACGTGTAGCACTATTCTGCTGCAGGGTGGACCTTACTCCCCCTAAATCCCCACTGTGCTCATCACCTTTACAACTTCAGCTTGAGAACATTTTTTTCACAACGTCAGTTACCTGCCTTTCTCTCTCCCTGTGCCCAGGACGAGAGGAATTTAAGCAGAAACAATGGAGTTCTAATGATTTAGGGGAAAGGTTACAATAAAAGTGCAATTACTTTGCATTTTTAACATTTCTTAAGGACTTCAGCATAGGTACACATGCGCAACCACAGCCTGAAGAGTAATCTCAATAATGCCACATTTCTCATATTATGTTTAATTAAGGTGTTTCTTAGCCAAGATAATGACATAAGAGTTCAAAAGCAGCTACAAGAGCCTAATTGATAATAATCTCCATTCCAAAGAGTATACAGAAATTTGGGAAATTAGAATGAAGAGAACTATTGGTCTTTCTAATTCACCCTTTTTCTTCGGACTGCTATTCATTAGCCATGCCCCAAAGTGCTCTCCACTCACTGCCGTTCAACTCCATGCTGTTTGAATCTTCATCTTTTGTTAGGCTTTTCAATATCCTAATTATGTTTTTAAGTGAAAAATCTCTCACTAAACCCCAACCTAAACCTCCTTCCCATTTCTCATTTCAAGTCACAGTGGAAACAAGACAATGGCCATTACAGAATTAGCCCTTTTTCATATGACATTTGTTACATTTAAGTTTTCCTGTCAGCACTATTTTTCAGACTACAGACATTCGAGCTCTGCAAAACAAGCATTGGCTGTAATATAGCCAAAGGCAACAGCAGCAAGGGAGCTTCAGTAACCATCTTTAGGGCAGCTTTTACATTTGGAATTGTCATGAATTATTTCTTTATTAATGACTTGACATTTTTAGACCAGCTAGAGGAATATGGACAACAAAAACCGTATCTGGTACCAGTGGCTATGTGGGTTTTATAGTGCTATTTGTAAACATAAAGCTTTGGTTCCTAGATCCAATCTCTCTCTCTCTGAACTAGGGGTCAAGATACGAGTGGGGGAAAAAGTAGGCAAATTGCTTTTTTTCACCCATTAAAAGTGATGAAGAACTTCCTTATACAATTTAAATGACATGTCCATGGTGGTACGTGAAAGATTGTCTCCCCACAATGCATTTTCCTTTGTAAACATCCTGTCAGCGTGCTTCAATGAGCTCTGGATTGTCTTATCTCTGCCTCAAGGGGAAAAAGTCAGTTGTCTTTATAATCCAGTGTTTTAGGATGTTTTAAAGGCTGATCCAGTCTATGAGGAAGAGGCACTTGCTGGCTTGTTCCTTAATCCGGGCCCCACTGATGGCTGCACTCACAGCAGAGCACATATTGGAAACTGATGGAGGTCCCTTCTGGGCTCAGCACTTGTGAAAAGTAGGGCATGGGAAGAAGCTTAATATGTGCTTGGGTCTTCTCCTGCAATGGGTTTACAAGATGCAGGTTGCCCAGAGAAGCTGTGACTGCCCCATCCCTGGAGGGGTTCAAGGCCAGGCTGGATGGGGCTTAGAGTAACCTGGTCTGGTGGGAGGTGTCCCTGCCCATGGCAGGGGGTAGGAACTGGATGATCTTGAGGGTCCCTTCCAATCCAAACCATTCTATGATTCTATGAGTGTGTGCCCTGGCAGCATGGGCAACCACACTGCACACCTGCATCACCCACCCTGAATGTAAGACAGGAAGAGCAACCAGGAAGGGGAAGAGAACACTCCATCATGTCCTTGGACCATGGGAGCTGCCTCTGCGTGCAGTCCTGGTTGAATTTGTTCTGTACCTGTGGCCGCAGCTGGCTCACTTTGGTCAAGCAGTTAGAGGCCCCATCTATGGCCTGGGAATACAGAGGTTGCCTCTACATCTCTCGAGGACAGTGTGGACTTGCATGTTCTTAAACAAAAAATATGAGCATAACTTCGCCAATCCAAACCATTCTATGATTCTATGAGTGTGTGCCCTGGCAGCACGGGCAACCACACTGCACACCTGCATCACCCACCCTGAATGTAAGACAGGAGCAGCAACCAGGAAGGGGAAGAGAACACTCCATCATGTCCTTGGACCATGGGAGCTGCCTCTGCGTGCAGTCCTGGTTGAATTTGTTCTGTACCTGTGGCCGCAGCTGGCTCACTTTGGTCAAGCAGTTAGAGGCCCCATCTATGGCCTGGGAATACAGAGGTTGCCTCTACATCTCTCAAGGACAGTGTGGACTTACATGTTCTTAAACAAAAAATATGAGCGTAACTTCTGTCCATCTACAACTCTTGATACTCATCCTACACAAACATAATGTTATAACAGCAGTAGGAGTGTTGTCTCAGGAACCAGCAAATCCTGTACTTTAATCCTACTCTAATCCTATTAATTTGTTATGTGACTCTGATGTGCTCCATTCATAAAATACAGAGAATACATTTTTTATTTTCCTAACTAGAAAAATCACAAGGAGAATTTTCTAAACTTTATATATTGATTTGAGCATATTATGTACTGGTGACTAAACACATTTATGCCTCCCTTGGAAGTCACTTTTGTTGCTAACTCAGATGAGGGATTGGGTTGTAATGAAATTGTATTATCTGTATTTATATTATCAGCAGACATACAACGGTGTCTATTTGAATTTCTTATACATTTTACTATTTTTAAATATTAAAATATGCAGCTTAGAAAATTATTTTTCTTTTGAATTCTTCACTATCTCTGATGTCATAGGTCTCTCATGCTATTATTAACGTAGTAATAGCTATACTGCCAGAAAAAAAATCACACATATAGAATGCACAATATAGGTTTTTTTTTTCTTTCTGGTACTGCATATTATATTTTCTTCATTATAACAAAACATCTCTTCCTCAGATGACCCTCAGGAGAATGTGAACTTTGTGTTGTGATCTGAAGGGCTTGCATTATACATTTGCCTGGAGCTTTCATTATTAATAGAGGCTCCTTGAGCACCTCTTAGAGGACTGACATTCATTTGAGACCTCTGGGTTCCTAAACTTCCCTGACCTTGCAGCATTAACTCAAGATTCACGGTCTCAAGTAGAATGGATAAATCAAATAAAACATTTTTATTATGAGGTCTCCAAAGTTGCTAAGTTGACAGCAAAATAGACACAATAAAATTACATTGAAAAATGTTACTCTAGAACAATATGCTTTTATTCCCCAGTTTACGATATTTTCCTTTTATTTCTATTAAAGCAAAGAAATAATTTATTCTCTTCTAGCATGGTGCTAGCATTTTAAAGTAAAAATATTTATTAATTTAATTATATTGTCCTTGTAGTCAAATTTGCATAGAAATTTTTTCAAAAATTATTTTCATGAGTGTTTGAACAGTCAAATTAACTTCATGGTTGTTTTACAGTAACATTACTCTTCACCAGCCATAAGATGTCAGTCAGTACAGCTGCAACATGAGACCCTGGCAGGGATAGGTATTGGATTTGTTTTATGTCAAGGTCTTCCTTCAGATTTTTCCGTAGACTCCCTGCTGAATGGTTTTTCTTTTTAACGTGTCCTGAACCTCCCGTGTTTTGAGTCACCCTGAGCGCTTTGTTCCTTTGTTTCCAACATCTGGAGATGCAGAACCCAAGAGGAGAGGACACTCGGAGAAAAATCCCAGCCCCACTTCAGACAACACCAAAACCCCCTTGGTTTTGTGGGGTCCAGAACATGCTGCTCAGCAAAGCGCAGCTGGCACCTGTGGAAATCTGACATTTGGTGTTCTTTCTACTACTGATGTTGATGTTTCTACCACAAAACATGCTAGTAAGGGGACATTTCTTGAACCTTTGTAAGATATCCAGGTATCTGTAGCACACAGCATGCATCTGAGTCCTCAGGGTTCATTCCTCCTTATGTGTATGGTAACCCAGAACAGATAATTAAAAGCATAAATGTCTTTGTCATGTAATTAACAGGACACCTGTAGAAATAGGTGGGGGAAGGGAGCCTTTAGGCAAATGTAGTCACAGAATCATAGAGTGGTTCAGGTTGGAAGGGACCTTCAAGATCATCCAGTTCCAGCCCCCCTGCCCTGGGCAGGGACACCTCCCACCAGACCAGGTTGCTCCAAGCCCCATCCAGCCTGGCCTTGAACCTCTCCAGGAATGGGACAGCGACAGCTTCTCTGGGCAACCTCTTCCAGTGTTTCACCACCCTCACAGCAAAGAATTTCTTCCTAGGATGTAGTCTAAATCTCCCCTCTTTCAGTCTAAAACTGTTCCCCCTCATCCTATGGCTCCCCTCCCTGATCCAGAGTCCCTCCCCATCTCTCCCGGAGCCCCTTTAGGGACTGGAAGGGGCTCTAAGGTCTCCCTGGAGCCTTCTCTTCTCCAGGCTGAACAACCCCAGCTCTCTCATCCTGTCAAGCCTAGTCCTCTGTCTAGGTGGACGTACTCTTTCATGGGAGCTCTTTTTGAAAGCTGTGTTAGCAGAAGATGCGTGAGCTCTAGACCATGTGACAATCCTGAAATCCTCACAGCTGTGTTGTATTACCCTCTCTGGGGTATGCAGTTCTGTTTGAGGGATGTGATGTAGCATGTTTTCAGAAACACAAGTCCATCGTTTTATTTTCAATACACTGTTTTTTTAATAGATTAGGCAAAGGGTACTGTGTTTAGACTTATATTTAGCAAGGCACTGTAAAAAGAGGGATGATAAACTATGCACAAGGATATTTGTGTACCTAAGCTCTCTGAATTTTCCTTTGAAAGTAAATCACCACCCCAAATGCAAATAAGAAGGTTGCATCTGATGTGCCACCTTAGGAACCTAATTTAAGTGATTTGAATATATGCCTGGAAGTATCTTTTTCCACTGACTACAGAAAAAGTCCAGGGTAATTATCTGGGATAAATTATTCACTAAAGTTAGGTTCCTGAACTTAGACAGTATGACTGTCTCTATTCTCCATCTCTCTTGTCTTAGTTAGACTACTAAAGGTGGGCAACCAGCAGATGGGGATGCAAAGACACAAAGCAACCACATCTGGTCAAAGAGTGAAGAAATTAAGCCAAAATATTTACAGAGGGATATGTCCCTATTTTTAAGTAAAAAAAAAATAAATTGGAAATGATTTGAAGATTTTCCCTTTTGGGAACAATTTCTTCACACTCCCTAGAGAAGGACATGGCTTCTGGAAATAGTGCCTATTTTGATTTACTCAGGACATGAAAATGGCCTGGGATTAACCCAAGGCAGGATGACACCTCAGAAAGTTTCATGTGTTTTTTAATGTCTGGAAACCCTTCAAAGGGCACACCAGCTCACAGAGAGTTAGGGTAGCATTAAAACAACACAGAAATACTGAGCAAGAACAATACCAGCTCCTTCCCAGAGGTGTTTGTGGCAAATGACGTGTCTGTGGTGGTCCCTCTCCCACTGAGGGTGAGACACTACGGCTTCCAGCTACCACAGAGGTTCAGGCTAAGGATAGAGAGCATGGAGCAAACATGAGGCAGAGGCACAGTTCACAGTCCTGTGTGCAAATAAAACCAGGAAATGTCACAGTTCCTGCAAACTGTGGGCCATGGGACAGACCTGAGGGTGCCCACCAGGACTGGAGAGCAAGGGATGTGCTTCGTTCTTGTTCCAGTGGAGAATAAAGTACCAGGCCCGTTTGCCTGACTTTGGAGAAAAGCCAATGGTTTATCCCATGGGGAATAAATTATATGCATAAAATATGAGGCATCGAGTAATGTAATTAGCTCAATTTAGATGCACTATTGACATGACACTAGTGCTTATTACTAATGAATACACTGCTAGTGAATGATTAATAATGGGAGTATCCAGCTACCGTGCTTATGAATGCTTTATTGTGGAAAGGTGGAAAGTTCATTTAAGCTGTTGGATTTTGTGGGCCAGTTGTTTACATCACTTTTGACCTTTTTTGATCTGCTATTCTGAATCAGGTTTGTAAACAAAGGGAAAGAATATGAATTGAGTTTTGAAGGAAATTGGGTGTCAAAGGTAATGGGAATGTCTTGAATACCTTCACTACATTCTGTTTGCACCATACTTCCAGTTAAGTGTCTCACCACCCTCACAGGAAAGAATTTCTTCCTAAAATCTCATCTAAATCTTCCTTCTTTTAGTTTAAAACCATTCCTCCTTGTCCTATGGCTCCCCTCTCAGACCTAGAGTCCCTCCCCATCTCTCCTGGAGCCTCTTTAGGGACTGGAAGGGGCTCTAAGATCTTCCCCAGAGCCTTATCTTCTCCAGAGTGAAAACCCCAGCTCTCGCAGCAGAGGTGCTCCAGCCCTCTGAGCATCTTTGTGGCCTCCTTTGGACCCACTCCAACAGGTCCATGTCCTTAGGATCATCCCTTCCTTACAGAGATGTGATGGAAGGGACCAGGTCTTGTCCAAGTTCATTAAAGTTCATCTGTGGCTTCTGGCACCAGAGCTTTAATAACAATCTCTGGCCTGGGAAACTGGTGGCTTTAGGGCAGCTCTGGTTTTTAAGGTAGAGCTCAGGGAGGGCTGGATGCCTTCAAAGTGGTGGCTGATGCTGGGAAGACAAAATAGCACCAGGTTTTCTCAGGGGGGCACCGGAACTGCCAGCAAACCCAATCCATCATAGCCTGATGTTCCTCTGCTTGCCAGAGACCAGTTGGACCCACTGAGATGGATTCAGGGAGTGTTTCAGGCCTCTCTTGGCACTTGCTGTTACATCCCAGGGTAGCTGCTGCCTAATGTAATAAATCAGGGGTTCCAGGTGCATCAAAACTACACGCATAACCAGCTTCGTACTGGAAACACCAGCTGGAGCCTCATCAAGCCCAAAATATTTCCTGACCTGTTTGGAATCTGAGCAGTTGGATGTAGAGATGTGGTGTCTTGTGACAAGCTGGCTCAGCTTCTGGTTTTGAAGCAATTCCACTGATGAGATTTTGCAAGCCCAGAATCACTCTTGTTACGCCCTTGCTAATTGACTAATACCCAACTTTTTCCCATGTGAAAAGGAAGATATTTTTGAAAAACATGTCTGCCTGATGGTAAATAAAAGTTTTCAATTAAAAAAGAAAAGTATAATTTATCTAAATTTGGGGGTATTCAAAGTCATGTTATCAGTCCAGAGCCTGGGAAGTTGAACAAGCCCCCACAGAGACTGTCCCTATATGACCACAGAGCAACCTCCAGCAGTGATTTGGCATTTTCAAACCAGCCCAAAAATCTGTTCTGGGTTTCCCAGCTCCATTCTCCTAGATACCTCCACAGCACTCAAGACAAAGCTTCCTGTGAATGGGTCGCATGTAGGATGTCATATGAATAGAAATTGTATAAATATAATCTTAAAAAGAAGGGTTTTCCCCAACAGCTACTTTATTAATGGAGCATCTCCTTTCAATGGGGATGCCCCAGGCACCAAATGAGTAGCTCTGAGCAACATGACTTGTAGAAGCTTTTGTTTTACATAGCCCCACATACTTTGTTAAATTTCCAGCTGAAAAGCAAGCAACTCTGTCATGGAGGCAGAATTTCCTCTTATGTTCCAGTTTGTGCATTGTTTTTTCCCCTGGGAGTCACCAATTGAAAACCAAATTGCATTTAGTCGGGGGTAAACATTTTACGAGTCACATTTTGTTCTGAATTCCTAAGTAGGGGTCTGGTTTGTGTGAGCAGGATTGAGTCCCGGCTGCAAACTCACCACCCAAAAAGACAAACTGGTCAGGGCATTTCATGACCTCATCCTTCACCTCTGGATTCGCTTCATTAGTCTGCAGAATTAAACCCCAAATAAATGTCCTCAGACTTGCTTGGCCTTTTCAGCACACACCCTGCACAGCCCCTTTTGCAGCAGTTTTCCTCCTCTTCCTTAGTCCAGATTAATATTGTGAGTCCTAGGAATCGGCTAACCCCTGATCTACTGGATTGTATCAAACTATTTTGACAGAAGTGTCAGGTTTTTAAACACTGTGGACCAAAAATCACACAGTAGTTATGATTTGTGAACTGAAACAGCTCTTCTTGTAGAGATTATTTGCTTAGGAGTGAAACAACAACTTGTTGAAAGATCTGAAAAAAAATGGAACCGTAAGTGAACATGTGGTGCATTGTTTATCATAGATCATGTATTAGTTTAGTACAATTATATGAAATTATAAAGGAAAATAAATAGACTTCAGGAAGCAAACACTGCTTGTAAACTAGGTGACTTCTGTGTGTGCCATCCTGGGTTCTCTTTCCTTTTTGAATTAAATATCCTAGAGGAGACTGCAAGTGATTCCCAGTTCCAAAGGCAGCTACAGCAGATAAAATAATTCTCCTGGAAGCCAGACTTTTGGTTTTTTTTTTCTGGCATGCTGTACATCAGGCAAAGCATTGCAATCTGGACTGCAGCTGATAAAAATGGGAGTCTTCCCCTCCTTATAAAACGTATGAGTATTTGTTAGCACTTGCTGTGATTTTCCCCAGAAGACTATTCCTGTGTGAACATAGAATAAAAGGTCCCAAATCTCCAATCAGATATGGGGGGATGGAGCCTGAAACCCAACAAGGCTCCACACAAACCACAGCGCTGTATCCACCATCCCACGATGGCTCAGATTTCAGGATCAATGCTCTAATTATCCCAAACTTGAAAAGTATGCTAAAAAAATGGTTTTTGCCAAATAGAGGAGAAGGAAATGGAAAAGCCATTTCCAGTGTGAACAGACATGTCTATGCCATAAAGACAATTGGGGTTAGTTTCAACAGAGTTGTCAACTGTCACTGTCAACCCTGGGAGTGTTTAATCATTGCCGTAGTGATATATCCTTCAGGATGGGAGGTGCTATTAAGGTGTTGTGTTTCCTTCTAAAAGCTTCTAACAGTAGAATGACTGCCCCGGTGTTATACAGTTGGGAGTTAGGAGCAAGCAGGGTATTTACCATCCAGTATTCACATTTTCAGAGGGTATTTTGTGCCACTTGGGTCATGGGAAGTTTTGACACATAAGGAGGGCTGCATGTCCCCAATTCTGCCCTTGCTTTTCCTCCAGACTTCTTGCCTTCCTAGTTGTAGTTCTCGTTTCTCCGAGTTCTGCCCCCTCAAATGCCAAATATTTCCACTCCATGCACACAGATGAGCTTTACAGCATGTGCATAGTAAATCTAATACTTCTGTGTCACATTAGACCCACCGCACCACTAGTACCACTATGGGTACAGTAAGTGTGAAGAGGGTCTGATTCTTATTTAAAACAGTGTGCTCTTGCATGCTGGGCTTCACAGCCCATGCACATGTATTTCTTCATGGCCAATTCTTGACTGCAATATCCCTTCCTCCTTCTTCCATCCTGCTCTCCACAGGGGGGCAATTTTTGATAAAGCTGTTTCTATTCTGGACCCCCAGTGGAAGACGCGGTGTTGTGTGCTGAGCTCCTGTGACAGCCCAGCTCCAAACATAGGATGGCAGGCTTCAGGCTATCTCACAGAATCATACAACCATAGAATGGTTTGGGTTGGAAGGGACCTTAAAGATCATCCAGTTCCAACCCCCTGCCCTGGGCAGGGACACCTCCCACCAGACCAGGTTGCTCCAAGCCCCATCCAGCCTGGCCTTGAACCCCTCCAGGGATGGGGCAGCCACAGCTTCTCTGGGCAACCTCTTCCAGTGTCTCACCACCCTCACAGGAAATAATTTCTTCCTAGGACATAGTCTAAATCTCCCTCTTTCAGTTTAAAACTGTTCCCCCTCGTTGTATGGCTCCCCTCCCTCATCAAGATTCCCTCCCCATCTCTCCTGGAGCCTCTTTAGGTACTACTGTGGCAATTTGTCTGTAGTGCCTCAAAAAACCCATCTCTCCTGGAGCCCCTTTAGGTACTACTCTGGCAATTTGTCTGTAGTGCCTCAAAAAGCTATGTATTAAATAATTCATATATGTATTACTCACTCTGTTCAGTAATTATGTAGAGGATTTGAGAAACAGCCACCAAACTGACAAGTGCAGCAAGTGTTAAATCTCAGTTTAATAAATCCACATGACGTTTCAGTACAAGGCACATGAATATTCACACTTCTGCAAAAAGTTCTTCAGGTTTTCTAATCACATGCTGAAAGGTGGGCCATGCTATTGACAGCATAGTTTGGCTGCGGCCGTAAATAGTCCTATAAAGTTTCCTATAGGAGACAGTTGACTACCCACAATGCCTGCACAAATCACAGACATGCAGATTTTTCAATCATTCTATGAATATCCCACATAATAATTCATATATGTATTACTCACTCTGTTCAGTAATTATGTAGAGGATTTGAGAAACAGCCACCAAACTGACAAGTGCAGCAAGTGTTAAATCTCAGTTTAATAAATCCACATGACGTTTCAGTACAAGGCACATGAATATTCACACTTCTGCAAAAAGTTCTTCAGGTTTTCTAATCACATGCTGAAAGGTGGGCCATGCTATTGACAGCATAGTTTGGCTGCGGCCGTAAATAGTCCTATAAAGTTTCCTATAGGAGACAGTTGACTACCCACAATGCCTGCACAAATCACAGACATGCAGATTTTTCAATCATTCTATGAATATCCCACATACAGAAACCAGTGTCTGTATTGAGGATACTGTAAATTTTAAATTAGTACTTAATATTCTTTTGAAAAGAGAAAGACTTCTCCCCTTCCCTTATTTTTTGGGGATCTTTTGTAGCTAGTTACTGCGGTGGTGATAATATAAAATTCTGTATACAGAAACCAGTGTCTGTATTGAGGATACCGTAAATTTTAAATAAGTACTTAATATTCTTGTGAAAAGAGAAAGACTTCTCCCCCTCCCCTATTTTTTGGGGATCTTTTGTAGCTAGTTACTGCGGTGGTGATAATATAAAATTCTGTGTTTGTATATGAATATATTCATATATTTTGAGGGACATCTGCAATTATTCAGTAGCTTCCTCGTTTAGATTTGCATTGGTGAACATTCTTAATATTAATTTATGTCCATGCAAGAGGTGAATATTAAGGTAAGTCAAGTGTCTTGGAGTTTTATATTTGAGAACTTTTATATATTTCTTCATAACTTCAAAAAACTAGAAAGTTTTACGACGCTTCCATCCTCCCACCAACCCCCCAGATTTGCCAACACCTTGTGCTGTTCATTACTCATGGCAATTAATTTCCAGAGAAGAATATGTGTTTCTAGCTAAGAGGAAGCCTATGCCATGGTTTTGTGATAGAATAGCATTTTTCCGATGTTCAGAAAAACACAGGTGAGCTCACACAAATTGGTGAGCTCTGCTTCTGCAGTGGCTGTTTAATAATGCAATGGCTCCCCAGCTCATTTTTCTTGTGGTATAGCTTAGCTCCGTTGAAAGCACACTTTTCTGTCAAAAGAAGCTGACTTACAGCCCAATTTATTTTTATTTTATTTACTTTTATTTATTTTAATTTACTTATTTAATATGCCCTCTGGTCTTCTTTGTCCCTCTCTTTTTTTAATCCCTCCTCCGGAACTGAAAAATGGGATAATATTTGTGTTTACGCTAAACTCTCAAGCCCATCCTGTTGAAATTTGCCTGAATTTGGGGAAAAAGAGCTCGTACGGGCCAGCAAACATGGCTGCCCCACAGAAGTGGCTGAAATTACCCATGATAATTGTTTTGGTATTATCTCTGCTGTTACTCCAGCGTGATATATTTACTGCCTTGCCCTGGCAGCGATACAGCAGGGCGATATGGGCAAGGACATGGCAGACATTCCTGTGTTTGCAATTAGGGTTCCTTGCACATACCAGATGAACTGAAGCGTGGCACGAGTGCCTGTGTGTTTCTTCGGTCTAAATCCACACACTTGCTCTAAGCTTTCACCAGTCTGGCAGAGGAATGTCTCGTATTCAGCCTTTCCTCTTCAGCCGATAGAAATTTTTATTACATTACAAGCGTGTTGAAACGTTGGGACCATCTTCTGCACATCTGATGCAAACCAGGAGGCCAATTTTTTTCACTCATATGAGCCGTTCAATTAATTTCAGTGAAATAATTTTCATGGCCAGAGTGGATAAACATCAGCAAAAATTCAGACTTGAGCTTTTTGTTATATTTGTTATGAATGAACGTGACGCAGCTATGAAATTGGGAAGTGAACCTCGTGAAACTGTTAAGTATCACAAAGGGTACTACCAGGGAAATCCTGCTTCCAATGAAATTAATGGGAAACCTGATGTATAGGACAAGCATCAGAAATATGGTGTATAACCACAAGAATTCTCAGGCATATGCTCTTCGTTAAACAGTTTAGAAATTTTTCTTCTTACATAAAATCTAATATTAAGAATATTTGTGTTAGTCTAGAACTCAAATAATTTGAAGAGCTCTTCATTTCAACAGATCACCTTTCACACGGTGGGTTTTCTTATTTGTGGTAGAAGACTGAAATTTGTTTCCACTGAGGAACATAATTGTATTCTGCATGAAGTATTGTACGTGAATTGGGAGTATGTGATATTTTTTTCTAATTAAAACCAAGCTTATGCCTAATTACATCTGAGTAAGGATTTCAAAACTTGGGTCTGACAGGTTTTGTGCCTGTGATAATTTTATTGCGGCAAATAAATCACATTCAGTCTTATGAAGCTACATTCATTGCAAGAGGGGAAAACAGGACCAGGCCAAGACAACTTCATCTTTAGAACAACTGGAAGCTCCTTGTGAAATTTAGTAGTCTCAGGAATATTTTGAGACAACCTCTGAGGGCCTGTGTCCAGGCTGATCTGGAAGATGGAATGATGGATCAGAGTTGCTCCCAGATTTTCCAGCCATATCCCTTGTCTTCAGCTGGGGCTTCTGCAGAAAAGCCCTGGGGCTTGGGTTTTGGAAAAACGTATGATAGTCATACATGTTGGAGCCTATAGAAAAAAGCAACCCAACGCTGCCATGCTTGTTATATATCAATGCATTCTGAAAAGTATTTGAGTTCTCCTTTCAATAACCAGCCAGAAAATATTTACAATTATTTTAAGTTCCCCGTAGTCTAAACAAATTTGCTCATTAAAAACAACTGAGTAATAAAAACAAACGTACCCAAGCATGTAAACCAAATGCAAAAATCTGCCAGTCATTTGTGAAAATGGTTTTGATTTGGCTATAGTTAAATTGGTGGGGGCATTTATTTTCTCTCTGTACAAACGATGTGGTTTTACATAAAGGGTTTAATAAAATAGGTGGCATTAGTGAGATGCAAAGAAACGTGTCAGGGCTGTTATTTTAACCTAACAATATTGAGAGGAAAAAGCAATAGGCACTGCGGGGGTTTTTTGAGTCAAATATACTTAGTACTATCTCTTGAGAGAGGAAAGCCAGAGCTGTGGTGCTAAATGCTCAGTGATAAATGCTCAACTACTTACAGAAATAAGTAACATAAATTGTACTTTCATATTCTACTACTGTACTCGAATATTCTACTTTTCCTATAGAACATGTTCTATAGGGTGCTCTGAGCCTGAACACCTCTGAGCCTGAACACCCCATTGCCATAGTGGTAATCTCATAAATGGTATCTCATTAATTGGTGCTGGACCAAAAGTAATAATAGCTGAAGTATATAATGGTTTATATGGGCAATTTAGGCTCCTGACTAGTTTGTTCACCAGGTAGGTGAACATTTTTATCACCAGGCAGATACATTTTTGTTAAATACAAATATCACATCTCAAATTTATATCACAACCTCATTTTGGGTAACATCAATTTAAAATGTTGCAATTCAAACCTTTAGTTCAAAACAAAGTGTATTGTCTCCAGTTTGCTCAACAAAAATAGCACTTGAACATAATGATATTCGGTATTTCCTAGCAATTAATTTTCATTTCAGTAAAACACCATATGCTCTGGAGCAAATATTTTGGACAAAAACTTTGCGTTTAGAACGTTTCCCACACAATGAAATGCCAGTTTAGGCTTATTCTGTGACTGGGAACTGCATTTCTAAAACTTTATGGTGAACATTCATTATATTTTTCCTGCACACACTGTTAGTCAAAGCAGAACAATATTTAATTAAATACCTTAACAGACACAGTGGGAAAAATCTGCACAGATCTGCACGGACATTCACTGACTTCCAGGGAGTTTAGAAGGATTTACACTGTCACTAACAGAGAGCAACATTTGGCCCTGCTCCTTTGCTTTATCCGCATACAGATTTCTAAATCTCAAATCTGGACTCTCCCAGCCTCTCCACACATTAATTTCTTTATCTGATCGCATAATGGTGTCCAAATCTCTTCAGTTTAGGCACATAACAGTGTCTAAATCTCCCTAAACAGGGAGATTTCTGATGTCAGATGTTCTCCTGCACCTTCCAGACACGCACAGGGCAATGGGAAGACAAGTTGCATGTAGATCACGTGGCACTTTGTTGTCCTAATTTGTTCATTTCCCAACCATTTTCAGCGCTAAATTATTAATTGCAAATTAAGGCTGGCTTTTTTCCCCTGCACCTCCCTTGCATAGAACAGCACGGGGGACTTCATAAAGAACGAGCTACGGTGACACTGAAACTTTGGCACAACTCCATAGAGACAGAGAAGAGTTGCCAGCTCGTTCACAGATTTTTTTCCTTCCCTGGCCAAACACATGCCCTCCCTTTCGAGAGCAGCATCTCTCCCAGGGTCGGAGGAGAGAGCACCAGCACTCAGGATTTGCTGTGATTCTGCCATCTTCATCCAAATTAAAGGGGGGAGGATAACCTCTAACTGCCCCTTTTTAGGCTAGAATGGATTTACCTGCAATTATGTTTACCGTGGTTTTTAAGGAGATTTACATACGGTTTCCAGCTACGAAAAAGTACATCAGAAAAATGTGTAAAATACCACAGCCTGCGAGACAAGCAAATCCTTTCTTTTTCAATGGCATCAATAACTTCCAGCCACGTTAATGCCTGGTTGCATATGTCTGCAGTAAATCTTCACCTTCTTCAACACCTCCGCGTGATTTGCTGTCTCTGGGTATCCTGACACCTTTTCTCATGTGAGAACTTTATGGCTTGATAACCATAAAGGGACAGCTGGCTCAGTGGAGTGGTTACTACTTACTCTCACCTCCTAGTTAGTAGGAATTTAAATATATAGAAATGCATGTACAATTCTGGCTTGTAACCTGATCTGTGGGAAATGTTCCTTTATGTATGAGCTTATCGCTGTGGGGATACGTGTCTTGTATCAGCAGTGGCTTTGTAAGTCCCTTTGAAATAATAAAGCTATTAGCAATGGGCTCAGTCTGCTGAACACCCCCGAACTCTGGAAGAGGCTGGATCCAGCCCTTGATCAGTCCTATTTCCAGCTTTGACTGCCTCTGTCCCTGCTGTACAGAGAAATCAAAGGCATAGGTAGGTATTATTTAGAAAAAATATTTAAATTGCCTGTGCTGAAGGTACTTTTGTGGCTGCTTTTATAAATGAGGAAAAAGATCAAGGAATTAAAAAGGTTCTCTTAATTTCTCCCTCTTCCTTTCTCAGGGTTGTGCTCATGATGTCTTATTTTGGAGCTGATGCAGTAAGAGTCTCATTTGCATGGGGCTGGGGCTCCCTGTGATTTCCCCTCTGCAGGAGCAGCAGACTGTCTCATACTTTACAGAGCAGGCAGACCTGCAAGGACAGTGACTAATTGCCTTCATTTATCATGCTTCCAGGCACCCTTTCAGGTAATCTGATTGAAATCTCCACGTGTCAGTGACTGAAGAGCCATCAGTTCACAGGACAATCACAGAAAAATACTGAGGTTTTGGTATTCATTATTCTGGTTGCCAAGGCATTTAATTACTATAACACAGAGGGAATAAAATGCACATATGTCAATTGCTAATAAAACTGAATTCTTCAGTATTGCCTCTAGAAATCCTAAATTCAACAATTTCAGCTTTGCGGTTCCTGTTCCCTCATCTCACTGGAATGGGAAAGAAGAGACAATACAGGAGAACTGTTTCCATGTGGCTGGGAAAGAAAGGATATGGAGCAAGAAGGAGGATCACCACATCTGATCCAAGCAACCTGTTGCTATTGAACTGTTTTCCTTCAGCTTCCCAGCAACGTTAAGGCATCCTGTGTGTGGCCTTTTGCATGGGGAATGCAGTGGGGACCAGACAGTGAGCTGCTGCAGGAGCTTTTCCTCCTCTCATACCACTGAAGAGAGGTCCTGGCCACAAGGAAGGTGCTTAGGAAGGTGCCATAAAAGTTGTTCTTCCTCTCCTGTGGTGAGGAAAGGGACGTGTACAAGATGGGGTCAGTGGCTGGAGCATGTCCACCATGGCTTCCTCAGCACAAGAAAACCTTTTTGCTGTCAGTACCTTTCAGCTGATTGAACCCTGGAGAATCTTTCAGGTAAAAAAGAGCTGGAGGTAATGAAATGGAATAGCTAGAACCGGCAGCTGTCATGTTTCTCAGAAGCCAGAAAGCTTGCCATGTCTTCACCCTGGAGAAAAGAAGGCTCCAGGAAGACCTTATAGCAGCTTTCCAGTGCCTAAATGGGCTCCAGGAGATATGGGGAGGGACTCCTGATCAAGGAGGGGAGCCATAGGATGAGGGGGAACGGTTTTAAACTGAAAGAGGGGAGATTGAGATGAGATCTCAGGAAGAAATTCTTTGCTGTGAGGGTGGTGAGACCCTGGAAGAGGTTGCCCAGAGAAGCTGTGGCTGCCCCATCCCTGGAGGGGTTCAAGGCCAGGCTGGATGGGGCTTGGAGCCACCTGGTCTGGTGGGAGGTGTCCCTGCCCATGGCAGGGGGTTGGAACTGGATGGTCCCTTCCAACCTGAACCATTCTCTGATTCTATGATTTTACATCTCCAAGCATCTGCAAGGAGATCCCATAGTATGATAACAAAAGCTGTGTTTTCTTGATGGCTTCTGTGATAAAAATTCCACTGGACTGCTTTGATGATGTCTTGAAAAGTTTCTTAAAAATTACCTTTTTCTGCCAAATTACTGGTACCTCTTCTCAAAGCTTGTCCCTTGCCAGCATGTTTTCTTTTCAGTTCCAGATGTGAAAAATATTGTTCTTTACTTTTACACACCACTTTATTAAACTCTTCTCAATTCATAGGATGTGCTTTAAGTTCTGTAATATGAAATCCCCAATTATTTCATTAAAATTTTAAGCTTCATGCTCCTCCCTTGGTAAAAGTCACAGTGCTGTACCCAAACTCTGGGACTCCTTATCAGTTTTTTTTTTTTGCCTAACGGAATGAAATGTTACCTTGGAATTCCAAGCCCTTAAAAAACATGTTTGTGCACTTCATGGGAGACCAGATTCAGTGGTGCAGAAGCCACTTTCACTTCCTCTGTTCCTAACTCTTTTGTTACTTTTTCCAGAATTCACTCAAGGCAAGAGTTACTCTTTAGTTAAGAAGAGTTATATTTTATTATGCTCATTCTCTATACCATTAATTCGAACTTTTCCTCTTGAAATCACATTTTGAGCAAAAAAATCTTATGCATGGAAAGATGTCAGTTTTCAGGCATGAAAATGAAATGGTAAAAAAACCTGTGTTTCCAATTGCAATATTCCACAAGAGAATGTACTCAATAAAAGTAATTATTGTTTAGACAGAGATTTTATTTTCCTATTCGGTGCATTCTTGGAATGGAAAATATTGCACTGGTCCATTGACTGAAGATTGAAAATTTCCTTTATTTAATGTTCTAGAGATCTACTAAATATGTTTTCACCCAGATCAGTATCAGTATAAGTCTGTTGTTGTATGCTGTATGGTATTGTGTTACCTCCATGATATATTTTGAATCCCACACACATCCATTACTGTACAATGGGCAAGCGCTTTCCTTTTGGCTATGCTCTCTTAGATATTTCCTTACACCTGACTGACATCCCCAAATACTTATTCTGTTTGTTAAATATATATTTATAATTTAATGATACATTCCAAGACTGGTCGCTTTAAGGCATCAGGTACTTGGAAAGTTTGCAGGGCAAAGCCAGTGCATATTTGTACACATTTCATTCCCTTTTTAGGGTCACCTCATCATTTGGAATATAATCCCTTGGACTACAGACAAGGGCTCTGTTTTATTCAAGTTCTGCACCTACAATCAGAACCTGAGCCCCGTCAAGAGCTCATGAGTCTCTCCTGGACTCTTTGGGTCTCACACCTTGCTGATTTTCCATCCTCTGAGTGGGTGGGAAGTGTTTCTGTCAATACTGTCCCTACATTCCCTAGCAATTATTCTAATTGATTCCAATTTATATCAAGGCTCTACAGTTCACAAGCTTTCATATAGGAAAGAAAAATCAGAAGGTTATTTACACTACCGATGTGCCTCTGAATGGTGACAGAAATATAACGTCAACAGAAGCCAATGAGAAAATTCCCCTTCCTGGAGAGAGGGAGGAAAAAAGCCCATGGTATGCAATTATTTCTATAATTAATTTATAAAGATATTTTACTGTGATCAAACTCCTAAAAAAAGTGAGATTACCAGTGACAAGGGGAAAAAAATCCATCAATGTGCAACATGAGATTGTAGTAAATGTTTTTTCCAAACCTGTATTTTAACTAAATTAATTTTTCTTGAATGCCACTGGAATGTCTGCAGTCACTGGACTGTGCATTCCTAATAGTTTTCAGTAAGGAACAGAAAGTAGAAGGCTTTTTGTGTGGTTTAATCAAATCAAAGTTTCACTGATTTTGGAAGGCACTTAGACCCTCTACCCTCCTGCCATTCCAGAAACTGTCCCATACGATTGTGTGACATCCTGTGGACAGTATCATGCCACGTGTTGCATGGGGCAGGAGGGCGTTTGCCTGTTTGGCAATGCAGAAAGGTTCAGCTCTGAAGGGGAAAGGAGAGATGCTTCTTTTGGCCACTTAATCGTTCTTGTACATGGAAAAAGGTTGGTTGAAATTTCTCAGAGAGGTTCCAGCTGTTAGAATGAGTTTTAGGAAAGACGGATTAGTGGATATAACCAAAGTAATGACCAATCTGAACTGTACTTTAACCCTTAGGTAGGTCTACAACTTATCAAAGCAAGTCTATGTTTACAGGTGATAACACCTTAAAACTGAACAGGTTCTTCTGCATGTAGACATGACTCTTAAAGTGAATACATTTGGGCTGATTCCAGTGTCCCAAGAGGCAGAAAGGGAAAGCAAACTCCTGGCTTTCAGGTAAGAAAACCTGCCTGTGGTGGTGCTGCTGAGGGTTTGGGTGAAGGTGAGTTGGGGCAGGGTTGGGGTTTTATGTTTATTTTTGTAAAGGAGGCCCAGGGTAATTCTCCTGAAGGATGCTCAGCAGGAAGAAGTGTGTCCGTTCCAGTTGGGCTGAGCCAGTCGGGCACCACTTTTTGTTTTCTTGGGGAGAAGCCATGATGGGTCTCCACATCTGCTGCCCAGGGAGGGGTAAGGGATGCAGGTCATGCTGCGGGAAGGAGAGAGGCAGCATGTGCTCAGGACTGGGATGCAGCCCGGGATTCCCACCCAGGGAATGCTGACTACAAGGCTCTGGCCAGCAGCAAGGTCAAAGATCCTGGAGACACAGACCCTCACTGATGGTTTGATTTAAATTCAGTCGTCTGGGCGACTTCTTGGGCAATTAGCTGTGCCTCGCAGATAATTCACAGATATAGCCCTAGAACCTAGAGGGCTGAGATTAAAACCTATAAAATGATTCCTTCAGGCTGGAGAATAAAAGCCTGAAGGCATGTGAATGTCTGCAGAGATTGTATTTCAGGGGACAGATTATGTCAGTAATCATTAATGTGCTACCTTTTAGTACCACATGAAAATTTTCCACTGTAGAGAAGAATGAGCAAGGTTAATTTTTAGTGCTTTAGAAAAAAATCAGCAAATACCTGTAAACACTCCTAGTCTGCAGGTGAGGTATCCCAAACCCACCTGTTGGGTGAAAAAAAAGCACAGCTATGAGAGAGCTCCACTCAAATTACAGTGTAAAAAATAAAGAATGAGCCCGTGTGACTTTTAGCATTGCCAAACAGGCCTAGAAAATTAAATTGGTTTGACCTGACTGTACGATATGTGTTGTTTTCCAAACACATATTTTTCTTGCTGAGAACATTTTTTCAGGAGTTTGTTCATCAAGTTGCAATTATTTCAATGTTATGAACCACAAGCCATCACTAGGTTAACCACAGATTTATTCCTGTGATAGGCAAATCCAGCAAGCACAAAGGCTTCCAGTGGGTTCTGCCATCCCAGGAACCAGTTTGCAGCTGGGATGCTCCCTTCACTGCACTGAAGTAATGCTAGAGATACTGCTGCAGGAAGAAGACCTTACTGAAACAGCAAGCACCCTCTGAGCAATTCCTTAGGAGAGTTTCTTAGCGTTGTTTTAGCTTCTTATACATCTTTTTTTTTTTTTTTAAAGATTCACAGAGCAGCTGAGGTTGGAAGGGACCTCTCTGGTGATAGAAAAATACACAATCATAGAAACACAGAGTCAGAGAATCATAGAATGGTTTAGGTTGGAAGGGACCTTCAAGATCATGGAGTTCCAACCCCCTGCCCTGGGCAGGGACACCTCCCACCAGACCAGGTTGCTCCAAGCCCCATTCAGCCTGGCCTTGAACCCTTCCAGGGATGGGGCAGCCACAGCTTCTCTGGGCAACCTCTTCCAGGGTCTCACCACCCTCACAGCAAAGAATTTCTTCCTGAGATCTCATCTCAATCTCCCCTCTTTCAGTTTAAAACCATTCCCCCTCATCCTATGGCTCCCCTCCCTGATCAGGAGTCCCTCCCCATCTCTCCTGGAGCCCCTTGAGGGACTGGAAGGGGCTCTAAGGTCTCCCTGAAGCCTTCTCTTCTCCAGGTTGAACAACCCCAACTCTCTCAGCCTGTCCTCACAGCAGAGGGGCTCCAGCCGTCGGAGCATCTTCGTGGCCTCCTCTGGCCTGGCGCGAACAGGTCCATGTCCTTCCTGTGCTGAGGACTCCAAAGCTGGATGCCAAGTCCAACTTCCCCTACAAAGGGTGTAGTCCAACTTTGCTGTCCCTTTCTGTAAATATCTGCTTTGAGATGCTTTGAATTAAACCATACAGAAGAAATCTGCAAAAGCTGTTAAAATCAGCTCAAGCTGTTGAATATCTGCTTTGAGATGCTCCGGCTCACCCGCTGAACTGCTCACTGACTCTAAACAAGTGACGATTCAATAAACATTTTGGGAACTTGGGATGCTCTGAACGACTTGACTTTTGGCTTCTGCAGGCACGAAGAACGTGTTTGCTCAAAAAGGGGGAAGACAGGCCTCCTCTCTGGTCAGTGAAGACTCAGGGAAAGTTACCTAAAAGTGTGGGCAGGACATCAAGTACATGAGCACTGCCATCGACTTCAGTGGGACTGCTCCCGAGCTGAGGGAGAAACCAGCAATTAAATGCTTTCCTGGGTTTGTGCTTTATCTTGCACAGATTTTTAAGGCACAATTTCACAGACATGGGTCTTTTTTTCTTTTTTTTTTTTAAACATTAAACACTACTTCGTGCTATTGCAGGCTAACGTAACAAGACGGGTTCGCCTTTATACACTAAATTATAAAATAAATCTGTCCTCGGTTTTCACCTGAAGTTGACATTTCCCTTGCTCCCTCTGTGGATAAATCGCAAAGTGGTAGCCTAAGGGAAGGCGTTTGAAGAGTTTCTGGGTTTATAAATGGTCTATATTACATTTTCTATACGTGGGCAGCAGCTATAGTCTCCACTTCTTAGGCCTGAGGGGAAGGCCATGGTTTCCTGCGTCAGGGAGCCGCAGCCCCCGCCTGCAAGCAGGTACACAAAGCTCCCTTTAAGGGGCTTCGAGGAGCGGTGAGATGAAACATGCCCACTGATGGTTAACAGATCTGTCCCTCAAGACTGCTTTTCACCGAACATGGCATTTGTTTACACTCGGCTAAAGCTTTTAGCATTTTCGGGCCTGTAAGAGGATTTGGCCGGTAGCCCTGCTGCTGATTGTCATATTCCCTAGCCAGAAATGTCAGTTACCACTTCTCTTTCTTCTTCCGTTCATTAAACTTTTTTGTATATTTTCTCTGTCGTTCCCAGGAATTAGTGATGACATGTGCCATTTGCATATTACTGTAGTTCTTCCAGGGGCTGTGAGTCCACACAGAGCTCGCAGCTTTTAACCCACTAGGGATTCAGGGGACCAGGAGCGACACAATATCATCTGAATATTATTCGTAGCATCTTGTGCGTAGAAAAACCTAGTGAAAAAACAAGAGCTGTTCAGCTGGAGCCGAATATGCACACAGACTGCTTTTCTTTCATGACCTACCACTGAGCTTTTTCTCTGCAGACGACAGGAAGGTATTTCTGGAAATCCATCACAGTATAACTAACTGGAAAGGTCTTGCAGCCAAAATTGTTTAACCCACCCTTTTATTACCGTGTGGCGCTGAGTCCTCAGCGTGCCCACATGGCTGATTTCTCAGACTTGCCACTGAAGAACCCTCACGGGGTCTTTGCTTCGTGCTGCCTGCCTGAGAAGCTACCACAGGCTTTCTCTGCTTCTCTCCTCTGCGAACCTATGGTGGAAAAACGCTCTCCCCCTTTCCTTAGGGAAATGGGAATATATCCATTCACAATATACAGAATACTCTGCCAAGGAGGGCTGAGGCTCAAGCCCACAGAATTAAAGCTTCAGTCATGGTCTGATGATGTAGCCCAGCTGCTGCTGACTCACATTTGGTGGTTTCCACCCCAGATTGTTCTCTCCAGCCATTTTTTTGCCCCTGGTTCATTCACAAACCCAAAGTTCACTGACAACTGGTTACACCAGCAGAACTGAGGAGGCAATAGCCTCAGGGAGAAAGGTTAGGAGTAAGCAGCTGGGCATCAGTAGCAGTTGACTTAATTTGCCTACCATGGTTGTCTTTGGCTTGTTGCAACAGTGAACTGGAGGGCTTTAACTACACTGGAGTCATTTCACGTACATCTACTGAGTTAAAGGTTATGAGCTTGTCCTAGCTCATGAGCTAAGTTCCCTTTGGTGTCTAGAAAAGAGACAAACACTTCCAGAAGGAAATCCATCTGTCTTAGGTGCTAGATGTCTTCCTGGGTGTTGGTGGAAGCACAGATTAGGGCAACCAGGCTGTATGGATTGGTCTGGGACACCAAGGGACCCAAGAAAGCTTTCAAGCCATTATCTTGTTAGGATTTTAGTGACACTACTGAATACCCTGCAAGGGACAAATCTAGGATGTGTCTTCTGCCTTGATATGAGTCTTAGATCCCCTTATTCATTTCCCACCTGCAGCGGGACAGAAGAAGACTTTCTGTCCGTTGGATTCCCCAACACGTTTGCCATTCCTGTTATAGCCATTAATCCCATGTTTAGAGTCAAGCCAGATCTATCTGTCAAACCATCTATCCCTAGGCTAGATCAGACTATCTTCCTAACCTCAGATGGTTAAAATCTCAGGAAAGTAATCGTATTTTTAAAGAATAAACATTCCACACTGGTTTTAAACTAGTTAGCTCAGAGACACGTAGCAAGTAGCTGTAGTGGCAGGGAGCTCCACTCAGGCTGCAAAATCTGCCTTTATTAAAAGTTCTATCAAATACTCAAGCAAGCACTCCATTCAAGCAGGGCTGCATCCATGGCAGTATCCAGTAGCTACTCAAAACCTAAGTCTGTATCCCACAGGTTACTAATGTAGTAATGAAATGTGCATGATCTTACCCCCTGTCAGCCCCAAATGAGATGCCAGATACCCTTTGACAAAGACTCTGCCCTAGAAAGGCTGTCGTTTATTGAAAGACCCGCAGTAATCTCAGCTCAATTTGTGGCCAGTGCTTGGCTTTTATGTATGATGAATTAGAAAGTGGGATGGTTCCTCCTCACACTACAGGTTTCATTTTACTCTTCTTTGTGAGGAATTCCTTCCTTTCAAACTACAGACCTGGAAAGCATTTCAAAGCCCCTCCTGTTCATGTGATAGTTTGGTAAGTCCTCAAGAAGTGGTGAATTTAAGAAGTGACACTTTTTTCCACTTTCAGTTCCTGACGCATATCTCAGGGCCAATCAGGTTGTTTCCATTTTGCACCACTTCTGGAGTTTCAAAGATGACTTATTTGATCTTAGCGGGTAAAACAATGTAGTTTCAACCAGACCAGTTGAACATTTTCCATGTCAGCATGAATACTACCAAGGGAAAATCCTTCTGACAAAATCTTTATTGAAAATGTCCTACAGAAACTTGCACAAATTGCAAGTCGATGCTTACTTATTCCAAACACACCTGGGGTTTTGGGGTTATTTTTCCAGTGAAGTAGTCCCTTTAAAAAAAAGTTTATAACTATTTATTTAATTGCAAACTGTAATGTGCATGCAAGCCTGTACATCCTCCTGTTATCCTCTGGACAGTCCAGAGAAATCTCTGCTAGACACCGCACGTAACACAGCACAGCTGCTGTCGGATTCGGTTTCATTAGTCCCTTCCTGCAGCTCTGTGCCGTTGCTGGGACTCTCAGATATACTCCTTCCCTTCTTTCAGTTCACTCTCCCCTCATTTATTCTCAATAGAGTCATATACTGTAAGGTTCGTCAGCTCCGGTTCCTTTTCTGAAGAGTTTTCAAAAGAAATGGTGCTCTCCAAGCGTGCACAGATGAATGTATCCGGTTTCACAAAAGTATACATAAATTGGTCGGAAAGAGGGAAGTTTCAGGCAATGGCCCCAGGGCCAGCAGGTAGCAGGGCTGCATCTGTGGCTTGCACGTCAGCAAATCATTTACACCACCTGAAAGTGCGGTGAGACCATTGATGGAGAGGGAAGGAATTGCCATAAACTTGGGGCAAGGACACGACTGATGTGAAAATTCAAAAAAGAGGGAAATATGCTGAAACTGGCCCCATTCTGCTCTCTGAGATGCTCTGCCAAGGCATTGAGTTTACAGGTTTCACAGAGTGCAGTTTGCCTTGATGTGTATCCTACAGTAAGCTGTTTGCAGAGATTTGCTACCTTCAACTAAGTATGTTGTACTCTACCTGTTTAGAACAGAGGCTTTTCAGTGCAGATGGTCTTTCTTTGTGATTATATATTATTAACCCAGTGAAAGTGGGTGGCTTGTCAATGCTGTATGATAAGAACAGTAATGCTGCTGATTTAATAGGAGTTTACAACTGCCTAGGAATTTTCTCCTTTTACTTTTCATCTTTCAAGCTAGATTAGACTCCTGAAGGAGTGTTTTGCTTTGTTTTTTAGTCACTTATTTTTCCTTTTACCATTCATTCATTTACAAAACATGATGTATTAATTTTGAAGTGCACAAAAGAATTTTTGATTATGTAAAAGGTATTAGCACTTTTTTTTCTTTTTCTTTTCTTTTTTTTTTTTTTTTTTTTTTAATTC
>NW_015091360.1:152607-244432 GCF_001431845.1 Calidris pugnax | reverse complement strand
TTTATTTTTCAGTTTGTGTGTGCTCTTGTAGAGAGAAGGCCAATTGAAAAAAAAAAAACCAAACCCAATAAAAAAATTAAGTCTGTTTCAGGGGACTGTGTAAGTTGTAGCTGCTCGTGTGAGGGGACACCAGGTCTTATGGTGAAGTCCAGGTTGCTCAAAGCTCTATCCAGCCTGGCCTTGAGCACTCCCAGGGATGGGGCATCCACGACTTCCCTGGGCAACCTGTTCCAGTGCCTCACTACCCTCACAGCAAAGAATTTCTTCCTAATATCTAATCTTATTCTCCCCTCTTTCAGTTTAAACCTGTTCCCCCTCATCCTGTGGCTCCCCTCCCTAATCAAGAGTCCCTCCCCATCTCTCCAGGAGCCCCTTTAGGGACTGGAAGGGGCTCTAAGGTCTCCCCGGAGCCTTCTCTTCTCCAGGCTGAACATCTCTCTCAGCCTTTCCTCACAGCAGAGGGGCTCCAGCCCTCGGAGCATCTTCGTGGCCTCCTCTGGACTAGCTCCAACAGGTCCATGTCCTTCCTGTGCTGAGGACTCCAAAGCTGGATGCCAAGTCCAACTTCCCCTACAAAGGGTGTAGTCCAACTTTGCTGTCCCTTTCTGTAAATATCTGCTTTGAGATGCTTTGAATTAAACCATACAGAAGAAATCTGCAAAAGCTGTTAAAATCAGCTCAAGCTGTTGAATATCTGCTTTGAGATGCTCCGGCTCACCCGCTGAACTGCTCACTGACTCTAAACAAGTGACGATTCAATAAACATTTTGGGAACTTGGGATGCTCTGAACGACTTGACTTTTGGCTTCTGCAGGCACGAAGAACGTGTTTGCTCAAAAAGGGGGAAGACAGGCCTCCTCTCTGGTCAGTGAAGACTCAGGGAAAGTTACCTAAAAGTGTGGGCAGGACATCAAGTACATGAGCACTGCCATCGACTTCAGTGGGACTGCTCCCGAGCTGAGGGAGAAACCAGCAATTAAATGCTTTCCTGGGTTTGTGCTTTATCTTGCACAGATTTTTAAGGCACAATTTCACAGACATGGGTCTTTTTTTCTTTTTTTTTTTTAAACATTAAACACTACTTCGTGCTATTGCAGGCTAACGTAACAAGACGGGTTCGCCTTTATACACTAAATTATAAAATAAATCTGTCCTCGGTTTTCACCTGAAGTTGACATTTCCCTTGCTCCCTCTGTGGATAAATCGCAAAGTGGTAGCCTAAGGGAAGGCGTTTGAAGAGTTTCTGGGTTTATAAATGGTCTATATTACATTTTCTATACGTGGGCAGCAGCTATAGTCTCCACTTCTTAGGCCTGAGGGGAAGGCCATGGTTTCCTGCGTCAGGGAGCCGCAGCCCCCGCCTGCAAGCAGGTACACAAAGCTCCCTTTAAGGGGCTTCGAGGAGCGGTGAGATGAAACATGCCCACTGATGGTTAACAGATCTGTCCCTCAAGACTGCTTTTCACCGAACATGGCATTTGTTTACACTCGGCTAAAGCTTTTAGCATTTTCGGGCCTGTAAGAGGATTTGGCCGGTAGCCCTGCTGCTGATTGTCATATTCCCTAGCCAGAAATGTCAGTTACCACTTCTCTTTCTTCTTCCGTTCATTAAACTTTTTTGTATATTTTCTCTGTCGTTCCCAGGAATTAGTGATGACATGTGCCATTTGCATATTACTGTAGTTCTTCCAGGGGCTGTGAGTCCACACAGAGCTCGCAGCTTTTAACCCACTAGGGATTCAGGGGACCAGGAGCGACACAATATCATCTGAATATTATTCGTAGCATCTTGTGCGTAGAAAAACCTAGTGAAAAAACAAGAGCTGTTCAGCTGGAGCCGAATATGCACACAGACTGCTTTTCTTTCATGACCTACCACTGAGCTTTTTCTCTGCAGACGACAGGAAGGTATTTCTGGAAATCCATCACAGTATAACTAACTGGAAAGGTCTTGCAGCCAAAATTGTTTAACCCACCCTTTTATTACCGTGTGGCGCTGAGTCCTCAGCATGCCCACATGGCTGATTTCTCAGACTTGCCACTGAAGAACCCTCACGGGGTCTTTGCTTCGTGCTGCCTGCCTGAGAAGCTACCACAGGCTTTCTCTGCTTCTCTCCTCTGCGAACCTATGGTGGAAAAACGCTCTCCCCCTTTCCTTAGGGAAATGGGAATATATCCATTCACAATATACAGAATACTCTGCCAAGGAGGGCTGAGGCTCAAGCCCACAGAATTAAAGCTTCAGTCATGGTCTGATGATGTAGCCCAGCTGCTGCTGACTCACATTTGGTGGTTTCCACCCCAGATTGTTCTCTCCAGCCATTTTTTTGCCCCTGGTTCATTCACAAACCCAAAGTTCACTGACAACTGGTTACACCAGCAGAACTGAGGAGGCAATAGCCTCAGGGAGAAAGGTTAGGAGTAAGCAGCTGGGCATCAGTAGCAGTTGACTTAATTTGCCTACCATGGTTGTCTTTGGCTTGTTGCAACAGTGAACTGGAGGGCTTTAACTACACTGGAGTCATTTCACGTACATCTACTGAGTTAAAGGTTATGAGCTTGTCCTAGCTCATGAGCTAAGTTCCCTTTGGTGTCTAGAAAAGAGACAAACACTTCCAGAAGGAAATCCATCTGTCTTAGGTGCTAGATGTCTTCCTGGGTGTTGGTGGAAGCACAGATTAGGGCAACCAGGCTGTATGGATTGGTCTGGGACACCAAGGGACCCAAGAAAGCTTTCAAGCCATTATCTTGTTAGGATTTTAGTGACACTACTGAATACCCTGCAAGGGACAAATCTAGGATGTGTCTTCTGCCTTGATATGAGTCTTAGATCCCCTTATTCATTTCCCACCTGCAGCGGGACAGAAGAAGACTTTCTGTCCGTTGGATTCCCCAACACGTTTGCCATTCCTGTTATAGCCATTAATCCCATGTTTAGAGTCAAGCCAGATCTATCTGTCAAACCATCTATCCCTAGGCTAGATCAGACTATCTTCCTAACCTCAGATGGTTAAAATCTCAGGAAAGTAATCGTATTTTTAAAGAATAAACATTCCACACTGGTTTTAAACTAGTTAGCTCAGAGACACGTAGCAAGTAGCTGTAGTGGCAGGGAGCTCCGCTCAGGCTGCAAAATCTGCCTTTATTAAAAGTTCTATCAAGCAAGCACTCCATTCAAGCAGGGCTGCATCCATGGCAGTATCCAGTAGCTACTCAAAACCTAAGTCTGTATCCCACAGGTTACTAATGTAGTAATGAAATGTGCATGATCTTACCCCCTGTCAGCCCCAAATGAGATGCCAGATACCCTTTGACAAAGACTCTGCCCTAGAAAGGCTGTCGTTTATTGAAAGACCCGCAGTAATCTCAGCTCAATTTGTGGCCAGCACTTGGCTTTTATGTATGATGAATTAGAAAGTGGGATGGTTCCTCCTCACACTACAGGTTTCATTTTACTCTTCTTTGTGAGGAATTCCTTCCTTTCAAACTACAGACCTGGAAAGCATTTCAAAGCCCCTCCTGTTCATGTGATAGTTTGGTAAGTCCTCAAGAAGTGGTGAATTTAAGAAGTGACACTTTTTTCCACTTTCAGTTCCTGACGCATATCTCAGGGCCAATCAGGTTGTTTCCATTTTGCACCACTTCTGGAGTTTCAAAGATGACTTATTTGATCTTAGCGGGTAAAACAATGTAGTTTCAACCAGACCAGTTGAACATTTTCCATGTCAGCATGAATACTACCAAGGGAAAATCCTTCTGACAAAATCTTTATTGAAAATGTCCTACAGAAACTTGCACAAATTGCAAGTCGATGCTTACTTATTCCAAACACACCTGGGGTTTTGGGGTTATTTTTCCAGTGAAGTAGTCCCTTTAAAAAAAAGTTTATAACTATTTATTTAATTGCAAACTGTAATGTGCATGCAAGCCTGTACATCCTCCTGTTATCCTCTGGACAGTCCAGAGAAATCTCTGCTAGACACCGCACGTAACACAGCACAGCTGCTGTCGGATTCGGTTTCATTAGTCCCTTCCTGCAGCTCTGTGCCGTTGCTGGGACTCTCAGATATACTCCTTCCCTTCTTTCAGTTCACTCTCCCCTCATTTATTCTCAATAGAGTCATATACTGTAAGGTTCGTCAGCTCCGGTTCCTTTTCTGAAGAGTTTTCAAAAGAAATGGTGCTCTCCAAGCGTGCACAGATGAATGTATCCGGTTTCACAAAAGTATACATAAATTGGTCGGAAAGAGGGAAGTTTCAGGCAATGGCCCCAGGGCCAGCAGGTAGCAGGGCTGCATCTGTGGCTTGCACGTCAGCAAATCATTTACACCACCTGAAAGTGCGGTGAGACCATTGATGGAGAGGGAAGGAATTGCCATAAACTTGGGGCAAGGACACGACTGATGTGAAAATTCAAAAAAGAGGGAAATATGCTGAAACTGGCCCCATTCTGCTCTCTGAGATGCTCTGCCAAGGCATTAAGTTTACAAGTTTCACAAAATGCAGTTTGCCTTGCTGTGTATCCTACAGTAAGCTGTTTGCAGAGATTTGCTACCTTCAACTAAGTATGTTGTACTCTACCTGTTTAGAACAGAGGCTTTTCAGTGCAGATGGTCTTTCTTTGTGATTATATATTATTAACCCAGTGAAAGTGGGTGGCTTGTAAATGCTGTATGATAAGAACAGTAATGCTGCTGATTTAATAGGAGTTTACAACTGCCTAGGAATTTTCTCCTTTTACTTTTCATCTTTCAAGCTAGATTAGACTCCTGAAGGAGTGTTTTGCTTTGTTTTTTAGTCACTTATTTTTCCTTTTACCATTCATTCATTTACAAAACATGATGTATTAATTTTGAAGTGCACAAAAGAATTTTTGATTATGTAAAAGGTATTAGCACTTTTTTTTCTTTTTCTTTTCTTTTTTTTTTTTTTTTTTTTAAGTCTTTAACCTTAAATACAGAAAGAGCTGGAGCACAGCAACTAACCTCCATCAAAAAATTCACTTAGAACATGTGAGGGTTAATTGTTTGTTTTTTTTTTTTTTTTTTTAAATACCTATAGCTGCTAAGTATTTCTTGGATAAAGATTTTAGTTTGGCACACAAATAGTTCCATGGTCTGAAATCTTCCAGCATTTCTTCAGCCTGGAAAAAGGCCATTTTCTTTTGTCCAGATTATCACAGTTAAGTTTATGCAGCTTTTGTAGAAAGCACAAAGTGGTTGTTTTCCTAACTATCTACCTCTCAATTTTCTCCTGCCCCTGTGCATGCTTGTGTAAGTAACCTGAGATGAGAGTTCAGTCTCTGAGGCTACAACTATTCTAGCAAATTAAAAAGTGGCAAGGAATGTTCCCAGGCACTGGGCTTCAATTGCCTTTACTCCTAAATTTTTTAAAAAGGTCCCAGGGAGGGTTTTGGTTCATGCCAAAGAGTGCTCTTCTGAACAACACCCAGGCATGGTGTGAGGGTGAGCAAGGGACAGAAAGTCTTCCCAGTGGGCAAACTAGATGCAGAGACCTGGTTTTGGTGGGCAAGAAAGTATGATGTGAACCCAAATGCCAGTTGTGCTCACTGCCCGAGAGCAGTGCCAAGCACATCTAGTTTATTAGTTGGGACACAATTTAAGTGGTATTGGTGGACCTCTACCTCTTTGATATTTGAAGGACCTATAAAATCCCCTTCTCATTTCAAAGAAACTGCTAATGGACCCACAGAAACTTTGATGTACCAAGACACTTAACCAAGTAAATAGTTCTCTGACAGTCAGCAGCGTAACTCATACGCTTGAGGTCGGCTCCATCCTTGTCACATCTCTGGGATGGAGCCTAAAGTATGTGAGCTTTGAGTTATCTGGCCTCAATGTATTTGGATCTTCACAGGATGGTCTCTTGTTACATTGAGAAAAGTATCTCAGGCAAAACAAGACAAATTCAGCCCAAATTCAGAAAGGAGGCCTCTTTTGGTACAACCACTTTCTTTATCTGTACTGAAATGTTCAGTTTCTGGCTGCTTGTACTTTACTCTAGATCAATCTTGCATAGTGTAGAAAAAAAAATAAGGCTTCCAGTGATGCCTCATCACCTGTCTCAGCAAACTGATGGCAACACTCATGATGTCATCCAAATTAGCATCTTCAAAATGTCACAGCTTAGGGACAGGGCTCGTATAGATAAAGACTAACATGGCTGACTCAAAACTGGCAGGTGTCATTCACATCTTAAATGATAAAACAGAAAAGTTAGTGCTGCTTAGTCACTGATGAAAAGAGAGGAAGTTTGTTTCACCTAATTTTAACCATCCCAAAGCTAGATCTTGGATTTAACCGAGCTTTGGTTTTCTTTGAGAGAGAAACTGCATGAAAGGGAAGTAGCTCAAAGAGTGGTCTTAAAACACAAGGCTTCTGAATGCACCTTGAGTTTGTTGTGCACTAGGGACCTGACTTTGACATTGCTAGAAGTGAATCCTATTTTAAATCCTTCCATAAGCATTTGAATGTCTTTCTGAAAAATAGATGCTGTTTCAGTTAGATATAATGGGCCTGGAGTTATTCAGTGAAATTGTTAGGTCTGTTTTCATATTAGAGGAACTTATCAGTACCTCTGGATTTGAAAGCTACTGATCAATGAAATTTTGGAAAGGGATGACTTGCACTGAATGAAAGAAGAAAGACATGTAAGTAGGCATCCTATACACACAGAGGGCTTTGCATGTTTGTATCTACCAGAATCCAAAGCCACATTCAAAGCATCAGTATTTGACATGGCATCATTTGGTATTGGACATCCTTTGTGCCAAACAGTAAAAAAGACAATGTCATTTTTAATGTGGGTCTTGGCTGCCTTCGTTGCTGTTTGGTTGTGTGAACAGAAACTTTGCCATAACACAAAGGGATTCCCAGGTCAATGGCTGAGCTTTGATCATCCTTTATTCACATGAAACTCTGGATGAGTTGACAGCTCTAACAGACTCAGTGTAGCCAAGCACTCGCTGCAATAACTGAGCAATACAGCTCTGACCAAGAAGTAAGCATCTTCCTCTAGGATGGATTAGAAGGGCATCTGAGAAAGCTGAGAGAAGATTAGAAAATACAAACATTTTTTTTTACCACATTTACCGTCATTTATTTATCAACAATAACAAACCTCCAAAAAGTGAACTGCAACCCTTGAGTCCCCAGAAATGGAGAAACAAAAGCCAGAGAAATAAAATCTGTTTAACCTACAGGGAATTCTGTTGACTGGGGCCAAAGGCAAAAGGTTGTTATGAAGGTAGGGCAGACAGAATGCCTACGTCAAGAAAATGCAGCAAAGAAAAAAAGAGTCTGGCTCTTTATTCAGACCAGGGGAAGCCCAGAATGTTGTGGGCTAATGTAGCATCCTTGTGAGGACCAGGCTGGTGGTGTTTTTTCCATGGTATGTGCCTGCAACAGTCCCCATAAGACTGGTTACAACAGGAATGGACTGGGTAGGATACACAGAGATTGCTGGGAGTACCTATCAGAGTAACGGGATAATCATAGCAACGAGTAGACAGCAAATAGTCTGGGTCCGAAAGAACAGCTCTCAGGAATGGACTGGGTAGGATACACAGAGATTTCTGGGACTACCTATCAGAGTAATGGGATAATCATAGCAACAAGTAGACAGCAAATAGTCAGGGGTCTGAAAGAACAACCCCGCCAAAGCTGTAGAGCTTGATTATTAATAGCTGGGCACAGGGACTTCTAGTTTTCTGATGACATCAAACTAAGTGGGGAAATGAACACTTGGGAAGGGAGAACCACCCTACAGGAACATCTGGATAAGCTGGAAGAGTGGGCTAACAAGAACTTATGAAATCCAAGAAGGACAAGTTTAAGGTCTTCCACCTGGCAAAACATAATCCAGAAGTGCAGTACAGGCCGGGATCTACGTTCTGGGAAGAAGCTCTGTGGAAAGGGGATCCTGGTGGACAACGAGCTCGATAGGAGTGGCCAGTGAGCTGCTGTGGCAAAGAGAGCCAACAGGATGCCTGAGAAAACATAATCCAGACGTTCAGTACAGGCTGGGATCTATGTTCTGGGAAGAAGCTCTGTGGAAAGGGACCTGGGGATCCTGGCAGACAACGAGCTCAATAGGAGTGGCCAGTGAGATGCTGTGGCAAAGAAAGCCAACAGGATTCTGGGTGCATCAGCAAGGGCATCGCCAGCAGAGACAAAGAAGGAATTATCCCACTCTACCCAGCTCTGGTGAGGTTACACCTGGAATACTGTGTTCAGTTTTGGTCCCCACTGTCCAAAAAAGATTGTAGGATACACAGAGATTTCTGGGACTACCTATCAGAGTAATGGGATAATCATAGCAACAAGTAGACAGCAAATAGTCAGGGGTCTGAAAGAACAACCCCGCCAAAGCTGTAGAGCTTGATTATTAATAGCTGGGCACAGGGACTTCTAGTTTTCTGATGACACCAAACTAATTGGGGAAATGAACACTTGGGAAGGGAGAACCACCCTACAGGAACATCTGGATAAGCTGGAAGAGTGGGCTAACAAGAACTTATGAAATCCAAGAAGGACAAGTTTAAGGTCTTCCACCTGGCAAAACATAATCCAGAAGTGCAGTACAGGCCGGGATCTACGTTCTGGGAAGAAGCTCTGTGGAAAGGGGATCCTGGTGGACAACGAGCTCGATAGGAGTGGCCAGTGAGCTGCTGTGGCAAAGAGAGCCAACAGGATGCTGGGTGCATCAGCAAGGGCATCGCCAGCAGAGACAAAGAAGGAATTATCCCACTCTACTCAGCTCTGGTGAGGTTACACCTGGAATACTGTGTTCAGTTTTGGTCCCCACTGTCCAAAAAAGATTTGGACAGGCTGGAGAGGGTTCAGAGAAGGGCCACCAAGATAACTGAAAGAGTTGGGTTTGTTCAGCCTTGGCAAAAGAGGGGTTAGGGAGGCCTTATAACAATGTTCTAGTATTTAAAGGGTGGCTACAAAGAAGATGGAGACTCCCTTTTTAGAAGGAGTCACATGGAGAAGATGAGGGATGATGGGGTGATGGGTACAAGTTTCTCCAGGGGAGATTCCAACTGGACAGAAGAGGAAAATTTTTCACAATGAGAACAGTCAGCCACTGGAATAATCTCCCCAGGGAAGTGGTGGATTCCCCATCACTGGACACTTCTAAGATTCAGCTGGACAGGGTGCTGGGCCATCTTGGATAGACTGGGCTTTTGCCAAGGGAGGTTGGACCAGATGATCCTTGAGGTCCCTTCCAACCTGGGATTCTGTGATTCTATGATACTTATTAAAAACATTTTACGTCTCCTTCTGCTTTGGATTAAAAAACAGCAACTCTTTAGAAAAAAAAAAGACCAACAACTCAGGCAGACAAGGATTTTCGAAGTCCGGAGAGCACAACAGCCTCAAAGTGGAAAACACGGGAGTTAATTGGTGCTTCTTTTCTCCTACCCCTTCCCCTCGAACAATTTGTCATATCTGATTGAGGCTGGCTGATTTTATAGTGCAGATGACAGGTCTAGGCAGGCAGCACTGCTTGTACAGTAGGACTAGGAGGGAAGCCCAGGCAAATCTGTGCCAGCTCATGAAGTTAAAACAATTTTGCATATAAAAAGGAAACCATAACTAATTAACACCAGGCAGGTGGTCTAGCTGGAAAACTCAAATCCAAACTAGGTCACAAGGGAGTATGAGACTTGGCAGATGAAACTGTAACTGAAATCATCTTCTCAGACCAGCCAAGTGAGAGCAGTGCCAACTACCCTTATGAAAAAATATGCCTGTGCCAGTCATTTCTGGGAAAAACAAGCCAAGGACAAATGACTACAGCTCTCAGAATGAGCATGATTGCATTTAGTCTTCAGGGCTTTGTTTCTAAAAGGGTTTTTTTGTTAAATGCCAATCTTCTTTGGTCAGATTCACAGTGAGATCAAAATCAGCCTTCACGGTGCTTTAAGGAAGTCAGCAGGGAAGACAATTGGGGGTGGGGGGGTTTTGTTAAATGCCAATCTTCTTTGGTCAGATTCACAGTGAGATCAAAATCAGCCTTCACGGTGCTTTAAGGAAATCAGCAGGGAAGACAATTGCTGGGGGGTGAGGGTACCAAATATTAAAACAAAGAGGAGGGTGTGAAAATTTATGTTAAATTGAGGTGGGGCTTGGAGGAAGCAATAGACCCTGCTGGGTTACAAAAGGGAAAGCAGATACCAGCAAAGTACAGAGCTGGCTGTATATCAACCCCGGTATCGGGGATTGCGGCTCTTACCAAAAAGCCAGAGCAGGGGGGAAAGGTTTTGTTCGGAGGAAAGAAATGGAGAAAGTGAGATTTGTGAGGTGAAAGGCTCTGCTCTTATACTGAAAGTACGCCCTGATCAAATACAAGCACAGTGTCTTAAAACTTAGCAGGAGTAGCATTTGGGCTTTGGGAAACTGAACACCCAGATCACGTTTTCAATTGGTGGCCCTTAGGGATACGGAAATTATTCCCTCCCCTCAGACTCCTGAAACGTAATCTTTTGACATACCTAAATGCAAGAGCAGGCTGATGGGGATTTACCCGCTCGCTAGAGAAATGGTTGATAGATTTGGATTTTTAAAAGCTTATGAAAGCTTGCAAATGTGTAATGTAACAGTGTGTACAAAGCCCCAGCTTTTTCAGGTAGGTTATTCCACTCACCTCGCTGTACTCAGGGTTAGAGTATGTGTAGTTCTCCGTGTGAAAAGCTTCAGCTGTGCATTTAATGCATACTAAAAATACAGCCTGTAAGGTCAATTGACTGTAGTTTAATGGAGTCCTTTGGCAAGAAATTCAGTGAAGAGCTAATTGTAATCAGTGAGCAGGAAAAGTAGCTATTTAGCTTCAATCAGCCTCATGGTACCATTTATACCTACTACCATAAACACTATTATGGTAATTCTATAACAATTCATGCTCATACTTTACTGAGATTGTGATTGTTCTCCTTTACACTGCTCACACGCAGTCACTCACATATGTATAGCATTATACACGTCTAAAATACAAAGGGCCAAGCTCTTAGCTGGTGTAACCTACTGATACCAGCTAGAAACCACGAAATCCCCTCCTTGCAAATGTTTTTCAGCCTTATTTAAATATGTGCAAGGTGAGGCATAGAGATCAAGGTTTGCTTGTAAAGAAGGTTTGGAGCGTGGAATGATGTCTTCTGCCAAATCAAACTGGAGTACTTGAAGACCTAACTGTCCCCATTTCTCCATTGCCAGCTCACTGGTCCTTCTCCCAGTCTTCACCTCCATGTTTTGCAGGCAACTCAGGGTAAACATGGCTGGATAAACTTCAAAACTCATCAAGGTGGTTTGAGCTGATCAAATACTCTGTCATGGTGAGTAACATCTTCTGGCACCACACGGTTTGCAAGGTAAAGGAAATGTGCCCAATCATAACAATGAATTCTTCCCTTAGGCAGAGAGAAAGGGAAAGTGATTTGTCACAAAAAGTACAAGAAACTATTTCATCTAGAAAACAGTAGCATGGAGGGAAAAAAAACCCAAGATTGGGAGGACAGGAAAAGGGTAAAATTGATGCAAGAACCTGGAGTGGCAGCATGATATATTTTATAGCAGTTAACGCATAAGAAGAGCTGTCAAGCTTCTGCACCAGGCTGGGAATAGACAATGCAGGAGCTAGCGTCCATATCATCAAGACAAAAGGAGAGTTTAATCCCCCTTTCATATCATGTTCTTACTAATTAACTGCTCCCAAGATATTACCCTGCTAACTTCTTTTCTTGTGTCCCTCCAAAAGTCCTCAGTTTGTAAAAAAGAACCTATTAAAAAAGAGCAATCTCACAGCTGTGCAGTCAGCCTATCTTTGCACAGAATCACAGAATGGCAGGGGTTGGAAGGGACCTCTGGAGATCATCCAGTCCAACCCCCTGCCAGAGCAGGGTCACCCAGAGCAGGTCCCACAGGAATGTGTCCAGGTGGGGTTTGAATGTCTCCAGAGAAGGAGACTCCACCACCTCTCTGGGCAGCCTCTGCCAGGGCTCTGCCACCCTCACAGGAAAGAAGTTTTTCTGCATGTTCAGATGGAACTTCCCATGTTCCAGCTTGTGTCCTATGCCCCTTGTCCTGTCACTGGGCAGCACTGAGAAGAGCCTGACCCCATCTTCTTGACACCAGCCCTTTAGATATTGCTCAGCATTGATGAGGTCCCCTCTCAGTCTTCTTTTCTCCAGGTTAAACAGCCCCAGGTGCCTCAGCCTTTCCTCATCAGAGAGGTGCTCCATCCCTTGATCATCTTTGTAGCCTCCACTGGATTGTCTCCAATAGTTCCCTGTCCTTCTTGAACTGGGGGGCCCAGAACTGGACACAGTGTTCCAGATGCTTTCCATGTTCTCCTTTAATAAAAATACTATCCTTCCAATAAGCAAAAATTGTCTCTGAATGGGATATAAACCAGCTGAATACCATTGTTCCACAGCTCCGTACCATCACTGACCTGCTGCAGAAAAATATCTACTCAAATCATTTGGGAGCCTTCTATAGCTCGGGCACAGAAGAATGATCTACTAATATATACGGTCATCATAATCTCTGTAGAAACAGTTCTCATTGTCTTGAGGGAAACATCTGAATCTGTAAGAACTTTTATTGTTTATATTAAAATTATTCTCTTGGACAATTATCATACCTGTTGACTTGGGCATTCAGTTGAAACTGAGCTATTAAAAAAACACCCTGAGGTGATCTTTGTAAAACTTTTAATTATTGAGTTAAATAAAACATCAGTTGTCTTTTAATGAAATATGTCACTGCATTCAGCCTTTCCCTTGGGTTTACCAGGTGTGTTCAAATAAACACTTAGAGACAGCTCTGTTATTATCATTATTACATTTATAGTGCCAGATAAGTGCCTGCTGTATTCTAGAGAGAGACAGATAGTAGTCTGAGTATGCTTGGACTATTTAGCAATGTAAATGAAAATCACAGGAAAAGAGGCTCTAGGAGAATGAAATAGAAGAAGGTCAGCGGGTGACTCCCATAGAGCAAAGCTGATAGTCTATATTGCAAACTAACATTGTGTGGCTGCTGAAAAACCCAGGCACTTTAATAATAATGTTAATTAACGTGATCAAAAAGGGTGACATCGCCAAATCCTATTCTCTGACCAATTTCATAGAGGTGCCAGACCTGAAATGCTCCCAAAGTAGAGGAAAGCAGTGCCCAGGGCTGGACTGTTCCTCTGCCAGGATACAACTGCTGTTCATATGGCGCTGAGCCCAGGCACACTGAGAATCCCATCATGGCTTTGTTGTGCACAAAGTTCAAGGGAAGAGAGTGTCCAAAACGGCCTGGGAATCACATTATGGAACTTCAGGAGGTTTGCCCGGAGGCCTCAGATGCTCCCATCCCTGTTAGGGCACTGGATACAGCCCCTGCTTGGCGAAGCAGGAGTAGTTCTCGGCAGGATGAAGTGCTTCATTGACCTAAAGCTTCTTCTCTGTCTTTAACAAGCAGGACGGTGACAGGGTAACGTCTTTGCTATCAGAATACTGCTGTTTTGTAACCACTTAAAGTTAAAACAATGGTTTCCCTGGGAGGGAAGCAATATATGCCTAGATGATACATATGCTACTGCTGGACTTGACCCAAAGCACACTTTGGGTGAAATCAGAGTCATCCCTTTGGCCTCCTTGGGATTTGGATGATGCCAGTTTGGCTCCCTGACCACCAGGCACAGTTTGTCCTGTTCATGCAGATTATACTGTTACTCTTTTCAACTTGATTAGCTATGCAAAAAAAAAAAAAAAAGCAGAGGCTTGAAGGTTATTCTCTTTAAGAAGAGAAATCAATAGTGGAGTCAGGTAACTTTTATGCGGTTCTCTCTGGCTACAAGCCCTGTGCTCTTGAACCCAGGTGGTATTAAACAATGGCAGAAAAATTTGGGTTTAGCAGCAAAATTTTTAGGGCAGCTTTTGCATAAAAGCTTTTTTTCCTCTTGATGACTCTACGGGATCAGACCATTTAATGTCCTTTCTACTTTTGAGCTTCCTGCCACTGTGTCTGCACAGCCTTTTCTATGAGGAGCACAAACACACACACTCACAAATACATATACTATATACCTTATATAGCACATATATATTCACTATATACTATATATGTACTTTATATACTATATATAGTACATATATATATACGCTATCCAACTATATCCCATTTAATGTAAGGCCAAAGGCCTTCTGCCCAAATTGTTTACATTTTTGAGCAGGATCTTACACCCCTTTGAGTGGAGGCACAGGCTTGTATTCTGCTTTGGGAGATCGTTATCATTTCAGCTATATACCCCCACAGAGACAATTAACATTTTTCTTCCAGCCTTTTTAAACGAAGGGTGGCAGCTTAGTCCACTTCTTCTGGTGAACCCATGCCCAGCCCATTTCAGAGCACACGGTTCCTCAGACTGCACGATTCTCTCTATACGTGGCTCTTCCATTCGGTATCGGATTTTCTGCACGTTTTGTGTATTTTATGCACTACGAAAATCAATAAAACAGATTGAATAATGAAATGTTAATGAATAACAACTGAGGGACTGCAGCTGTTTCATTTTAAGATGCTTTTAATCTCCATTACCATAGCCAACAGCATGCTCTTGAACGACAATAGTTACCCAGACAGACGGACTGCCCTCCCCACTAACGATAAAAAAACGATGAAAAAAACCTACTCAGCTGCAGCGTTGCTCTGAGTGGTGTGAGTCCAGTTTAGGGAAGCTCCTCCACCAAAATCAAGGAGTGTCTGTGCAGGATCAAATGCCCAGATACGTGGAATCATTCCACAAAGCAATTGAACCAGCCCAGGCTCTTTCCATGTCTGCTTATCTGCCGAGGGACAGACGGAAAAGTTAGGGCAAAGCGGCACGAGGTGGGAAGTCTCTGCACATAAATTACAGCTCGCTAATCCCTTCCACAGATGCTCTCGTTTAGGTGTAAAATGGTTTAAGGTTATTGAAGTTCCATGCCACCCTTGGCAGGTTTTATTTACATTTCCTGTAGGAGGCTGTGGTTTGATGTTACAAAACGGTCAACAGCGATACCAGCTTGAGAGAAATTTCCCCAGTCAAAAAAAAAAAAAAACAAACCCAAAACATGGTCAGAAAAATTTGTGTTAACTGATTTTGCGTCCAGATCAGTTCACCGATCTTATTCACAATGAAGTCACACAAATAGCAAGCTAGCAGCTCTCCTTTTTCTAGATAAAATTTGTTCTGGATCCATTGAAGTTTTATGTCCATGTTTTACTTCAAGCAGTTAAGGGTAGTCCCATTGTAATCAATCTTATTCAATTCTGCACGACTTAGTAGTGCGGTAATTGCAAAAATAATTTCAAGTGAATGCCCTAATTAGCTAAATATGTGCATGCACAGTTAAGGCAGAAACAAAAGAATGTCCATTCACAAGTTTTCCTCATCAGCCTGTACTTTTGCAAACCCTTTAAGGACTTGCATTGTTGTAGTGCAGCCCTAATGCAGAATCGATGAATAGCTTGAAGGCAGTGGAGTCTCCCTGGTTGACGAGGTAGAGTTCAAGAAGTACCTCAGAAAACACCTGCGATGGCAAGTCTCTGTGAGCAGTCTTATTGCTCAGAGACCAATGTGGAGATAAGAGAGTTAGGGACATGAAGAGAAGAGCTGGAACCAGAGTGTGGGTGAGTGTGTACGAAGTGGAAGGAAAGTGTGTGAGATACCAGTTCGGAGTGGTAGCACTTGAAACCCTTCTAGGAGCTCCAGGAAACGGGCCAGAGCTTGGCAATCTCAGGAATTAGACCTGGAGGTGATCCCTTGACATAAGGATGGACTGGAGCTTCCTCCTGTAATAGGGAAAACCTCGTGAACTCTACAGCAACACAGCAGGAACTACTGAGCTGGTACTGCCAGACCAAGCAAAATACAACGACCTTTATTCTACACTCTGCTGTGGTTGGACACACTGGGTAAATACTGGGAGATCTGCTGTTAAGGTACACAGGACTACTCAGGAATATTAACCTCCATTGCTAAAAAATGAGTCAACATAACTCCAGTGCATTTGAAAATGCTTGAAACTATGTAAAAATTCCCTTTCTCTAAACCTATTATCTGTTTAGGATTATTTCAACATTAGTCAGTAACATTCTTTGAATAATAGACAAGAGTCCAACTCCCTGGCAAAACTCACCTTGATCTGTATTATCATTTAGGCTCCACCTGAAAACATCATTAATTTAAATAAGCAATAGAGACTGAAATAAAATTCCATACATGCTTAACTCTCCAATGTGGTTTTGAAAAACCTTTCTTCTTTAGCCAGTCTTATGTTACATGGTGGATGGTCTTTGCTTTGACCACCTCATAAAAAAAGGCTCATAAATAGTTTTCATGTGTTATTTAAACTAGCGGTACTCCCTCAGGCACCATGCTTTTATTTTTAAAAATCCTTTGTGTATTCCTAAAGCATTTCTAAACCAGTAGCAGAGGTAAATGTGTATTTTAACCCAGGAAAGCCATGTTCTGTCAATATCAGACCACAAATTTTCTTACTCCATGCTGATAAGAATAAAACACTTCTAGCAACTTCCACCTGATTTATGTGCTTTCCTTCTAAAAATCATCAATTTCTGAGCATGAGTGAAAATAGCTGAAGTGATTTTTCTTGACTAGATGATTTCCAAAACCAAAACCGCATTCCTAGTGTGCTACCACGGGCACAAGCAAGGGACCAAGAGCTTCTCCCCTTGCTGCTGCTTGGGAATGCTCTGAAGGAAGGAGGGATGCATGAAAACACCATCTGGGATGGGCGAGAGCTTGCCTGGAGGTGTGATGGGCAGTGACCGTAGGCAGATAGAGCAGGGGGGTAGATGGGAACACAAAATTTCCCCTGGTGTAAGAAATGGTTTGTTTTCCCCAGCTGACAAGCATAGATACCAATAGAATTGTGTTCTACTGCAAGCAGAAGAACCTAGACTCACAATGTGTAGGAAACAAACTATATACAACACTATTAATTTAACAAAATCAAATGTAAAGTAGCATTTAAACCAAAAAAGATTAGAAACCACATAGGCAGAAGAGGCATTAGACAATTGGATCAACCCGGATATTCCAGAAAATAGACTCCAGTGGTTCTTCCACTTTCCAGTTCTGCTCCCCATTTATCCTTCAACAGGGAAAGAAAAACCCAACAAAACTCTTCTTGGCTCACAGCCTGAGCGTATTCTTCCTGGCAATTTATAACACGTGAGCTTCTTTGTAGGATCATGAATTAGGGCAGAAATGACCTCATCCTGAGTGAGACGTGTCCCCATTCTAGCCTCCTTGAAAGACCTGGGCTGTGGTGCCCACACAAAGATGCTGACGATACAACCAAGAGAGAGAAGGCAGGATTTCTAAGCTGAATCTTTTCCTTGGACACTGCTGCTGCAGCGGGATCTCCTTCAGCCCACAGAGCTCAGCTGGTAGAAAGGGTAAGGTCTTCCCTTTTGCTCATGGAGTTTGTAATCTCTGCCAGCACCTGAGAGACCTTTAAAGGTTCACATTTCTTTAATGGATAAATCTTCATTAAATCATTTAGTGTCCTTCAGAAGAACCGGCAAAGCACTAGCTCTAGCTGAGATAAATCATTAAGACTCACTTACAGCTTTAGAAGTAACTGACTTGCTAAATACTAAATTTTAGAAGAAATGGTACAGAAAAGTCTTTACATGTACTAAATTTTAGAAGAAATGGTACAGAAAACTCTTTACTTTTAACAGTTGTTTAATCAAACACTTATGTTGTCAAGACTTTCTTTCCATTTAGCCTCACAATTTAAAAAAAATAATATCAAGGAAAACAAAACTGTCAACTCCCCTACTCCTTGCCCAGCCATACCAATTACTGGGTAGCTGATGAGGAATGAAAAATATGAGGAAGAAAAAGAGATTTAGCAAGAGTTGAGGAATATATTTCTAAGGGAGAGAGAAAAGTTGTGTCAAAGCTGGTCTAGTAAGACTGGAATTGAAGCAGTTTTTTCTGTATAACTATTTCTTCCTCCCTCCCACTCAGATTGTTCACTTTAAACAAAAGCAAACCTTTCACAACACCCCTACCATTTAGCTGGCACAGCAGCTCTAGGATTCAGTTCCAGTTCAAATTTCACGAAATGTGAAAGGCTGCTGGGCTGTAATTACCTGGCACACACCTTGACGGTAGCCAATGTGGGAGCCATGGCCAGGGGCAGAGGTGGAGTTATGAGCTTTGCTTGTAGGAGGATTTCTCCTCCAAATATACCAAATTCAACAAGAGATGAGGTTCTCCCCTGCAGAGCCAGCAGGAAGTCTTATCTCCATCTACTTTTGCTGTACGGTCACCAAAGATGACCATTTTCTCAACCTCTTACTGAACCCTACACACCACATGCAAAGCCAGAGTTGGGCCACAATGGCACCCTCTCAAGGGACACAGAAATTCAGCAGAAGGAGGAAAAGGATGAGAAGAAGAAGGAGGTGGACTGTCTCACAAACATCAGGACATCTGGTTGATCCCCTGGGATCTGTGGGGAGTATAGAAAACAAAACAATTGGAATAGAAATAACACTACAATTGAAATAGAAATGCACATACAATAAAATAATGACATTGCTGAAAACATGCAGCCTTTTTGTGCGTTAGAGAAGCATGCAGTGCTTCACAACTGTAGTAATGGAGCGTCCCAACAGCTATTTTGTGGCTGGTATTTTCTTTACTAAGAGGTAAGAGACGTCACATAGAGTCAATAAGCTACTTACTCAGCATGACATGGGGAATAAGAGGATATAACCCAGCCATCCTGGATACTGGAGCTGCATTAGTCCTTGTTCTCCTTCCAGTACACTTCTGCTGACTCACAAAAGATTTCAGGTCCAACTGGAAAATGTAATTCCGTGGTGTGCACTGGGTGGAGGACAACAGTTGATAAGGAGAGAGGCTTTTTGCTGCTGACCATATTCCTGCTTTGCTTTCCTGTGGGACCTAGCGCTCTGTCTGGGGGATGTACACACAGAAAGTGTTCAGTATTTTAGCTCTAACTCTGAAGAGGCTTGGCTGTCCCTGCAAATGCAGCAGAGGCATGACTGAAGACCCTCAATTCAGGATAGGGTCATACGTGGCCATGCTGCAGTCATAGAATCATAGACTGGTTAGAGTTGGAAGGGACCTTAGAGATCATCCAGTTCCAACCCCCTGCCCTGGGCAGGGACACCTCCCACCAGACCAGGTTGCTCCAAGCCCCATCCAGCCTGGCCTTGAACCCCTCCAGTCATGGGGCAGCCACAGCCTCTCTGGGCAACTTCTTCCAGTGTCTCACCACCCTCACAGCAAAGAACTTCTTCCTAAGAGCTAATCTAAATCTCCCTTCTTTCAGTTTAAAACCGTTCTCCTTTGTCCTATGGCTTCCCTCCCTGATCAAGAGTCCCTCCTCATCTCTGCTGTAGTCTTTAGGGACTGGAAGGGGCTCTAAGGTCTCCCCGGAACCTTCTCTTTTCCAGGCTGAACAACCTCAACTCTCTCAGTTGGACGAGCCCAGCTGCTCTTGCCGTGGAGCACTACCTGCTCTCCTTCCCACTCTGGAGAGAGGTGGATTAAGCTCCGGCCAAAATATTACAAGATATTTCAGTTAATGTGAACTCTAAAATTGACCACAGGCGATGGCACTGCCTGAAACATGGTCTCTAAGGCAAATAATTTCCTCTAGCCCAGCTGATCCCTTCTCCCAGACTGCTGCCTGCCTTTTAGTTCCTGGGAAGCAAGTGATGATTGCTGTCTTTCCATCAGTTATGTTATTCAACCAAAACCATCTGTTTGTTTTGCTACTTTTTGATCCTATCCTATCCTATCCTATCCTATCCTATCCTATCCTATCCCATCCCATCCCATCCCATCCCATTTTTGAGGATCCAGAATGGCCCTATCCTATCCTATCCTATCCTATCCTTTTATTTTTGAGGATCCAGAATGGTCGTTATCTATCAAGCACCCTCTACAACTCTTAAATGAAGAAATAGTAGACCATTTGCAGACCGATGCAGTCAGCATCTGGCAAGCTGAGATGCTGTGGCAAAGTTGCAGAGACCACGAGCTAGGTTTGTGGGCAGAGGCTTTTACCATTATCCTATTTGGTGTTTTCTTTTGGTCTTAGGTCTTTTTCAGCAGCTGTGGCAATTAGTGTTACTAGGACATGGTTCTTTTAGGATTTACTGTCTGTGCTACAGAGCTGAGGTTCTGGTGAGTTCTGGCAGAACAAAACATTGATGCTGATGGATAAATAAAATGACACAGTTGCATGGGTTCTGCTTTTGGCTGAGTAATTTCAAATCATAGCTTTGCCTTTTGATTTATACTTGTTTGCCTTCCTTTTTGCAGCAAAGAAAACTACAAACCACTGCAGGTTTACAAGAATGTAAGGATGTCAGAGTCGGTTACAGTCTGACAGCTAGGGCTCCAGAAATTACTTTTTCATGGGCTGTATCTCTAACAGCGAGCTTAAACTGTGCTTTGGAGAATGAGTGATTAATTTTATTTTTACACTTAATACAATTGTTTCCTCCTAGCATTGTTTAGACAGGTTTAAATTTGCATGATGTTATTGTTAAGGAGTATTGTAATGAGTTCGGGACAAAGTCTTTCTACCGGGTTTGGGTGACAAGATTTTGGTTGCAGGGGGGCTATAGGGTTGGTTGGCTTCTGTGAGAAGCTGCTGGAAGCTTCCCCCATGTCTGATAGAGTCAACACCAGCCAGCTCCAAGGTGGTCCCGTCACTGGCCAAGGCTGAGACCATCCGCAACAGTGGTAGGGCCTCTGGGATAATGTATTTAAGAAAGTATTTAGGAAAAGAGGGGAGGGAGGGGAACTCAACTGTGCAATTACAGTGGGAAAGATGAGTGAGAATATGTGACAGAAGCAACTCTGCAGACACCAAGATCCATGAAGAAGATGGAGAAGGAGGTCCTCCAGGTGCTGGAGCAGAGATTCTCCTGCAGCCCCTGGTGAAGACCATGGTGAAGCAGGCTTTCTCCCTAGCCCGTGGAGGTTAACAATGGAGCAGATATCCTCCTTCATGAAGGACCCTAAACTGGAGCAGATGGGTGTGCTTAAAGGAAGCTGTGACCCTGTGGAGGGCCTGTGCTGGAGCAGGCTCCTGGCAGGACCTGTGGACCCATGGAGAGGGAGGAGCTCATGCTGGAGCAGGTTTGCTGGCAGGACTTGTGACTCCATGGGGGACCCACACTGGAGCAGCCCGTTCCTGAAGGACTGCACCTCGTGGAAAGGAGTCAGTTTGGAGCAGTTTGTGAAGAACTGCACCCCATGGAAAGAACCTACGCTGGAGCAGTTCATGGAGAATTGTCTCCTATTGGGAGGAACCCCACACTGGAGCAGGTAAAGGGTGTGAGGAGTCCTCCCCCTGAGGAGGAAGGAGCAGCAGAGACATGTGATGAACTGACCACAGTTCCCATTCCCTGTCTCCCCATCACTCAGGGGGAGGAGGTAGAGAATTCATGAGTGAAATTGAGCCTGGGAAGAAGGAAGGGGTGGGAGGAAGGTGTTTTAAGATTTGTTTTTATTTCTCATTACCCTACGCTGATTTGATTGGTAATAAATTAAATTAATTTTTCCCAATAGAGTCTATTTTGCCCATGACAGTAATTGCTGAGTGATCTCCCTGTCCTTATCTCAACCCATGAGCCTTTTGATATATTCTCTTTCCCTCATCCAGATGAGAAGGGGAGCAATAGAACAATTTGGTGGGCACTTGGTGTCCAGACAGGGTCAATCCACCACAGGCTGCTAATGAATAAGATCATCTGATATAACAGAAGAAGAAGGTGATTGGTGGCTAAAACACTTATTTCTGCATAAATGTAGGTTCATGACAGAGTCTATCTGAAGATGGGTGTGAAGGACACATGGTGGCCCTGGGTCCATTTGGGAACTCCTCATACTCACACTGATACTAATTGTGCAACCGATGCTGGAAGTGAAATGTGAGTGGCCAGGAATGGAAAGACACGGGTTAGGGATCTAGGACATACTTGTTACACGCATTTAAGCATGTTCATCTACCAGTTCAGCCAGAAATATACTGCATCTTAGTCAGCTTTCCTCACCTCGTTATCCTCTCATAGAGTAAAAGCAATGGCATTTGGTTATTTAGGTGGATTAGTAAATCAAAAGGCCAAAATCCAAATCTTAGTCTCTCTACAGAATTGTGGGAATAGTTGGATAGAATCTCAGCCTGCAGCTGTCCCTCATTTTTGATTCGAAGTATGATTGAAGGGGGTCTACTTTCCATTTCCAGTTAGGAGTGGATTAAATTATTTTTTTCCATCTATGAGAGCCAAAATCTCCCTATGTCTTATGCCTCCGAATGAACATAAATCCCTGAATCTCACCTACAAGTCTAATAAAGTCTAATATGAGGCTGATTTGAAAGCAGCATTCATAGCTCATCTTCAGATTTATGTTCCACAACGAAGCTTTTACAATAGTCTTATTCTTCTTTTACATAATAGTTAGGTCATAATTTCAAATAAGATTTTTTTTTTTCTACAAAATTATTGGCAATTAGTTTGTTATTTGGATAGTAAAACCATTTGTCCAGATCTATTCCCACCAGGAAACTGAGGGTTTAGAAATCCCATGTACTTCCACACTTTAGAACGATACCACAAATATTCAGCAGAAAGCCACTGTCTAAGAATTAAACCGGTGACTTGTGGAACAGACTCCTTTTGCCAGCATGTTTTCAAAATTACTAGAATGGTTTTAGAAACCTGACCAGAGACAACATAACGGTTCAAAGCCCTGCCAGAGACCTACACAAGGTTTGAACATCAGTCTATATTTGGTACAGATGAAAGAGTAATTAGAAGCCTGTGGAAAATATTAGTATCTCAGCTGTAATTTTTTCTGCACATTTCAGGTACAGTATTCTCCATCTCCTAGCAGAAGGAAATGCATTATATACTATTATGGAAGTATTAAATAGCTTTTGTCTCAGATGTCAATGTTTAAAACATTGGGGTATCATTGAATATGGAGGAGGACATTGCTCACAGTAGGGAGAAGTTAAAACTGCAGGAACAGGATCGTAGAAGATCAGTTCTTCACAGACAAACGAAAAAAGAAAAAAAAAAGAAAAAGAAAAAAAAAAAGAAAAAGAAAAAGAAAGAAAAAAAGAGAAAAAGGGAGCATGAGGTCAGTATCTTCTCTCATCACCCAGCAGCCCAGCTCAGGACTTGGACTGCTCAGCAGGAAGGAGGAAATAACATCAAACCACATTCCTAAGCAAAACAAGGTTGGAGAAGCAAATGAAAGTCTTCAGAAAAACTTCTGGCTCGGGGTTACCATAGCAATCATCAGGTTTGTCTCGTTTCTATTCCTAGTGGAAAAAATATTAAGGAAAAATGCCAATAAGCTTTCAGGGTCTGCTACAGTGTCGATGCCCATAAGTTTTATTGAAACCAATGGTTGTCCCATTGTCTGGGATTCGTAATAGACAGTTTATGTTCAGATTTTGATGGAAATTTAGTCTTTGACTTCAATGGAAGTAAATTTATAGCCAATGTACATGAATTCCAAGTGTGCTTATCTGTAAGAGAAAATGACAAAAAATAGTTTGGAAACTGAACGTCTCAGCCTGTTTTCTCTGTTAAGCAAGAACAGCTGATGGTAACTAGAGCACCTTTAGTCCCAAGAAAATACTAACATTGGCTCTATCACTCGCTCTGCACACCCACCTCCTCCTTGGGTCTTCTGCAGGGAAATGCACAAAGACCCTCAGGAAAATCCTCAACCTGCTGGTTCACACAGTGACTGCAGCAACGGAGAAATGAATGACGTGGTGTAAGAGCAAGCATTTGAGAAATGCTGGACCCAAAAGATTGCAGAAGGGTGGATTTCAGCTGGATTGTAAGAACACAAAAAAAAAGGATCGCTAATGTTCACAAGAAACTTACTGGTTTGTTTTTTTTTTTTTTTCCACACAATTGCCATTTAAAAGGGATATTGCAACCTTGATTATTTCTGTTTTTGTTTTATTTTGCTGAGCTTTCCTTGTCTTCTAAAGAACTAAGTATATAGCTTAGGGTTTGGGTTTTTTTTTTCCAACTTCTGGTCAAAAACTTTCTGTCTTAAAAAAAAAAGCTCCAGGAAGGCTGTTACTGGGGATAAATCTGGGCCTTTTTAATTGCATTTCAAACTCTCATTTTATAAGAAGACGGCAGGAGCAGTCCTAGAGGATTTACCTGCCATGTAGTGGAGATATTACTGGACTAACCTCCTGTGACCTCAAATTAATGACAAGTACCAAATGGCATGTAAGTAGGCCTCTGATATCTATGACAGAGATTCTCCACTGAACGTTTAGTGAGTCACATATAAATAATGACTGCATAGATAGATTAGGAGCTGGAACATGAATTTAATGCAAGGTTAATAATCCCTTCTGGAATTATAGATTTTATTGAGGTAAAAGGGACTGTCGTGATTTTGTTTCTGTTCAGTTGTTCATCTTGGTACCAAGAATAGCCTTTTTTGGGCTGAGGCACTAGCAACATGCCTGGGTCCTTCTGTGGCAGAGCCAAGACATGAAACTTGCTTTCCTAAACATTAAGTTGATTCACTCCATGTTGGACAACTCATCATTCTTCTCCACTCCTTGCTCTGGACTATTTTTCCCCAGATTTATTATCTCACATTTTTCAAATCAAATTTCTTCCTCTCTTCCCCTCTTCCTCTCTTTCTGTTTCTTTTCTTTCTTTCCTACCACTCTCCACCTCCTCCGTATTGTATCTCCTGTCTCTGCAGTCCCAGCTACTCAGTTAAACGCCATCTCTAGATCTCATCTCACTTCCATGTCTAATCTGAAATGAATTGGCACTGAAGAAAATGAAGCAGACCAGGGCTTCCTTTGCAAATGTTTCTCTTTGGAAAATAGTACTGCTTCTATACGTGGGGCTGGAAAAAGCACAGTGTCAAAGGGCAGCCCTTCGGAGAGTAGCAGTCAGCAGTCCACCCAGAAGGTTTCAAAGAGTGGGTGAGAAAAAAAAACCAAGCCACAAATACCTCTTCCCAGCAAAACAAGTGCCAGCGGTGGTGAAGCAATGGAAAGGGCAGATCGCTAATAACACACTTACTTGTGCCTTGGGCTGACTTCCACAAGGTGATAGTTGGCAACATCCTGTGGCTTCCATGAGAGCTGTCAGGGCTGGATTTTCCTTTGGATAAATCCAAATCTTTTGTTTTCCTTCCACTGTTGTTCTAGCACCATTAGCAGGAAGAAATAGCCACTTAAAAACCAGAAATTGCAATGTAGAATATTAGTAGAGAACGAAAAATACATTTTTCCCCAGTCTATCAGAATGTGGAAGTTTATTTGCGCTAACAAAAAACAAAATGCTCACAAACAGCTATAAAGGAGGATTATTTGGATAAGGAAAGTAGGTTTTATTTATCTCTCATGGCTCTGCTGGACAAAGAGAGTAAGGTGTATGGTTTAGTGATGATGCTCCTTGTTTGTTGTGTGGGTGTCTATTTTTGTCAGTTCGGTTGACGGTTGGACAAGATGATCTTTAAGGTCCCTTCCAACCTAGAAGATTCTGTGATTCTGTGAAATTGCAATATAGAATATTAGTAGAGAACGAAAAATACATTTTTCCCCAGTCTATCAGAATGTGAAAGTTTATTTGCGCTAACAAAAAACAAAATGCTCGCAAACAGCTATAAAGGAGGATGATTTGGATAAGAAAAGTAGGTTTTATTTATCTCTCATGACCTGCTGGAGAATGAGAGTAAGGGGTGTTTTCTATTGCAATGAAGAAGCATTTTAATTCTGCTGTCATAACTGAGCTTGGCAACATATACACGTGTGTGTCTGTGTGTGTCTAGATTCACACAGTTAATAGGCTGTGGAGGGACTCGAGGACACGTACCCTGCAGGTCTCCATGTCTTCTCACAATTGCAATATAGAATATTAGTAGAGAACGAAAAATACATTTTTCCCCAGTCTATCAGAATGTGAAAGTTTATTTGCGCTAACAAAAAACAAAATGCTCGCAAACAGCTATAAAGGAGGATGATTTGGATAAGAAAAGTAGGTTTTATTTATCTCTCATGACCTGCTGGAGAATGAGAGTAAGGGAGCTGTCAGGGCTGGATTTTCCTTTGGATAAATCCAAATCTTTTGTTTTCCTTCCACTGTTGTTCTAGCACCATTAGCAGGAAGAAATAGCCACTTAAAAACCAGAAATTGCAATGTAGAATATTAGTAGAGAACGAAAAATACATTTTTCCCCAGTCTATCAGAATGTGGAAGTTTATTTGCGCTAACAAAAAACAAAATGCTCACAAACAGCTATAAAGGAGGATTATTTGGATAAGGAAAGTAGGTTTTATTTATCTCTCATGGCTCTGCTGGACAAAGAGAGTAAGGTGTGTTTTCTATTGCAATGAAGAAGCATTTTAATTCTGCTGTCATAACTGAGCTTGGCAACATATACACGTGTGTGTCTGTGTGTGTCTAGGTTCACACAGTTAATAGGCTGTGGAGGGACTCCAGGACACGTACCCAACAGGTCTCCATGTCTTCTCACGTTCCTGGCAGATGGAGAGAGGCTAAGCTGCTGCTACGCAGAGGCGAGGGCAGGGGAAGAGGTTCAGGAGGAGGTAGAAGAGGGACTGCCAACCAGCCTCCTCTTGATTTATGCCATCTTCATCTTAGGTCCATCTTGAGTTACTTGTCCTCTTTGTCATGGCCAAGCTTCCATGTCTTCTCACATTCCTGGCAGATGGAGAGAGGCTAAGCTGCTGCTACACAGCAGCAATGGGGGCAGGGGAAGAGGTTCAGGAGGAGGTAGAAGAGGGACTGCAACCAGCCTCCTCTTGATTTATACCATCTTCATCTTAGGTCCACCTTGACGTACTTGTCCTCTTTGTCATGGCCAAGCCTATCCACACCATGAAGCTGGTGGGATAGGGCAGCCAAGAGACTGTGGGGCCTCTCACCAGTCCCTTGTTCCATCACAACCCTGGGCAGCTGCTGGGAGGCCACCTGGGAGTTCTGGGTGCTCCAATCAGTGATGGTCCCTGATTACCTACAGGTCCTCTTTGGAGCCTTGCAACCTTCACACCTCTCCCTCTTGTTTAACCTGGGAGATGACTGACTCCCCCTGCTTTTTCCCTTTTTTCTTCTAGCCCTTTGCCAGCACAAGAGAGCTGGACAGTTTTGTTAGAGCCAGCCCCTGGCTAAAAGGAGAATAACAAAAGGAGCAGCTTTGCCATTGACAAAGAACAGAGGAAGATTGGAGCCGGACTGTCCGTCTCCCCTGAGATGTGACACAAAGCAACACACCTCTTGACACCCATCCTCTACTCTTGTTGCAGGGCAGAATTCAAGAATCACAACACTGACAGAAGCAGATATTTGAAGGAAAAGGCAAAAGAGAATTTCTAACAATATTTTATTGGCTTGCATTGCAAGTATTTTGAGCCAAAGATACCACCACTAAGCATGCTTTCCAGTCATGAAAGACATAAATAATAATAATTACTATTATTAATCTTACTTTCTTGGCACTACTTCAAAGTTATATAGCTCTAATGATTTTGATGCAATGTATTCTTAGAACTAAAGCTATTACAGCTGAGCATCATTATCTGTGAGCATCTAAGAAATGGAAACTTGAAGCAGTACTGACATGTTCCAAAAAGCAAACCCCAAGTTTATGAGCTACCTACATCATCACAGAATCATAGAATGGTTTGGTTTGGAAAGGACCTTTCATGATAATCCAGTTCCAACCCCCTGCCATGAGCAGGGACACCTTCCACCAGACCAGGTTGCTCTAAGCCCCATCCAGCCTGGCCTTGAACCCCTCCAGGGATGGGGCAGCCACAGCTCCTCTGGGCAACCTCTTCCAGTGCCTCATCACCCTCACAAAAAAGAATTTCTTCCTAAGATCTAATCTAAATCTCCCCTCTTTCAGTTTAAAACCGTTACCCCTCATCCTATCGCTCCCCTCCCTGATCCAGAGTCCCTCCCCATCTCTCCTGGAGCCCCTTTAGGGACTGGAAGGGGCTCTAAGGTCTCCCTGGAGCCTTCTCTTCTCCAGGCTGAACAACCCCAGCTCTCTCAGCCTGTCCTCACAGCAGAGGGGCTCCAGCCCTCGGAGCATCTTCATGGCCCTCCACTGGACTTACTCTACAGGTCCATGTCCTACAGCCCCAGAGCTGAATGCATATAATATGGTGCCCTTCACTCTACAGGAATCCCTGCTTTCTTAGAAGATTTGAATTTAAGGAGGGTCTTGATCTGAAGTTCCTTAAAAAAGAACTAATTTTCTGAGCATTGAGAGGCTCAGAAAAGAAAGCTATTGACTTCAGAAGGGATTTTGGTGCCTATTGCAGCCACTGGGGCTGCACTGAAAACTTATAGACATAATTTAACTCTGAGCATCCAATGTCCGTGGCGGTGCCAGATACACAGCAGCAGTTCCTGGGTTGGTCTTGGTTTTGCTTCTAGCTGTTAGGTTGTCAGCTTTAAAAGAAAGCGGTGGAAATATAAACAAAAAGCTCAATTTCATCTTCACGTTATAAGTAGAAGTTTGTAAAGCCGTAACTGTGATTTGCCACTGTAAACTCAATGCTTTAATGGATTACAGCAGAATAATATATTGCATCTGGCTTCTTTTGCCTCAAAACAGCAATTGTACTGTACATATAATCATTTTAAGATGCAAAAGCTTAAAGTAAACGAGGGCCCCGAGGCAACATTTTTTTAATACGAGTATGTGTATTCCTGTATCAAAGGAGCTGATTCAAAATGTAGAATATTTAGGCTACATAACCTCCATTGCTAATGTCAGATCATGTTTAGCTTCATGCCAGGGTTCTGGAAGCAAAGGTTTGGAGCAAAGCAACACTTACAATTTCATGTGCTTGGTTTCAGACTAACTCGAGCCCAGAAGCAATGACGAAAGAGGATCACAGAATCATAGACTAATGGTTAGAGTTGGAAGGGACAAAACAACTGCTGCCCATCAAACTGAGCCGTTTGTAAACTAGATGCAAATACTTTTTATCCTATTTAAGGTCTCAGCTGGGCACAAGCAGGTGAACAACTTCTGCCTTGTAACAGCAAAGAGATGATAGATGTCCCCTTGCTCCCAACCCGGAGGGCAGAAATAGGACAGACTTGCATACAAGACAACTGTTTAATACGTTCACAAATCAATTTTATTAATTTAAAACAAAATTAATGAAGAAAAATTCTGTACACAATTGTGGACACAACACGCTTTTTGTACAATAGGGCCCAGATAAACTGTTTTTTTCAGTCCGCGAGTGACTAAAAATTAAAATTAAAAAAAAAAAAAAAAGAAGACAACCAACCCCCCATCACTGTCTACTTTGCTTGAGGAAAAAAAAAAAAAAAAGGCTAATTATAGTCTCAATTCTAAAAACTACCCACAACGTGCTTCACGTAGGTGTGGAGTACTGCATGAATTCCAGCACTCATCCTGGGTAAAGTAAAGCACATGTGCAAGTCTGGGTGAGATAAAAACCTCTCTGTTGGTAATAAAGCAATCCACAAATATTGAATTCTAGCAGCAATATGATTCCTCCAATAGAGAAGAGTGTTGTTGTGTAGCTACATTGGTGCTTTGTAGCTCTGCAGGTAGCTGTTTCAAGGCTGGTGTTTTTAGCAAAAGAAAGCAAGAAGAAAAGCTGGAGAATGAACCAACAAAGCTGAGGCTTCTTTTTAATGAAGAGATTTAAATCAGGCAAAGGGAATTGGTACAATTCAAGCCGAAAGTCAGACTAACAGTTTATCTGACCAAGTAGCTCATGGACTTCAGGATTAGAAAAGTCACAGACAGACACAGTCTAGGTTTGTCCTGTAAATGGGTACAGACAAAAGCAAATTTTAACGCCTTGGCGATAACTATTTCAGTATTTCCATTGCCGGCAATGGATGTTATATCTTAGGAAAATCTGACTCCTGGTGGAAGAGGATTAAAAAACTTAAATGTATATGAGTATTCTTGCTCAATTTCTCCAAAACATTCCCATTTCTAATTTCTAAAAATAATGATGATGATTGTTTCCTTCATTTTGGGATGAGACAAAAACTATTCGGTACCAAGATTCCAGTTTAAGTCATGTCTTAAAATATATTTGTGTTCTCTCTCTATGTCTTTAGGGAATTAATCTGCTAATTAATTTTTCAATACTTTAAAAAAGGGTTAATATGTTAACTTTAAAAGAGGAAATAGAAGACAGCAAATAAATCCTCTTCAGTTGTGTTTTATCTATATTTCCTTCATGGGGGGAAAAAAAAATCAATCTTTTCATAATCAGACTAGGTGAGAGAAGAAAAAGGCAGAGAAACAGCTGAGAAGAACAAAACCCAATTCTTATTGACACTTGACATCCATGCTTTTGGTCTTGACAAATTTATCTAAAAAAAAAATCCATTATCTACATATTTATATCCAACGCATTGATAAGGCACCGCACAACAGTTTGTGCACACGTGGCCTCATTCTTCACCAACAAGGCATTACTATCTTTCAATAGCATTTACCTTAACAATATGTAAAAGAATCATTCATTATTACAAATTTACACAAAAAATTCTTCCTGTACATGATTGTCTCAGTGATGTACCTATTAGTTTAAATTAGACATATTTTAAACTACTCTGTAATGTGCTAAAATCAAAAGTCGTTGCTGTACCATAAGGCAAAGGCTTATAATAGCCTTTAATCCTATTATACATATCCTCAGTTATATGATGTCAAAATATAGTCTGTTCATAAATAAGTAAAGATGTACAGAGTACCCTGGGTATGAGAAACCAAAAAGTAAACCTTCTTTACAAGAAAATTACTCCACTGGTATTTTGAAAAATCTCAGTCTTTGTGCAATCAAGTTTGCTCTGTTGAAGAAACGGTGTGTGTCACATTGAAGAGTCCAAAAACTACAAAGCACTTGCAGGTCCTTTTGTTTTCGTTTTTTCTTCACAGGTATGAACCTTTTATTTCCTTTTTCTTTCATTTTATTTTTTTTTCCCCTTCTCTATTTCCTTTTTTTTTTTTTTTTCTTTTTGGTAGCAAAGACGGTAAAGATGAGTTGTTCAGACATTTGCATGGCTTATTTTCGTTGGACTCCCAGCACCCGAGTCAACAGCTGTTCTGAAGAAAAAGACATGCTCCTCCGTTTACTGAAAGGGCAAGGGTTAAGACCAATTGCAGCTGTACGTCAACATGTTGAAATCACAAAGTTCCGTAGTCCAATGCTGACACAAGACACAGGCATCCCGCCACGGGCAGAAGGAGGCTCTGGGGTTTCAAAGTGCTGCTGAGCTGCTACAAGTACTCCAGTTCCAAGGCATGGTGAAGGGCCATAAGGTCAGAGTGGCTCGAGATCCTCCAAAACGGCATAGCATGCTGCGAACAGCACAGACAACATGTAAAAATAACCCCAAGCATTCTGGTATTTAGACCCACCCATTGTCTTTCGCAAGGGCAAGGGGAACTCTGCAAGGAGAGTAAAAGAGCTCTGAGAACTTCCAGCCCTTCACGTTTATCTCTGGTTTCTCTGACCCACCCCCTCAGCACAAATTCTCAATCATGGCAACCCATCTAATTACTAACGCGAACAACAGCAACCAGGTCAGGAGATAATAAGGAAGGGAGGGGGTGTCTCATGTCTTCATAAGAAAAACAGATTTCAGGACGTTGCAGAAGGAAATACTACCTGAGATAATAAGGAAGGGAGGGGGTGTCTCATCTCTTCATAAGAAAAACAGATTTCAGCACGTTGCAGAAGGAAATATTACCTCCATAAAACCCCCCCCCCAAAAAAAAAAAAAAAAAAAAAAAGAAAAACAGCCTACACATGAAGTCCGTGGACAGTCTGAGGTAGGGAACAGAACTTGATTAAAAAACAAAAAATAAAGGAATCACAGAATCACCATGGTTGGAAGAGACCTCTGAGATCATCGAGTCCAACTTTAAAAAAAAAAACAAACCAAAAAAACCCCAAACAAACAATCAAAAAACCAACAAAAACCACACAACATCAATAAAATCAAACAAACAAACAAACAACCCCCCAAAAAACCCAAAACAAAAAAACCAGAAAAAAATAAACCCCCAAAAAAACCCAAACAAAAAAAACAGAAAGAAAACCAGCACATCACACCCACCCACAAGCCAATAATCTCGGGCACTAGATCATGAAGTGAAGGTAATATTTATTATCAAAACATGTTTGTTCCTAGTGGAACTATCCCTGGCAGGTGAGTTAAGAACACAGCCATGGTGATTCAGAATAGCTCATGTGTTGCTCGCATCACTTGGAAAAGAAACTTATCCCAGAGGTTTGTATAACATCGCTCATTCTTAGCACTGATCTTAAAACATCTTTTCCATATGGGACAATTTTAAAATAAATACATATTTTTTTCCTATTAGCTGTAATAAAATCTGTCTGGAGCGCAAATACGTTTGCAAAGAACCCGAATAAACCAAAAACACTAATACCAGGAAAAAGCACACATTACCTCATCCATGAAGGGTAAAAATCTGATTAAGAACTATACTCTAAACCAGGGATTATAGTGTCAGCAAGAAATTTTGCATAAATAAATAAACAAAAAGATAACTATCAGCTTTCATCAGGAAAATATTCTATAAATCCCGTGGGAAAACAGTTTAAATTCAACAATGTTCCGAAGGCTAACGTGATCATGTTCACTTTTTCATTGGGTCAGCTTATGCCCTGGCATCTTCAGGAGGCAAACCACAAGCAATTTATTATCTCAACAGCTTTGGAGTTCCCCAAGCATTTTATCTACAACTTCTCAAAGAGGCTTTTATTATCTCAACAGCTTTGGAGTTCCCCAAGTATTTTATCTACAACTTCTCAAAGTTCTGAGCCTTCATCCTCCTGCAGCACTTCCTGGGTAAATTCCTAATTCTTCTGAAATCAGTGGCAAAACTCCATCTCTTTGGATTATTACTTCTACACTGACCTCCTCTTTTTCATTCAGGTCTTCTCCTCAAATTTTAGGTTAGAGAACAATTTGGAAAACAATGTGAAACTCCTGTTTCCAGCTGCACGTTTACTGTAGACCCTCTAATTTTACCACACAACTATCTCAGGAGGCAAACACTTCAGAATAGCTCCAGTCTGCCATTGTGGGAAAAAAGTCCCCATAAGTAGCTGAAGAGCATTTGGTGAGCACCTGGACAATATATTGTTCTTTAGTTCTATCCAAAAGAAATCTGTTTGGGTATGGGGTGTTTTGTTTTTTTTTTTTTCTCCTAAAAGCAGCCTAGGATGTTACTCAAAGCATAGAGAGGGGTGACGACTGGAAGGTCTGCTTAGATGTGACACTACTGATCCGAATGAAAATGCAATACAGATGCATCAACACATGCCTGCATTCAGAGCATGCCTAGATTTTAGAGCAAGGAAATTTCTTCAGGGAGAAAAGCAAACGGTCCACAAGGAAGCACCACTGGAAGAGTTTCTGTTCTGCTTCGCTTTACTCTAGATTGTTACAAAGCTTTGAGAAAACGGCTGACCAAATCTCAGCTTGAAGACAAATGCATGAGCCATAGCTCTCTTGTTGGAGAGAACAAAACAAACAAACAAACACCTTCAGGGACAGTTGAGATGCTGTTGGAAAGAACGCTAATGGTATTTCCAAAACGCTTTTGCAGATCAAACCTTTCTCTAAGAAGGAAGTGTTAAACATGCCCGTGACACCTACTATTTCTGTATCTTCAACCTAGGCTTCCATCGTACTGTCTCTACCTTCCACCAGCAACAGAAACTAGATGCAATTAGCTTGCTCAGATACAACTCCACCCCGCAGTGTCTTCCCTGATGCGTTATACAATCTATCGTCTGCAATCTGTCAGGTCAGACACTGCCACTTTCCAACTCAAATCTTTCCTAAAGATTCACTTCTTGCACCGCGTCCAGGAAACAAAACCAGCGAGAGCAAAATGAAATAAAAATCCCTAAGCATGCCATTCTCCACACTTTCCAAAACCTTCTGTGCACCTCTCTCTCACTTGGGCTGTGAGATCTTCCTGGAAGAACCCACAACATCTGACAGGGGTATGACACGACGGACAAAGGGGCACGGGTTTGTGCTTGCAGCAGGTCTGTGTAGTGTTTGCCAGATGCCTCCTTTTCTTGTGTGGCTGCAGTTCTCCACTCTTCTCACAAGCCCCCTGGCCAGGTAGGACCTACCTGCTCCCCCCACCACCAAGCCATAGCTCCCTGCTTCTCTCCATCAGCTTGGCACCAGCTCTGCCTCGACCATGGGGTCAAGGAGGTGTAAATTAGCATTCCTAATTTACAGGTATTCACATGTGTGGCGTGGTGAAGGGTTTGGTGGACACGAGCTTTCGCCTGGTGTCTCTGCAGAAGCCAAGAGCCAGTGCCACGGGCCCCCTCCAAGGTCACACAGCAAACTAACGAATAGGGAGACTTGTAGGAATAAATTCTTGGCTTCCAGCTCCCACTTGATGCAGCTCCAGCATTATACTGCTTCCCTGGTAACACCCTCAGCACCACAGAGCGTACACACACCAGGCAGGCAGGGCAGTTAAAGACCCTGATGGATTTAACAGGAGGCTTAGCTTCTGCTAAATCAAATCACAGCAGCTCTTGCTTAGATGCCCACATGCAATATCAAGTTTTGGATTACCCTCTGCTGTTTATGGTCAGATTTTAAACCAAAACTTTTAAGTGGTCGTTATTTTGGGTAGATCTTTCGATTTGAAACTCACTTCAGTGTTCTCTGCATTATTTCTGTCTGTCTGTCAAAGGAGTGTACCTCCGTTTACCCCAGGCGAGGAGGTGTGGAATGATTCTGGAGATCCCCCCCCCGCCCCGAAAACAAAGTGGTTGCGCAAACCTCAGGATTGCAATTAATTATTTTCAGTTCTCCTGCCTATAGGTCAAAAAAAGAGACCTCCTTTTGAGTAAATTTGCCAAGAAATCAAGCGCGCCAGGAAGGCGGCGGCTGTCGCTCCCTGCACAGCCAAACACGGCCCATCCAGATCTCTATCAGTCTGACCCTATGGCACAGCCTCCCCAGCTAAGGGGAGGGGAAAAAAAACCAATATAGATCTATCTCTATATATCTATACGTATAGTATACGTTGGTTTATGCATATACAGCCTCACACACATATGTGTCCATACCTACGCTTGTATGTTCAGGGGGCATATGTGGTCATTTTCACACTAAGACAACAAGTGATTTTACAAAACTCATTTAAAGTAACAAAATTATCACACAAGACCTTCTGCATTACTCTTGTATTAACATGCCCCACAACTATTCGGCCCCATCAAAAGTGGCAACACGCCCAGGAGACAGAATTACATTTTTTTTTCTTTACTGAATGACCAGGCAAGAGTTTCTTCGTGTATATATTTGCTAAATAATTGTGTTTAGAAAGTCAGCCCTGCCAACACTTAGCACACGTGTCACGGGCAACACGTGCCTTCTATTCTGAGCACCCAGTAAAAATGCTAATATCTCATTTGTTGCCGTGGGAGATGACAAATGCCAACCACTAATACACAGGCGGTGCAACTGGATGCATTAGTATCTAATGAAACTATAAGAAAGCTTTTCTTACTCTATATTGGAGGAATATGGTAGTAAAACAATAACTTTCCATACTATTTCAATATATTCCATGTGAATATGAAGCTTTTGCCTTTTAAAAAACATTAATTGTTTTGCAGAGGAAACTTTTTTATCATTTAATTTTGACGATATTTTGAAATGAAATACGGTGGCAAAAGTTTGAATTTGGCTTGGTGTAAACAGCATGAAAAGTGAAGTTGTTATTTTAGAAAATCTAACAATTATAATATTATTAAATAACCTAAAATATTAAGGTATTTTATTTCTGAAATAGAAGCAATATTATTTTTCAGCATGTATTTACTGAAAGAACAAAACGACAACTATTGTATTCCACAAAATAAAGTGTTTCTTGTTAATACACGTGCAAAACAAAGCTATTTTTTGACGGCAACACCGAAAAGCGCAGACTATCCTCCTTCCCTTAAATGACTACATATTTATACAAAAACCTTACTCCGGCAACACCGAAAAGTGCAGACTATCCTCCTTCCCTTAAATGACTACATATTTATACAAAAACCTTACTCCTGAGATTTGTGATGGATTTGAATAGAAAACTCATCGGTTTCTGTCATCTTCCACGGTATTTTTGTTGTCCTCCTGCCAGATTTGCTAAGCGGTCGTCTCTACTTCCTACCCCCAAAACCTGACCAGCACAGTGTGACTGTGAGCTTAAAAGCAGTGGCATATTGGATACCCATTTATATTCTATTTATTGTTCCACAAAGATTTATGATTTTTCCTCCCAATTTCCCTCCGAGGCAGCGTGACCATTTTGGAGACAAAAGGGAGAAGCCGCTTTGCCCAGGCTCTGCCGAATCATCACCTGATGTAAAATCCAGTTCCTCGGTGCGGAGAGCCTCCTCCTTTGTCTCCTCTCACAAATTAGAAATCCTTTGGAGGATTCTCCTAAGTAGAAAAACTCAAGAGTTGGGGCTTTTAGAAATCCTTTGGAGGATTCTCCTAAGTAGAAAAACTCAGGAGTTGGGGCTTTTTTGGGGTTTTTTTTGTGGTTTTTTTTTTCCCCTGCTTTACGAGTATTTCCCGACTGTGTCTCCAAAGGCAAAGGCACAAGATGAGCTCAAACAAAACAAAACACAAAACCAAACCAAAACCAGAGTCTCTGGCAGGAAATTTATTCTGCAAAAAACTGTGTCACCGGGGATGGGGGGGGGTGGCACCGGGAGGAGGGGGCTTGGACCCACAGCCACACCGATAGCCGCCCCCCAGCACCCCCTCGATTCTCTCCCACCCCTCTCCCTCTCCCTTCCTCTTCCTCTTTTCCTGAGGAAGCTGATCCGAAGGCACCAACCCCCGTGTGAACCCCCCAGCGTCACGGTCACCCTCATCCAGGAGGGTTGGGTCGTTCCTCCCTCTGCGAACACAAACCTCCCCGGGAATTTTAACCCTCCGATAAAATATTTTGCTGGAAACAAATATTTTGCGGCAAAACAAAGGTGTTGAGACCACGGCTTGTCCCACTCTACCTGAAACGCAAGAGCCTGTGGTTTCCTCAGGGTATTGTATTTATTTTTCATCAATCAAAAGAGGCATTTTTATGAAAAAACAGTCTATCCTAACAACGTTTCTCGAAAGAGCAATAATCTCTTAAACGGCATTAAAAAGTTTCTATTATTTTTACCACAATGACAACAATAAAAAGATTTTAAATGCGTCCCTTATTTTTCCTACTGCTGTATTGGCTCAGGCTTTTTCTGTGAATGGCATAAATGAAAATCTTGTATGATGATTAGGCAATTGATAAATTATTGGTAATCTATTTTTAATAGCAAACCTTAACTTTCTTACCTCCTGAACTGGAAGTTCAGCTTTTTTTTTTTTCACCAAATGAACACAGAATACAAAAAAATCCCTCAAATTAAATAGGTTTGAATTTATGTGCTCACTCAAAAATACTCATTATTTTTTACGTGTTATCAGTGAAGTGTCTATTTAAAGTGGAGTGTACTTTTTACATTCTAAGGAGTGTAAAGGAAAGTACAAATGCCAAGGGCTTCACCAAAGGCCAAACCACCTCAGCAAAGGGCTGTGAAAGGGGTTAAAATAAAAGCTGTCCCTGCCCTGAGGATATCACAAATGGGAAGGAAGGAGGGAGGGGACCAGCTACCGAGATTCAGGGGACAAGCAAGGCGATGGAGTACATCACGAGATGGTTAGGCCACTTTGGATTGATGGGCTTGGGGTGGTTTTGTGGGGGTAAACCTTCTCCTGGCTTGTTTGCAGCCTCTCCAGAGCATGTCTGGGCTTTTACTATTTTCTAATACCATTTATTCCTCAGGGTATACTTCTTTAAATCGAAATACAGTATACACTAGGGTGCATTCCTGTGCTCGCTCCTCCTAATAACCCTTAAAAACCACCTGGGGGGCAGAGAACCAAAAAGGCATCATCTGAGTTGGGACCAGCTCCTCGTAGCAGGAGGCGCTTGTGCCGTTCTTGCTCTTGTGGGAGACGAGGGCCAAAACTTTGAGAAACAAAACCCTGCCTTCACAGTGGGAAACGGTGACTTCTTTGTCGGTGGGGGAAGAAGCAGGAGAAGAATAGCAGAAGCACTTTCCTTAATCAAATTAATAGTTTCTGCAGAAAGGCAGGGCTGCTGGTCTACTTATTGACTCCTCTGGCATGGCTGCAGCAGATAATTTAATCCAGAGGATCTAACATGCTTTGGATCTGAAAATTCCTTCCACCGAGAAAGAATACACAGAAGTAATGGCACAAAGGAACTTTCTATACTGCTACTCCTCTTAGCGACTGGAAAGGCTTTTTCTTATGCTTTTCTGAATCATGTTTCCTGTTGAAAAAAGCATTGAATTAGATAATGTTACCGAAAGGACCACTCCTGCCATTATCATATACAACGCTATTTCACCCAGCGACAGAAAAGGAACAAAGAGAAGATTTTTTTTTTTTTTTTCTCTTTTCCCCCTGATCTTAAATGCAGCTTTTAAAATGTAATCATTTACAGCGGGAAAACATTTCTCCACAAAGATGAAAGGCATTTCTGGAGGAGAAAGGAGCGAACTGTTCCCCCTCAGTCCACCAAAGGGATGTCTGAAACTGAGACTCCGCGAAGCGCTGGGGACGAGCCGGGAACCTGCCCTGAGTGCTGCGGGGGCACAAAACCCAGATTTCATCAAGCAAAACCAGCCAACGGTTGTTAAAACGCCGTGAGGACTAATTAGTTTCACTTCTCCAAGTCAGAAAGTTACGATGGAAACAGGTAGAGAAGTACCATAGGGAGTTGCGTGGCAGAAAAAAAAAACCACCCAAAAAAAACAGTTGTGTAAAAGCAATTTACCTGTAAAAGGAAGCAAGAACAGAAATGCCCATTTTCCTATTCTTTCTACTATTGTTCAAATCGCCAAAATTATGCCTCATTCCTCCAAGTGAAGAGTCTGTGTCTTGGGTAGAAGGGCAAGGCCAGGAATAACTGCCTATTTTTTGGGAAGCAGTGCTTTTTATGGAGTTTGCTTCACAGCGGGAGGGGGGAAGGGGAATTTTTCCCTTCTTCCCAGAGAAAAGCAAAAAATAATAAAGACATAGTCAAATAATATCCTCTGCTCAGGTAACTGAGGTTATGAATGCAGGACAAGCCACAAGAAAACTGGAATTTCTGTACACCTACTCCAGTCCTTTTCAAGGTGTGACACATACGTATTCCATACAGTGAAATAGCACACTGCCTTTGATCAGCAAGAATTGCCTTTTTTTTTTTTTTTGGCTTATATTCATAACATCCTATGTGGTATTTTGGGGACGCCAATGAAAACAGAACTATTCACTCTTGGCACAAAAGCCGGGGTCCGTTTTCTGGCTCCTTTTTGAAATACATCAAACATACGTAGCTGGCTTAAGGTGTCTCTTGGACACATCATTATCTACAGGTTTACGCAGCTTTCTACAAGATAAGGTCAAAACACATTTCATAAAGCAAAAAATACAAACCCCAAATGTCAATGCATGCTCTCCCATGTCAAAGAAAAGACAATTTCGCTTTCAGACTATTGAAATCAACCGGCACTGAAAAAGAGCCATTACCTTTTTTGCGCCTTGTTCTTCTTCGACACCATCCCCTATAACAACATACACCACTTTTCTTCCAAATCTTTGAATTATTCGCTCAAAACAACTTTCCTTGCCTGAAAGAAAAAAAAAAGATCAGGCTGTTTAGGACAGGTGGTGATGGGATGACGTAAAATAAATCACTTTTTAGCCCCAATATCTCCCATTCTACAATAAATAATTAGAGGTACCAGGAGAGAAGAGCCTCTCCTGCACGGTGGTGTATTGACTGCAGCTTTACTCCTGCCACAGCAGCTGAGAGGCAACCTTAAAATCTGCTCTGTGAGATCCTTTAGTACACACACCATGGTAGACACAGCGGACTAGAGGTCCGCAATATCACCTTTCATGTCTCCTGCCCTAATCTGAGACAGGTTTTTCGACTGCAGCTTTACTCCTGCCACAGCAGCTGAGAGGCAACCTTAAAATCTGCTCTGTGAGATCCTTTAGTACACATGCCATGGTAGACACAGCAGACTAGAGGTCTGTGATACCACCTTTCTTGTCTCCTGCCCTAATCTGAGACAGGTTTCGGGGGGACTTTCCCCTACGAGGAGAATTCTCTACTGGATGTTTGCAGCCAGCATCGCGGACTGAGCAAATTGATTGAATCTGAGTTGAAATTCTAGCTTTTTCTCCACAACCTGTGACAAGATTAATCACAGCTCCTGAAACAGTAGTATCCTGCCTTAGAAGGTCACCCAAAAGATTTAAACGCCTGTAATCCAATACATGGGCAAGGTCCTTGATCCTGCACTGGGATCCATTAATGTAGCTCATTACTTCACTGCACAGACCTCAGGAAACGATCCCAATGCTCCAGTACTACCCGTAGGTACTGATACTGGGAAGCTTCAGGTACTGGTACTGGGAAGCCAGAAAGAACATAAATGCTCAGAGTTGAGTTTTCTCAAATGTACCCATTCTATAAGATCACTTTGGTCTGGTCATAGTATGTGCTTACCAGTGTGAATATAGCAACTGATGAGAAAAACTGTTTTTCAAAATAGTTATTTCAGCTACAGAACAATACCACTATAAGAACAAATAGGTTGGAAATTAAAAAAAAGGTTTCTAGCCAGCAGAGAAGCCAAACTATACTCCGTGATACCCTTTAGCAGTAGCACCAGGAATAAGAAACCTCCAACACTAACTATGTTGAAATGGTGCTTCAAAATTATGAATTTTGTCATGTTACATAAAATCTCATGTTTTCCTGTGACAGTCATAGAATCATAGAATTGCCTGGGTTGGAAGGGACCTTCCAGATCATAGAGTCCAACCATCAACCCAACACTGACCAAACCCATCACTGACCCATGTCTCTAAGCACTATGGCTGCCCATCTTTTAAATACCTCCAGGGATGGTGACTCCACCCTGGGCAGCCCATTCCAAGGCTTAATAACCCTTTCCATGTAAAAATTTTTCCTGAACGTAGTTTTGCAAAAGTACCCTGCTGTCCTGTGTATGTGAAGTCGTAAGTGAATATTTATTAAAATATGTTCTGACTACAATATGCATTTTAAGTATTATAATTCAAACTTTTAATTTAAAGTTTTGACAGATGGTATCATAACAATTCTATCCAGGAAACTGTCTTAAATCTTTTATGCTAATGCTTTCAAATTTCTACATAAAACTCTCAACCAAGCTTTTTTTTTTAAAAAAAAAGAACCAACAAAACCAAACAAAAATAACCCACCATTTTTTTCTCAGCCATTTGTATTATCCTGTATTATAGATACTTAAGAACACATGAAAAATGTTTTCATATAGCCCACAATTTTGAGGGAATCTGAGATAGAACAGATATGTCATAATCACATTACAAACTACAAGCACCATTGCCATCTGGTCCTATGTACTTCTACATACTCAGAATAACATCTTTTATATTGAACCAGAAAACAGAAATAAACATTGGCCTGGCTGAAGCTTATTACAGTCAGTATGAATGAACTTAAATAATTACATTCTGCAGCAAAACATTCTTGCTTCTGGTAAATTGTTTACCAAAATTTGCTCCAGAGCCCATGAGTGAAATGGAGCCAGGACTTACCTTTACAGAATTTCTTCTGCTGATCTGAGGACACTTCAGCATTCTGTACTTACAGTCTATTAAAAAGTCTTTTCAACTGCTACGTAGCCTCACAGTTTTGAGAAACAATGATAAAAAAGCAATTATATTTCCTCTTTACAGAGGCTGCTTCAGTGTTAATAGAGCTATATGAAGCTTTCTGTGGTGGATCATGGCAGACATTTGAAAAGCACTTTTAGAATGCTTCAGCATGAAAAGTGCTTCATGAGATCAGATATAACTAATCTCTATGTTTGCTACAGTTAATACATGCAAGAAATAAATACAGACTACAATATCTTTTTATTTAGAATTACAGCTTCAAACGTATCACAATATTATAAAAATAGCTCACCTATTTTAGTTGCACTGTAAATATTCTCTATGGGAAATACAACCCCTAGTCCATACAACAAGACTTTTGCCAGAGCTGGAATTAGCTGAGTAGTTGTTACGAGAATGTTCACACAGTTTGTCCTACGGAAGAGAAGACACAAGCATCCTTTTTTTTTTTAGCAAAACAAAACACAATGAGGAAAACCTTACCCCTCCCATCAAACCCTCTCACCATTATTATTGCCACTTATGAAGTAAAGGGTTTTTTTTTCCACCTTAAAGGAGAGCAAGGTTGAGTGGCATGGTCAGACCAGAACAAGGAGTGAGAAGAAGGTCTTCCAGGTTCAGCATTTTGCCCACCAGACCAGTCAGCATTTTCTAGATCATCATCAGACATCCTAAAGTTTCCCAACCACCCCCTACTCTTCGTACTCACCTCGAATGAATAAGGGTGAGTGCTTTCAGTGCAAGTGTTAACCAAGAATCCGTCAAAGCTTCGATTTCTGCTCTTAGCTGTAACCAAGCTTCTCTTTTTGCTGGACCAAGGAGACCTGTGGAGCAGATAAGGGCATGTCTGCACCGAAATTAAGTAACATTCCGTCATTTTCCTTTGCTTTCATTACCTCAGAGACAACTTTCCCCACGCTGCCAACTAACCACCGCCGTGTTACGAGAAGGAACAGAAACCGAAAGCTCTTCCCTTTCACTACTCCTCGTCTACCATTAAAATACTTCAGAGCCACTTGCCTCCGACGTTGTTTTTGTAGGTGTTATATATTTCTTTTACTCGTCTGTAGCGGAAGGCCAATTTTCTCATCCAGTCCACTCCTCCCCGCACCCCCGTCGCCAGGCACAGATTCGCGCTGGTGGCGGCGGCAGGAAAGCCATCCGTCCCGAAGTTGTAGCACTACTCCTCGTCTACCATTAAAATACTTCAGAGCCACTTGCCTCCGACGTTGTTTTTGTAGGTGTTATATATTTCTTTTACTCGTCTGTAGCGGAAGGCCAATTTTCTCATCCAGTCCACTCCTCCCCTCACCCCCGTCGCCAGGCACAGATTCGCGCTGGTGGCGGCGGCAGGAAAGCCGTCCGTCCCGAAGTTGTAGGTGCTGGTCAGAGAAAAGCAAAAAAAAAACAAAAAAAAAACAACCCCAGGGTCAACAACAGGCGACATTCCCCCACCAGCTACTCACTTCGCTGGGCTTGCAAAGGCTAAGACAGCTACAAAGGCAGCGCGGCTGCCGTGGGCGTTACGGCACTTCGTCGCTTTCCTTCCAGGAAGGAACTGGCAAAGCAACGTTTTATCTCCTTAATTTCTCCTGTACCTTAAATCTTGACCGTTGTCGTCGGAAGACACGTCGTCGATGTGAACCTGGTCGCATTCCTAAGGCGACAAGAAAGAGTTTATAATTTTCTCGGGTCTGGCAAATCTCGGAAGTAAAGCTACGATGAGCTACGAACAATCTGCTCATCAGGGATATTTTTAATTGTGGAAATCAGTAGATGGCAGTCTTGTTAAAACAACTATTTTACCTATTCCTTGTGCTCATTTCTTAGAATAAATGCACACCATCATTAGCTACTACTGTTAAACGGCTTTCCCAAAACACATTTTTGTGTTTAGAAAGGAAAGTGGTTAAAAACAATTAGCATATGTGTTCCATAAACGTTCTTGTAGCCTTTCAGGTACCTTAAAACATCACGCTGCTCAAAGCTGATTCAGTCAGTGCATAAGTGTAACTGAAACCAGACATTTTGGTAAATGTAACATATTAGAAAAATTAAACCTGATGCTAACCGCCAATGAAATTATGACCTCTGATTGCTGTTGAGCCACACACCAACACAGCCTGAGGCCAGTGTTTCAGAGGAGCGCAGACGAAAAATCTGTTCCTAGTTTGCCATTCATTTGAGAGTTGTGAGTTTCCTTCTCTCCCTTTGGTCTTAGTGCATGAAAGCAGCATGCAAAGATGAAGAAAACCCGACCAGAAACAGCCAAATCAAACCATCTTTCTTTCGGCGACTTGTGCGCAAACTAACACGGCACATTCATAATTAGCTTTGTCCATCGCTAAATTAAAAATCGTAAGGCGTACTGTTTATCCACCAAAAAAACATTAAAACATTACTATTAACAATTTAACTTTTGGCAGGAAAACAAATAAACCCCTGGCACTCTACATCAATCTCAATTCAACGCTTGAAACAATAATGGATTTCAATTATTTTAATAATTTCCTCTTCTCTCTCTTAATGTGAAGTCCTATAACAAACGCGATCTATTTAAAACATGAAAATACTGCAATCCTTTATTTTTGTGTTACTGCTTTCCTCTGAACAAATTTTTCTCTCTCCATGGATTTGTGAGGAAGGGAGGGAAGATAGAAGTGGAAAGAAACTCAAACCAGCTGTTCCCTAACAGAATTAAAATCATGACCCTCAACCCTTTTTCTAAAACATCTATTTTCCAGCCAACCCTCTCCCAGCAAGCAGCAAGCTCCAAGGAGGAAAAGACTTTGACCCTGTAACCTTCTCCTCCTCTCCTGAGGTCAACAACCTCAGATAAGAAAAAAGCTGAAGAAGTCTATTTGGCCTCACATGATGGCTGTGGATTCTAGAATTTTAAAAACACAGGTCTACGAAAAATACCTTCAGAAACTTTTCAAACGCTTCGAAGGACAAGGTGTGGTTGTACCAGGATTTTGCACTTGTACAACATATTCCTACTGTAATATGTTCTCTGTTGTATTTCAGGCATAGGGAGCTTGTGCTAGAGAAAGAGGTAAGAGCTACAACCAGCACAAGAAAGACAATACTACATTTGCTCAGATTTAGCCACCATACAGTGAATTTCCTCCTCAGGCAGACAATTGCATTAGATGTACAGACACAGCTGAAGCTACAAGTGTGAACATATGTTGCCAGGCTTTGAAAATCAACTTGGCTAAAAAAAAAAAAGCCGGAAGCTTCTTCAGCGAGTTATCAAATTCACAGAAATTAAGCTCTTTTTTTTTAGTTTAAAACTGAAAGGAACTGTCCATCCAAATGCCTACAAAGTTAACTATTCAAATATGAACCAAGCGTGAGCTAATGAAGGGACAACCTCCTGCATCCACGAGTTTGCCATTGTAGTTACTATTCCACTGCTCAGTGTCTACTCAAAGTCTCCACGGACAGAAAAGTCAAGCATGAGTTGTCAACATAGCAGTGAAAATTATTAAGTCAATAACCTCCTCCTCCTCCAGCTTGGAAACTATGAATCACAACTGGAACGAGCTGCTGGAGAAGAGGATTCAAAACAGAAATCTAGGAAAAAGAAACAATTTTTTTAGTAACCGCAAAACTAAAGGAAGGAGCTGAAGACCAGCTTCTCGCAGAAGCAGTTGAAAGAAGGAATAACTCAACATATTTCCAAATTCAGCTCTCTCAGGCAAAAGATAGAGGCAGGAAAGATGACACCACCACATCTTAGACCCCACAGTTAGAGAGGACCTGAGGACTTGGAATTTTAATTTACACTGCAAGGTCTTGGGACCATCGCAAGCCCTGGGACGTCACAGACATTATCCCCTTTTGTCTAACCATCTGCTGGGTAGGTAAAAAGTGAGAGCTGAAATGATACATAAGAAACAGAAATCACGGTATCGAAAGAAAGAGGGATTTTGGAGAGAAAAACCCAGAAAAGAAATCAGAGACTGAAAACTGGTGGGGTAAAGGTACAGAAACAGAATCAAGAAAGGAAGCAAAGTGAAGAAAAGGTCACAAACATCACAAATGTCAGGTGAAACACAAAATATCAAGGAAAAAGATAGCGTTCCCTTTTGTCAGGAATAAAAGAAGGAAAAAAAGCCAGGAAGAGAATGAAGCCAAATTAAAGCAGAGGAGATACATGTTATAATTTGGAAAGGATTAAAGAGCCATGTGATTGACGCTCTGTTACAACCAAAGGAAGGTCACAAACAGTGCAGGGCTGCTTTGTTCCTGCTGAGTGGCAGGACACAGCTCGGAGGCTAAATGTGAGCTGTGAGCGCCAGGTATTTTCCCCCGCTGTCTCGCTGGCTGGGGCTGGGGGATCGTGAGTGATGGGTGCCTTTTTCAACCCCCGGACATGGGAAGGGAAAAAACACTCCTTTAGCCATTGCTCTTTTAGCAGTAGAGTCCCTTCGGAACAGCTCTTCAAAGAAGCCCAATTACCTGCCCACCCTTAATTGATCTGGTCCAACCTCCCTTCAGAACGTTTGTTTTCACCTGCTCGCTTTGTGTGGAGCGTTTTTGTCCATGAGCAAAGCCTACCCCAGGCACTGTTCAGTCCCCGGATTAGTTATAAGCAAGCAACCCACACATTCCACGTTTTAAAACAGCAGTTTACTCAATATGCACCATAATCAGGGATATACTAAAACGGCATTTTACCACTGACCAACAAATAAAGTACGCGCTTCCAGCCAGTACATTTTTTGCAAATACAGATTTTAATAGAATTACAGAGACTCATAAAATCTTCAGGTATTTCCCAAAAAAGCTTCTGCAACAGGAGGTAACTTAGAGCTAAACAGCTGTTCAGAAAATAAAATAAAAAATAAAAAAATACTGATTTGTTCGCAGGCTTACCATTTCAAACTTTTACACATATATTTGACACTTTTGTAAAACTTTCATAAGAAATACAGTGCTAGTATTCTCCTCCTAATTCCTCTGGCAAAGTGATATCTGAAATTAATATTGAAAATCCCCATAGAAAGACTATAAATACATGTTATTTATGCAGATGCATTTTATTACGATAGAACCACTTTAGCAGTCCGCTCCAAATCAGAACATTAACATTGTTGGATTCTCTTTTTAAATAGGCTGAATTGGCAAGTAAGGAGCAAAATATCCTGTGGCTTATGTACAAAGATTATGCAGCAAGCTGTGTTTTGCTCCTAAAGGTGTTGACCTTGCAACTTCAGTGTATCCAGTTTGAAATCTTCACGAGGGACTACAAGTGATGACATGTTTGCACTGAAGGTTTGGATTTCAGTCAGACAGGCTGAGATGCAGCTCTGCACTTTGGGATCAATCCCTGGAAAAGCAAAACGCACTTGGTATAGTTCAGGGATAATACTTTCAGAAGGGCAAAGCATCTTTAAGGCGTCTAAACCCTACCGACACATCAGCCTTCTAAACTGCACTGATTTTAATGAAACCCTTTGCCACGGTGCTTAATTGGCATTTCGAAATTAGATTTGGGCTACTAAAACATATAGAAACTCTAAAAAAGACCTAATTCGTGGTGCCACACACATATTCTGTGTATGAGGGCCAGAGGTGGGATCGGACAGGTATTTGCAGAGGTTAATTGGGGAAGGGATGCTGCTGTGATTCAGGTCTCTGCTGCAGATCCCTTGCAGCAATCACAGGGCAAGCTGGTCAGAAACCCAGAGCAGTTGGTTTTTTTCTCATGGTTGGTTTTCCGAAGGGATGCTGCTGTGATTTGGGTCCCTGCTGCAGATCCCTTGCAGCAATCACAGGGCAAGCTGGTCAGAAACCCAGAGCAGTTGTTTTTTTTCTTGTGGTTGGTTTTCTGTGGGATCAGCACATGAGCTTGATGGCCACTGTGGGAAACGGCAGGAGAAGCGGGGCTGGGGGGTGGGAGAGGGACTGGTCCTGCTGGCATCTGCCCCAGGCAGCACCCTCAGAGCTACAGCAAATCAGTGCCCTCTGGAAGCTGGGAAGGCTTGCTGAAAAGGGCTTCACGGAGAATTAAATTTGAAGAGAGAATTCGAGGCAGGGAATAAAATTCATCTCCTGCAAAGAGGGGGCACTTTCAGTTCAGGGATGGCAGCCCCAAGCTGTGAAAGGCAGGAGGATTTAAAAGCCTGTGGGAGGGAGACCCCAGCAAAAGCTGCTGTCAAGTGAGAGAAAGGAGACGCCTTCCCTAGACACCTTTAAAGTGCAAGTTTGGGTGAGGGAGGCTGCTGGATAGTTGATATAAAACACTAGCAACGTGCTCAAAGCAAGCTCAAAGATATGATGTTAAGGGTGATACCGGGAGTTCTCTGTGGGTATAACAATTAACACCCACAGGAAAATGAGAGTGTCAGCACGTAACTCAGCAAATCTACCCAGAGTATTTTAAGAAGTTACTGTCCATGCTGTCTTTTGCTGCTGTCTGGCACAGCTGGCTTGCATGGACGCGCTTGTGTCCCTCAGACCTTTCAGTGCCACCTCTGGTAGCTCAGTCGGAGACAGATCTCCTGCAGCAGCTTGGTTAAACCAACAGACATTGCACGGAGTCACCAAGACTTGTTTCTAACATTCCCTGCCATCAGCTCTGCTTTGGGGTTTTGAAGCAGCAGCAGAGACGTGCTCGCAGGAGCTCTGTGAAACTGCTGCAATCGTTTGCGAAGTGAAAATACGTCTCCAGTGAAATGCCATAAGCCAAAGAAAAACAACGATTGAAAATGAATGACTAGATGAGTCTAGCCCAAGACTTGGACATGGAAAGCTTGTGTCTTCTCCCTCCCCTGCTCCCAAAGCATTTGCTAACTCCTTCCTGCTAACTTTTCCGCCTTCTCTCTTCTGTTTTCGTATGACGAGCCAAAAACTCCCAGAGATGCTCCACAGTCATCATTCACAGCTCTTAAAATGCCTGGACCTATGCAGTCTTCTGGAATCCTTCCTTTAAACTAACTGGGGATCTTTAGAAAGATTCATATGCAAAGCATTAAGTTATGGCAGAAACGCTCTGCAAATATTTATATTACTTTGCTCCTCCGCTACCACCCGTCAAGTCATGCACTTCTGCCATAATTATGTAAAATATGCTTTACTACTCAATTTACTGTAGGAATATTATTAATAATAATAATAAAAGAGATTAAGGCTGTTACAAGAGTTCCTCTTATCTGTGCCAATACTACATGCCAAGTGGAGTGACGTAACGGCTGATCATCTACATTTCTGTGCTACAAAACTAACAAAAATAAATCTAATAATTCTGCTGTCTTTGAATAACTGTAAGATAACTCTGGACAGGTTTGCACATTATGAAAAGGAATAACGTGAAAAATATTATGAACATAGCCTCAGAGGATGCCGAAGTATTACAGTCCCAAATTTGCTGATTATAGCTAAAATACATTTCCACATTTGGTTAATCTTCTTAATTTACCGTGAGAAAACTAACACCACGCTGTCAACTAATTGTTTCAATACCTTAGTCTGCAAAGTCAAATGAGAGAGAGAAGGGGGGGGGCGGGGAGGAAAAAAAACCCCAACAACCACCCTTCAGAACAAGCTATTTTCATTTTGCCTTTACATCAGCGTGCCCATTGAGACAGCCTGGAAGCTGGCCAACGTGCAGGAAATGATTGCTGGGATTCTCTGTTCCTCTCATATCTGTCATTACGCAATTATATCCACTGCTTCATTATTCCCTACTGAACAGTAGAGAAATTTGGTCATCTACATGTGAGAACAGATCTGGCAAAACAAGTTAAAGCTGCAATCTTTTATAAATGTGATGTACCTGGAAAAAAAAACACGTAATTAAAAAAAAAAAAAAAATCCTCTAGTGTACATTGCTGATTTTTTATGCAGCTTTTTATGACAGTAGTATCTCTGTTTATGGCTTTTCCAGAAATAAGAGATATACCCTTTCAGGTTATTATCCGCTCCACAAATACTCATCACTTCTCTAAGCCATCACAACGTGCTTCTTTGGGAAACACAGGCTGACAGATTGTCAGAGAACGTTTTTCCAAGAATATTCCAACGCTAGCTTGTGAACCAACCATCTTTCTTTATAAATCAGGTTGTTTTCTACAACTTTTAATTTACAGCTGCGATTATCTTCCCGCAAAATAAAATTGCAGATTGCTCAAACTAGTCTCTGTTCTAATTGTAGAAAAATAACATGCCAGGATCCCAACGTTATTTAATGGTAGTCATTAAACTTGACGAGTAAATCTCTGTTTTTTAACTTGACTAGAGGGCTTGCAAAATCCCTAATACGCGTACAGGTTAGAAAACTGACATCACATAGAACAATACACCTATATCCCATATGTTTGTGTGTATGGTCCGTGCCAAATGCTCCTCTACTCTACTTGCTAAATGTAGAAAAAACCTCCGTGCGTTCTTTCAAGCCCGGGCAATAAAGGCTGAACTTCCTACCCCATCATCGCTCCGTGGCTGTTAACCTGCAGCCCAAAAACCCATGTGAAAAAGCAGAGAGCACGGTTCGCAGGTTCTCAATACTGGCACTCAGCTGGCAGGACCTGTCATCTCCGTCTAGCCTGCACTTTGTGACCCTAACATTTTCTCTTCTTTCCCACCACAATTATTCGGCGCTGAAGAAAAAAAAAAAGAAAAAAAAAAGGTGCAGATTACCTGTGGGTCAGGCACAGGATATGAAGAACAAAGAGAGTTCTTGAAATCCACTTCATTCTGTCTGACAATTTGTGGATGAACAGTCAAGGAATTAAATCAGGCTGTGAAGGCTTTCAAAACACTCCCATTTTAAACTTAAGACTATATAAAGCGAAGCTCATAGAGTTAAAAAAAAAAAAAAATCACAACAAAACCCCAACTCCACCTTTAAAATAGCACATCAAAACAAAAAAATAAATGTAAGGCTATTAGCTATATAAACTATTAGCTATTATAAGCACTGAGGACTAAGAACTAAAATTATTTAACAAACTCCTTTTCATAGTCAATGACTTAGGAGTGCTCTCCCGCAACGAACACATAACCCTTTTAGAAGAACACACAATGGATGCCATTCTTTTCCAATAGAAAAAGTGATTAAAATCCTATTTTGCTTGCTCACACGAACAAGTGCATTTGGATTAAATACGATACTCCTAAAGTAAACAGCGTTTGCTCCAAAATAAATACAGATCTTACTCTGCAGCTTGTGTTTACTGAAGTAGCCACGCTAAAATCAAGGTTTACATTTTCATCTCAGCTGCACCTTGTAACTGGAAGAATCCAATTTAAAATAAAACATGACCTACAGAAGTATCTATATAGCAACTGTAACATGACAGCGAAAGAAAACTCCCACGGCGAAAGAAAACTCTCATTTTTCTAGTTCTCTTTCCCTCACAAGTGTCATGAAGAAGATATTTCAAGAACCGATAGCGTCTCGGGATAAATTACTCGATACATTGAAATCTTTCTATTGAAAAGGAAGACGGAAATGTAAAATCATACCTCTAGCACAGGGTCAGCAGAGCCCAGGACAATCACAATTAAGTGCCATCCTCCAAACCCCAGAGCTTTCTCTTTAGGGTGTAGATTTGTTGTTTGGGTACCAGTTGAGAGATACTCCCTATCGTTCCGGATACACACGTTACAGTCCAATTGTTCAGACAAGATAAAAACTACTCTATTTCTGTAATGTCTGATCTTACTCGGGGAAGCATTTCGGAGTCAACCAACTCTTGCTACAACGCCAACAAAATAATTTGTTATTCTATTTCTGTACATTTTGCAGGAAAGGAGAAGGGAAGAGGAGGGTTTCACAGAACAAATTTTACCCACAGACAGAAATGGCGAAATATAACTCAAGTTTATGCATTTGAAGAGTCTGTGTCACTCCTGGAAAGGACAGTGTTAAGTTCAAAATGTCAAATTCGCTTTATTTTACAAGTTCAGCACCTCACACTGTAAATACCTCCTTTACAACATGATTCATGTTATCTGCGGATATATACTTTTGTAAAAAGAAAAAAATTCTATGACTAATGAAAGCCAGTGAAAATAAAATATGAATGTGTTTAAAGAAGCAACAAAAGCCACGAACCTGGTCAACATGCCATGAATTATTCCCAAACGTATTAACTTGAAAGTAGACTTTTAGGAAACATATACCTTTTATTGAAACTACGTACTAAAGGTTGTTCAAATATATTTAAATTTTAAACAATTTCAAAATTAAACTTATGAAAAAGAACGACTTCTCCATAAAAGCCTGAAAAGAATGTCTCATATCTCAGGAAATGAGAGTGCTCTTGTGGTTCACATGGAAATTTTCACAAAAAAAAGACATAAAGGTCTCTCTTTCAGTCTTGCACAACCAATTCATTTGAATTTGCCGTGCCTTGGTGCTGTTGGTCACCTCCTAAAATCCATGTGTCTGAACGAAAGCTACAACACTTTGGGCTGAGGAGTCTCCAGTCCTTTTAATTATCTGCTAATGGGACAAAGACTGAGATTAAAGTTCCCTCTGCTCACCTTGCCAATACAGACCACTAAAACTTTTGCTCCAGCCTGCAGACCTTTACACAACACTTCTTCTGCCACCTCACGGCCTTATGTTTAGATGAAGGGAGAAGCAAGAAAGAGAAAGTGATGCTACGAGCCTGGTAGGCTCCCATGTGTTTCAGCTGAGCTGTACGGGCGCGAAGACCATACAGGGTCTGTTTTCAGTGGCACCCAGTATGAAGGTACCCATCGCTGACCACATGAAAGAAGTTAAGTGGTTAATAAGTTGCATAAGCCTATAGGAATGATCTTCTCAAGTAAGCTAAGGAGGGATTTGTTATTCTTCATAGCTCCAACACTGACGGAGTGCCCAGCAGCACATTCCACAAGAGCCAGGCATCATGCATTTCGGATGGGTCAGAGCTTTGAGCTGGGTTTTGCACACACCAGCAAAGCCACAGTTTCTGCCTATGAATAAAGACTTTGTTTTGCATGTCTGCTCATTTACCTACAGCTACACGTGGGGTGTAATTTAGCCCCGTATTCATGAAGTGGAACCTCATGAGCTTTCTGCAAGTCAACCTATGGTTGTAGTATCACGCAGACGAGAAAGTATTTCCAGTCATTCCCTCACACATATGAGGAAAAATTCCTTACCATGATCTGCATTTCCTTTCCTTTCTCTCCTTCCTTCCTGCAGGGAAACTGAGCTGTTCCTGGATTGCTACTGTGGAAGACTAAATGCAAATAGATGGGCTTTGTGTCTCAGCCTGAATGTGCTAAGAATGGCTGCGATGCCTGCTGGAAGGGAGCCCACAATTGTTCATGGACGTGTTCATTAGAAAGTGAACTTAAAGTACCTTAAAAATTAGGTTTACACCTACAAATAAATGTAGGGCTCTGAAAAAACCCCAACCTCTATTGAAGTGTTTGGAATAATCACATTTGGTTTTCCCAGAACTCTCTGCTGCTCAAGGTGAATGATCAGAAGTTGAATCATGGGATGCCCATAAAGCATAATGGGAGGTTCCCATTGCAGACACTGCAAACATCAAGAGGAGGTGCACTCTTACTTCAGCCAAATGAGAAAAGGCACTTTTGAATAGATATTCCTCTGTAGGGCCCTGGATGACTCAACTCTGGGTGACCAGGGATTAGTTCAGCCGCCATCCTTGCGGTATTTGGGGGTGGGAGGGAGATAATTCAGCCAGCTCCGTCTGAAGTTTTCCTCTCCCTGCAATCATCCCTTATATCTCACCAGGAATAAGGCTTATTCAACAGCCTTTCCTGTAATTGCTTATTTTCTGGAGTTTGATGGCCCAGAAATCTATTTTCAGTATGTTCTACAGTCCCTTCTACCTGTTTTTGTAATAAGTGACTCCAGTTGTTTCTTATTCAGCATCCAGCTAACCAGTTAGGAAGGAAAGGGCCAAAGGTTCGCCAAGACTTTCCAAGATCCATCCTCTAATCACAGCCACATCAGACCAACTCTGCACAAGTCAGAGATGTGCCTCAAGGAAAAAAGCTACTTCTCAAAGCAGCAAAACCAGACCTAGAGGTCTGAACATGAACTTCTGTCCGTTGTTGATTGCTAAATGAAGGGCATCTGGCAAAACCCATCACTTTATGAAAAGCTGAACTGTAACAAATAAATTTCTGTATTACCAGTAATAAATATTCACGACCAACATGAATGATTACATTCAACAATCACCAAGAGCTGATTCGTCTTTCATTTTCTGCATCTTTAACTCTCGCATTCTTCTGAAAACTATTTACAAAACAAAAAGTATTTAGTTCATAGACTGTTTTTTAAATTTTTCTAGTGAAGAAGCATTTCTTAGAATATTAAAGAATGCACATGTTATTTCTTGTTTGAGAGAATGTGAAACGCAATGTCCTTAAGAAATTTATTTTCTTTGGCATCATCTTAGTCAATATTTACTTTTGGGACAGTAAACCCACCCCTTTACCTCAGGCGAGGTTAACCTCCACCTATCAACAACACTGTTGCTCTGTACTGGATAATTGTGATTTTTTTTTCCCTGATGTTGACACAGGTTGATTTTCTTCCTTGCTGGTACATCATTGGTGAAACCAGCACAACAAAGGAAATTCATGCTTAATGCTACACCGAGGTCTCGCCATGCTCTGAGACAAGCTCACAAATGAAACGTTTTAAATAGAAGTGGGATAATTGTGAATGAGGGAAACAAAGAGCAGGAAGCACTCAAAGCTGCCCTGTTTACCTCTTAAACAGCTGCACCTATTGCTCAAAAAAAAAATCCCAACCAAAATAGTAACAAACCCCTCCATCCTCCAACAACCTTCCCTGTGAAGATTGAACAATTAAAACCCATGAAGTTGCTGTACAGTTTGGGAAGGATCATTAAATTCTATTTAACTTTACTCCTCATCTCAGAGGGAAGATAATACCAGCTCTAACAGCGGTGCTGCAGACTTAATCAATGGTTTAATCTTTCAAGCATGCAGAAAGTTTATCACAAACTGAACCCAAATGAAGTAACTCTTAATATCAGCTAAGTTCATTAATATATTAATGCATTCTCCCCAACACTTTCCTTCTGATAATACTATTTCAAAAAACATAAAGATGTAAAAAATAGACAACTGATACTACCACATAATAAAAATTATAAATATTATAATTATAATTATAAAGAAGAATTATAAAACAATATCATAATCTAATCAAAGGAGAAAAAAGGATCAAAAAGAGAAATTTTTTCTCCTTTCTCCTAAATTATTTTAATTCATACCTACCAATATTTTATGTTATCTTAAGGACAATGGTATAACTTTGAAATAATTTTACTCATTTCTGAAGCACTATTTCATACCCCTGCAACTGAAAGCCTAGAAGTCTCACTTGCTTTATAGACAAGAGGAATGGGAGCTATGAAACGACACACACAATCACAAGTAACTTGTTTTGGAACAGCAGTACTCAGAGGGGCACGACTCTGATTTACTGTTGTTCTGATTTCTTCTTTTTCATGGGTTACCCCATCATTCTGTAAACATAATTTGTCACCAACACCATCCAGAGTTCTCTGTAACTACTTTTTGCCTTTCTTTCAGATCTGTTATCCCTGCTGAGAGAATCTACTAAAGAAGAATTTTTCATACTGACACCAACTGTAGTCTTGCTGTGAATAACCACATTCCCATAAAAATCATTCCATTTATTGCAAAGTTGTTGGCAGACCATAGGAATAATAGTCAACTCAGGAAACCTTTTATCCTGAAATCACATAGCTTAACCCTTCGTGTGACCACATGAAGTTTATACATAAAAGCCATATTACCACACTGCTGACTTAATGCTTTAGTGAAAGCAGTTTTGCTGTTGGCAAGTTTTTAAAATTATTTTTTCACAGTACTTCTTTTTACTAAAAAGAAAAGAAAAAAATAGACTGAACCGAAATCAATCAAGTAGTATCCAGGGTTTTTGTCTTATATACAATGTTGTATTTAAAATTGCAGACTCTTTTCCAATACATGAAATAATACATTAGCATAGATTCTTAAAGTGTGGTTTTGATTATAAACTAAAAATTTGCACTCAAATAAAACTTTTTTTCTCTGTTTTTTCCCTACCTTCCTATAGCAGGGAAAGACGTATGAATTTATAATATAATGGAACAATTAGAAAAAACCCCTGTTTGCTTTATGATTTTTTGTGAAAGATACTTCTGTTAGTCATTATATTCGCTTTGCTAAACACCAAACTAGTGGAGATTAGATTCAGGAAAGAGACATTAGTTTTGTTAGTCAGTCCTCTTGACAGTTTGGGAGTCAGAGGTTGCTTGTATTCAAATTTCTGTCTGAATTTATTAAAGTGATGGAACAACAACAAAAAAAAGGCGCATGTTTTCACTGTCTTTTTTATTCTGTTCATCAACCCTTATTTGTAGGAAGTATGGCTTGATTTATGCTTTATGCATCTGACCAAGGCCATAATGGGAGTTTCGGACTTGAAAACACACCTTTAAGAAAAATACACACATTTTGTTCCAATAAACGGATTGAAATATTTGACTTGTGTTTTCACACTTTGCAGTCAGGAAATCTCTTACTTGAGTTATAACTGCTGCTAAAATTGTCTGTCCCCCCTTGCCCACCGATGTTAGGGAAGGCATTATTCCCCTGTGTATCCATATTTTACATTTGCAATGCGAGTTGCACAAACACGCAGCAGAAAAAGCGGAGATCTTTCAACGGTTTGATTTTCTACAGCTCAGAAAGGAACATTTTCTTAGATAGAGCTGATCTTTCTTGTGGCAATAAGCCACAAGTTTCGGCTGAGCTCAGTACTCATGTCAGCAGCCTGGACTCTGTCTGTGAAGATGTAAGAACTATCATCTCCCGACTGCACAACACCACAGGTAACATTCAGGAAGCGCCTGGACTGCCCTGTTCCAACTGGACAAGGATCTTGGAAAAAAAAAATTAAAAAAAAAAAGCTCCGTTCCTTCAATACCTCATTGTTTCTTTTGTTAAGCTTTTCATTTATATTTTTTTAAATCCTCATTAAATCCTCACGCTTTAACAGCAGACGCTGAGATCTCTTTAGCCCGCTACAGAAACACCCGGCTTCTTGGCCATAAAGAAAAAATTTAAAAATGCAATTAACAGCAGTCAAATTTTATTTTAAAACACAGAAAAATAAAAGCCATCCTGCAATGAGTAAAGGGAATAATCCCCTCCCCCTTTCTTTAAAGTTTCATTAGACCATTGAACAGGATGAAATTCAGATAGAGGCCTTATTGTAACCACACTGAAACAGTAGAAATCTCCCGAGACCATGAAACTCAAACATTTTGGGAACCAACTTCAAGCACTCCTTTCGTGCTTTTAAAACAAAACGAATGAAAGACATTTCTTAATTTTTCTCCCGGTAGCAACATTTTAAAATGAGTCCTACAAAAAACACCAGCATAGATCTGTTTAAAATATATGTATATGCATATTTTCTCAAAAAAAAAAAAAAAAATTTAAACTACAGTCGTAGCAGTCACACGTAACTACACCAGCACAAACTGCATGATGGCTCTCAAGATACCAGACAACTGCACTGATAACACTCTTAATTTTGCGATAAAATTAAATCTAGGCTGAAGAGGTTCATAGAAACTAATTACCATGCTAATGTGCTCTCATCCTGCAAAATGGCAAGTAAAGATGATGCTTAGCTTTGCCTAGCTTTCCTAAAATAAAAGGCACATCAGAGACTACTTTCAGAGACTAATCTACTCAAAACACCAACCCACATCATGCAAACCTGAAGTTTGCCCTTTAAGATGGTACCCAAATCAACAAGAAGAGAATTTTTTTTAAAGGTGACTATTATGTTTCCTTTGATCTTCTGGGTTTTGCACTGGACAAGCCCAGTGACGGAAAAGAATGTTTTGCCTCAAAGTGGCAGGATCAGCACAAAATAAGTGCATTATGTAAACAGAAAGGGTGGGCTGGGAAAGATATTTGAGTGTAAATTAATGTTGATTTTAGCTGGAATAACTTGCACTCTTCAGCACTCACAGCTGCACCGGGGACTTGACTGGCTGTATGAGATTCTACCCATCTGTCAGCTTAATCAGAGACCAAAACACAAAATTTACTGCTCAGGAATGTTACTTGAATTTGTGGAACTTTTTAGATACTTGGGTTATAAACTAATAATGGATTACTTAGGAAACTTGTGAATGTGTTATGAATGAGTCATAACTACAGTATTGACATCTGCAGTAGTAGATGGGCTTTAGTTCAGTGGTATTCATAATATTTAAAGAGAATGTAAAAAACAGTTTGTTCACATCGGTTCCATGAAATATTACAAACCGAAGAGAAGTCTTTCTACACAAGAACAAATGGAAAGCAACACATTAATGAATAGCAACATTAACTGCTTTTACCATTAGTATCAACTATTTACTCATTCATTTGGCATCACCGTTCTATTATTTCAGACTTCTGGGATCATTTAAAAAGAGCTTATTCAAATCTGAAATGACAATTCTGGCACTAAGAGGCCTTCAGGATGAATCACATCATTACCAGGTTTTGGATCTAACATGCTGGACCGTCAAGCAGTGTACCACATCTGTACTTAAGGCACGATCTGTGCTGGCAGAAGAGCTCTATGACACATATTGGGGACTTTGCAGCTCCTCAAAAGTAAAAACTCATTAAGGACAGGTGTTTATATATGTCAGCAATACAACATAAGCCAGTGTTTTGAAATCTGCTAATGGACTGACAGTAAAAGCATGAAAATACACTGCAAACTTCTCAGTCTCTTAAATTTCTAACAGGGAGTTTTGCATCTCTCGGTTTCCATCAAGCCTTAGACAGTTTTTTAGAACAACCATACTATTTTATTATTGGTTATAAGAGCATTTTCAAAGCACTGCCTCATGTCATTCATTTTTTATTTCCTGGGGAGGGGACAAGAACTTTAATTCTTTCACTGGAAGGAACACCTCTGAATGTGCAATTTGAGAGAACATGTAGACAAAGCATGTCTTGTTAACTGATAGAAATCATTTCAGGGTACCATCTTGGAGATGCGTTTAACACTTTACAAGTTAGCTTGCTGTCTACCCCAAACCTTTTTTCACTAGCATGTATGTCACCGACAAATGGGATACCATCCAGAGAGACCTGGACAGCCTTGAGGAATGGGCCAATGTAAACCTCATGAAGTTCAATAAAGCCAATTGCAAGGTCCTGCACCTGGGTCATGGCAATCCCAGGCACAAGTACAGGTTGGGCAGAGAATGGATTGAGAGCAGCCCTGAGGAGGACTTGGGGATATCAATGGATAAAAAATTAGACCCGAGCCAGGATTGAGAGCAGCCCTGAGGAGAACTTGGGGATACCAATGGATAAAAAATTGGACCCAAGCCGGCAATGCGCACTGGTAGGCCAGAAAGCCAACCATAGGTTGGGTTGTATCAAAAGTGGCATGGCCAGCAGGTTGAAAGAGGTGATTCTGCCCCTCTACCCTGTTCTGGTACAGAACCCACATGGAGCACTGCTTCCAGCTCTGGAGTCCTCAGCACAGAAAGGACATGGACCTGTTGGAACGGGTCCAGAGGAGGCCACGAAAATTATCAGAGGGCTGGAGCACCACTCCTTATGAAGACAGGCTGAAGGGGTTGTTCAGCCTGAAGAAGAGAAGGCCCCGGGGAAACCTTATTGTGGCTTTCCAGTATGTAAAGGGAGTATATAAGAAAGATGGGAAAGAGAAGGCTCCGGGGAAACCTTATTGTGGCTTTCCAATATGTAAAGGGCATATATAAGAAAGATAGGAACAGACTTTTTACCATGGCCTGTAGCAATATAACAAACAGACTTTTTACCATGGCCTGTAGTGATAGAACATGGGGTAAGAGGCAATGGTTTTAAACTGAAAAAGGGGAGATGGAGACGAGATCTCAGGAAGAAATTCTTTGCTGTGAGGGTGGTGAGACACTGAAACAGGTTGCCCAGAGAAGCTGTGGCTGCCCCATCCCTGGAGGGGTTCAAGGCCAGGCTGGATGGGGCTTGGAGCAACCTGGTCTGGTGGGAGGTGTCCCTGCCCAGGGCAGGGGGTTGGAACTGGATGATCTTTAAGGTCCCTTCCAACCCAAACCATTCCATGATTCTATGAAATGTTCTTTACTATACTGTGCTATTTGATTTGTTGAAGAAATAAATGTTCTTTACTATACTGTGCTATTTGATTGTCAATGTATTTATTTCTTCACAAAGCCAACACTTTACCTCGTTTGTACTACAGCAAAACATAGGTAACGCAAAAAGAAGGCCCAATTCCAAACAGTAGATTATATGGATCATACTGGTTACAAACTCCTAAGTACAAACACCTGAAACAGTGCAATGATTAGTGATGACCAATGGCCTTCTTCTCTAACTATTTTTTTCTTTTTTTTTCCCCCCGTGCTTTTAACAAACAGACTTTACTTGAAACGTATTAATAACTCAAACTGGAACAATTACAATTTACAAAAATAATCCAGAATAAAAAACAGTAGAAAACACATTAGCAAATACAATGGAAAACTAGAAAGTTTTTTTGGATGACTATTTGCAATGGTTCTCCGTCCTTTTTTTTAAAAGTTGTTTGAATACACTGATTTTCTAATTGTGTCAGCAGAGAGAGAGCAGTCATGTCAGAATGTTCCTGAAGATGAAGACATTAAAGAGAACAAGCTGAAGCATTGCTAGAAAGCCAACTGCAACTGTACACAGTAACAACTGCCTGTCTCTTTTCCCTCTTGAGTACTTCATGACAGAATTATCATCCTTGTATCTGTAGATACCATCCTTATCACCCTCCTTATCATCATCATCATCATCCGTATCTGCAGATGAGGACACTAAGGCACACTGGTCAGAAATTACAAAGTAGTGGCAACCACAAAAATGGATCTCGTGTCACTTCATTCTGCTCAAATATATAGGTAAAATACATGTACTAGACAACTGATTAGTATATAATGCCAGCAAAGGCTTACCCTGTAAATGTTCCGAGCTTGGAGCATGGCTTCAAACAGAAAATGATCTTGATCTGATTTTTCTTGAGCTTGAGCAAGCTTTTCTCTCTGGCGATCATGTATTCACAGTCCTCCTTCTCCACCTCCTTGGTCTGCCTGGTGATGACTCTGCAGCTCCCCCAACTCCCACCAGGGACCGGACCTCCACACAACTTAGTTCAGCTTAAATCTAGGCAACATCCTACCCGTCACTCCTGCCCAAAGCTGGCCCTACAACATCTCCACAAGGTGCAAGAGAGAATAAAAGATGGGCTTCCGCAGGGCTAACAGTGGCCAACCCGCTCTCCCAGCTCACTCTGGAGCTTGCTCAAAGCCTGCACTGAAGGGCTGGCTTCCATCCAAGCAGTTCACTTGTCAGATTACTTGACTCCGGGACCAGATGTGCTAAAACGCTTTCGGAACGAGGGAGTGCTTTACCCCACAGTGGTCATGGTTCCTTGAGATGTGCAATAACCTGCACACAACAAGCCCGCTGAATGTTATTATTCAATAATGTGTATTATCAGACTGCCCGCCATCCCAAAATCGTGCTTCAGAGTGCTACTGTGCTCAGAGTTACCAGCCTAAGCCTGTGGCGTATTAAAGTATCAAGGTCTGAGGGGAAATAGTTTCCCTTTTTTTTCTCTTTCAGATTAAAGAAACAGAACATATGGCTGCCTTGCTTCAAAGGCATTCCTGCGGGGCACTGCGTGGCACTCTTTGGACATCTCTGCGTGCACCGCCACTGGAGGACCTGGGAGGAAAGTCACTTAGCCTCCTGCCGTGTTACCCAGACCTACAAAGGAGAAAATTCTCAGGCTGATGAAAAGAAGAATATGTTCCTGTCATGAAGAAAAGGTCTCCTTGAGGGCCCTGCAGTGATTTATACGGTGCATTTGCTTCCAGCAGCAGGGAGGCAGCCGTGCTTCACCTGTAAGAACGGAAGGCAAAGGCCAAAGAGGGACTAAACGCTGAAGCTTTACTTTGTGAGCAAGCTTCACGGTTGCTGTGCTAGGGTTTTGTGGTCGCTTTCCTCAGCCCTGAGCTCTCCCTACGCTCTCCCATCCCCCTGGAGCACCTCTTCTTGGAGCACTCCCTTTAGTGCCCGGTGTTAGTACAGAAGGTATCACCACCTGCTTTAGCGCCACGAGAGTCTGCATCACAACAAGGGCTTTAGAGGGGTCATTTACATCTCTTTAGGGTTCTGCATCCCGCTGGGTGTCAGGCATCCCAATCACACTTCAAGCAGTAAAAGCTGCCGTCCACGCAGCCTTGAGCTTGCAAAGGAATGAGTACTGTGTCCAGCTCTGGAGTCCTCAGCACAGGAAGGACATGGACCTGCTGGAACGGATCCAGTGGAGGGCCACGAAGACTATCATAGGGATGGAGCAGCTCCCCTATGAAGACAGACTGAGAGAGCTGGGCTTGTTCAGCCTGGAGAAGAGAAGGCTCCGAGGAGATCTTGTACCAGCCTTTCAATATCTGAAGGGAGCTACAGGAGAGCTGGGGAGGGACTCTTGATCAGGAAGTGTAGTGACAGGACAAGGGGTAACGGTTTTAAACTGAAAGCTTAAATTTAGATCTTAGATTAGCTCTTAAGAAGAAATTCTTTGCTGTGAGGGTGGTGAGGCACTGGAAGAGGTTGCCCAGAGAAGCTGTGGCTGCCCCATCCCTGGAGGGCTTCAAGGCCAGGCTGGATTTGGCTTGGAGCAACCTGGTCTGGTGGGAGGTGTCCCTGCCCAGGGCAGGGGGCTGGAACTGGATGATCTTTAATGTCCCTTCCAACCCAAACCATTCTACAATTCTATGAATATGAGGGAGAAGTAGCATTGATAAATAGTGATCAATAGTCTGATGACTGGGAGCTATAAACAAGGAAAAGCAGGCACATCCACACAGTAAATTTGGCAGGAAACAATCTACAAAAAGCAGTTTTCATAAAAAACAACAACCTGGCAGTTAATTTCTCCCTATCAACTTGTAGATCTGAGTAAATCCAAGCTAGCAGTCACAGACTTGTAGGAGCCCTGGAAGGATTTATTGCCATATGGGTGGGGGGAGGAGGTTTGGAAGAGGTTGCCCAGAGAAGCTGTGGCTGCCCCATCCCTGGAGGGCTTCAAGGCCAGGCTGGATTTGGCTTGGAGCAACCTGGTCTGGTGGGAGGTGTCCCTGCCCAGGGCAGGGGGCTGGAACTGGATGATCTTTAATGTCCCTTCCAACCCAAACCATTCTACAATTCTATGAATATGAGGGAGAAGTAGCATTGATAAATAGTGATCAATAGTCTGATGACTGGGAGCTATAAACAAGGAAAAGCAGGCACATCCACACAGTAAATTTGGCAGGAAACAATCTACAAAAAGCAGTTTTCATAAAAAACAACAACCTGGCAGTTAATTTCTCCCTATCAACTTGTAGATCTGAGTAAATCCAAGCTAGCAGTCACAGACTTGTAGGAGCCCTGGAAGGATTTATTGCCATATGGGTGGGGGGAGGAGGTTTAACAGGGCAAACACGGAGCACGAGAGTCCGAGGATGTAAATGCTGGTTATTCTTCACTTTAAACTGTGAAAAGATGCGTCTAGGTGAGTCAGTATCCCTCTGCTTCATGAGAGCTGGGTGTGTTCCCATACGTGTAACATGTAGAATTTGTAAAATGTATTAATCTAACCTTATTTAATGGAGTGAAGAGGCAAAAGAGTCACAGCAACACAGACGGCTGCTGCTGTATTTTTTTTCCCCCGAAAAACCAAAGTTACTGCTCTACAGTAATACCTTATAACACTCCCTCATCAAGATAACAGAAATACATCAACTAACGTAGCTGAAAAACTCATACCATGCTGCCATTTGTTATATATTACTCCCACACACATATCATCAATTTGCATACAGAGTAGGAGCCCTGGAAGGATTTATTGCCATATGGGTGGGGGGAGGAGGTTTAACAGGGCAAACACGGAGCACGAGAGTCCGAGGATGTAAATGCTGGTTATTCTTCACTTTAAACTGTGAAAAGATGCGTCTAGGTGAGTCAGTATCCCTCTGCTTCATGAGAGCTGGGTGTGTTCCCATACGTGTAACATGTAGAATTTGTAAAATGTATTAATCTAACCTTATTTTATGGAGTGAAGATGCAGGAGAGTCACAGCAACACAGACGGCTGCTGCTGTATTTTTTTTCCCCCGAAAAACCAAAGTTACTGCTCTACAGTAATACCTTATAACACTCCCTCATCAAGATAACAGAAATACATCAACTAACGTAGCTGAAAAACTCATACCATGCTGCCATTTGTTATATATTACTCCCACACACATATCATCAATTTGCATACAGAGACGCCACAAACAGCAGTGAACTGTGAAGCCGTGAGTGTGCATTACACATCCTTCACTGATGGAAGAAAAATAAACACTAATCATCATTACTGTGCCCTTATGCATTATTGCGCTTCTTGGAGGTGTCAAAAAAATTTTTTTTATAGCATCATAATATATAAAACCTTATTTTGAACCTCCTCCCAAAAGCCCACACCCAAAACCTGAAATAAACAATCAGTAATGAGAAGCCCAAAAGAAAAAAAAAATGAAATAAAACTACAAATTGATTTGATTTTAATTACTTCAATATAATTCCACAAAGACCAAAAAAAAAAGAGATATCTTATTCATCAAAAAGCATTAGGTAAGATTATTTTTTTTAAGAAAAGGCTTATAAGTCACATTTTCAGTGTCAGTAAATATCAGGAACAGATCTAATGAGACGGTACCATTTTAGACTAGAGAATCTCAGAAAAAGGTGTTTGTAATCATTCCCTACCAGCAATTATTCCTCTAACATACCTAGTTATAATATGCACCTAACACACCAAAGAAATGAATAAATTAATCTTTTTAAAAGGTCAATATAAATATGTAAATATATACAATCTTTAGAGATGCAGATAGGTAGATGTAACGTTTCAGTCCTATCATCAAGTTGCTAATTTCCCTGAAGCACTGGAGCATACATCCTAAAATGCCTAATACATGTAATTGCTCCATATATACCATTAAAATATTATGCCTTATTATCCCTATCACAACATAATCAGCATGTAAAATCACGCATTCTCTTCTGATGAGATAACTCTGGGTCTCTTGAGAGCACTACATCAACGTAGTTATTTCCTCCTGCATGCAATTAAAATTCTACTATAGAACGGAGCATAAGATATTTAAATTAAAATTGTCATTTGAAAACCTAAATTCCTACTTTGAAGCCCAAATGCATATTTTGAAATCTAAATGTTGAGAATACTGCAGTATTTTCTACTGTTTGGCCTCGTATGCCTCTATAATTTCATTATGAAATTACTATTAATGCAAGAAAACATTATTTATGATGGTACTTAGATCAAAGTATGTATTAGTAAACATTAACATTTTGCTTTTAGGATGTTAAAAAAAAAACTTTTCATACCCTTTTAACATGCTGTTGAAGAAATATTCCTTCAAGGTCTGAAATTATTTGCTATTATATCAATTTGGAATTAATTACTCCAAGTAAATCTGTGGAAAGTGAAGGAAATAGGCCATCTCTTCTGCTTTTACTCAAAGCAATTAACTAAGAATTAGTACAGACTGAGGCTGCAGTAACTAATTGTAAATCTAGACACAGCTCACCCATTCACAAACAGAATACAGACTTCAGAGCTAGATGGTGAGATCTGACTGAATTTTTTCATCGAGTTTGAAAAATGCCAATTACAAATACCATTATCATCAGTACATAAAGAGCAACATATAGGAAATCAGATGATTCATTTACCTGGCTGTATCCCCTGCTAAATTAGGATGGGTAAACTAGTTTGCAACTGATAGGTGTTGGCATTGACTCACTTTATACAGACTGAAAAATGACTGCTGAAGTTTAGAATTTAAGCTAACAACATTAAATAAATCTCTAGGTGGAACTCTGAAAAGCCAGTTAGGTCATACCCAAATCAAGCAGTGCTTTGGAGATCACTGCTGCAACTCTGCCCTTTGCATTCAAATTGCTAAATCAGCCTTTAGCAGTTTATAAGAGGACAAAATACTTCTTTTCCCTTAACTCGGGTAATAAGAGAGCTGTTCTGATTAGAGATTTCTGAAGCGCGTCAGACGAGAAGAAGATTTTTATTAAAAAACATTAACTTGTGGTATCTGGAAAAATGTGTATCATAGGCCAAAGTTATGACAGATGGTTGCCTGCCCATAAAGCCAGCCCCTCTATATGCCAGGAAGGGTTCCCTCTGAGCCTGGGTGAGCCGGAGAGCATCAGCTTTCAAGTTCCCGCTTTGAATTATGCCTAGACCCAAATACATGTCTACACTGCGGGTTAGACCTGTTCCAAATCCAGCTTTGCCTGTCTTCATGCTATTTCTGGGCAAGGATGCTCAAGCTCTGTGGCTCGCTGGCAATGTCGTCTACAAACTTCTCGATTCCTAACAGCCCAGATGCTTATGCACATGAATTGGAAAGCTTGAGGCCTGAGCAGGGTCACCACTAGATCTTCCAGGCTCAGTCCCTCATCAGCAAGAACAGATGCTTTGAGCCTGAGGCACAGCCAAGCCAAATTGCCCGCAGTTTTCACGGAAGCCTGCCAAGCTGTAGGGCAGCCTGAACTTCCAAACCACCAAGCAAGGATTTCGAGTTTCTGAGATGGATGCGAGGAATCTGTCTCAAGGTCACAGGCCTTGGGAACCAGGCAGGCCCTGCTAATAATGGTGATGCTCACAAGAAGGACAAAGTGCAGATCCAGAAGAGAGGAGACTTAGATTAGATATAAGGAAGAAATTCTCTGCTGTGAGGGTGGTGAGACCCTTGAAGAGGTTGCCCAGAGAAGCTGCGGCTGCCCCATCCCTGGAGGGGTTCAAGGCCAGGCTGGATGGGGCTTGGAGCAACCTGCCCTGGGCAGGGGGTTGGAACTTGGTTGAGAAGAGAGGAGACTTAGATTAGATATAAGGAAGAAATTCTCTGCTGTGAGGGTGGTGAGACCCTTGAAGAGGTTGCCCAGAGAAGCTGCGGCTGCCCCATCCCTGGAGGGGTTCAAGGCCAGGCTGGATGGGGCTTGGAGCAACCTGGTCTGGTGGGAGGTGTCCCTGCCCAGGGCAGGGGGTTGGAACTTGGTTGTCTTGTAAGGTCCCTTCCAACTCTAACCATTCTATGATTCTGTGATCTGTGTACCAGGACATGAACACAACTGCTCAATTTTAAGTGCTTCTGGGTGTGAAGAAGATGAACCAGGGTATAGACACAGACTTGAGTTTGGAGACGGAAGATAAAGTGGCTTGTTATGGGGCAAACACATAGAACCAAGCTCATCCAGTGAGCTCCTCTGCTTCTATGAACCATCTGGGTCAGGATTTTTTTCACACACAGCTTTGGAGCTCTTCAGTGAATAAATTGCTATGTTGTACTGCTAAGGCTGTACCATGCTAATTAGCAGAAGATAATCTACTATCCATAAGATGCAGTTGATGATCTTCCATTAAAGTCAGTGACGCTGACAATCATGTATGAAGTTGTAGCTACAAGTCTACCAGGTATCTGGTTATGCACAGCAAATGAAAACACGCTAAACTTTATTGAATAGCCTGGTAAGATACAGTAGTACTTTCTCTTTCTGCTATGGATAAAATGAAAAATAACCAGAAATCAGAAACAGATTTAGAAAACGACTAGCATTGTTTGACTTTCCTACAAATCCGAAAAATCAATCCTATACATGCAACTCACTAATGGTGTTTCTTATATCCAAAACAATCATATCTTTACACACAGCTACCTTAATGAAAGAAAGCACTACTTTAAAATTTAAAGAAATCATCTTTTTTTATTGTAAGTATAAAAAATAAATATTCCACTAAGGAACGGAAGAAAAAATAAAGCACATTTTAAGTAATTTCATTACATTCTAAGATGCCAAATCATCTGTGAGTGGTTTCTTTTTAGATGAAAAGAAATCAAAATATAGGACAGATGTTGGACAAACCACATTTGAGGTCTATCACACACTGGCATTTTTCAAATGATTTTGGCTCATCTATTAAATAAGGTGTATTTTGCTTGATTTTGAAAAGGGAAACATCAGGAAATATTTAAAGGCCAATTGCTGCCAATTAACTTTGATCAGCAAAAGTTGCATTTGAATCTTTTAGATTCTTTCGCCTGTCTGGAATAACACACTATTCTAAAATCTAGCAAAACAACAACTTGATGATTAATGTGTGTTGGCAGCCCCACCACAAGCTTGCTTAACAGTTGGATTTTAAATAAACAGCTGTCTTCATTACGATGGGAAAGAAATCTGACTGTTTTCATGTTTTCATGTTATTAAAATATGATCAGAAATTGCTTTTTTCTCCTTTTCAGATGAAACAGCCAGGCATTATGGTGACAGTCTCTTTCAGCAGTTGGGATCGTTTTAGAACGATCTCACAAGCGTCACCAAACCGTAGCCTACGTGGGCTGAAAAAGCCCTTGGCACATCAACCCCAGCTCCTCGCTGCCAGGGAGAGGCAGAGAAACCCTCACACTTAAAACAAATGGAACCTGCCACTGGGGAAAGCAGAGGATCCCCAGTAACAGGCCACCAAGACGTTGATGGTTGGATTAGATGACCTGAAAGGTCCCTCCCAACCTCAGCAATTCTATGGTTCTGTACAACATTAATGATTTTCTTCAGATTTAAGGTAATACTTGCCCGTAGTGGGATGCGAGTGAGAAATCTGTACCCAGCCATGAACTTTTTGTAGAAGCAGTTTAATATTTAATGGCCTAGGCAGAATTCTAACATTTATAGATGCTTTTGGTGTAGGCACTTCTAAAACTTGTCTACTGTGGTTATAAATACAAAGATCTGCGAGGACAAAACCCTACCATTTAAACTACTGCAACCTTTGAATGCCAGTGCAGACGTTTAGTGTAGACACTATTCTATATCCTAATGACTAAGTTACACAGATATTTTCTGCTTCCATATTAAACCGTGAAACCAAAAATAACAGTCAATAATAGCCTAATAACCCGTAAAAAGAGACAAATATTAAATCACCTCTATGTGTTTTCAAGGAATCAACACTTACTTCCAAATCGTTAAAGAATAGATGCGTGTCCGCCAAATTGAAAATCATCTCTTCCATTCGGAGTCCCAGAGACACAGAGGTGGGTGGATCCTGAAAGGAGAAATGAAGCGAGGACACCGTCAATAGCACGCCTAACGCATCCCAGACTACAGTCTGGAAGAATTGCTTTTCAAGAGAGGTTATTTGATGCACTAAAGGCAACATCCACTTGTTCAGTTCAACTTCAGCAACTCTCTAATCCTGTCCTACAACACTTACCAGCAACACTCAAAAAATATGACCTTAACTCAACTGTTGCCATGATTCTGGAGGGGGACCTCTGCGGTCACCCTCCTGCATCCCTGCCTTGGGCTCTCTACCCTCCGTGCAAAAAGGGCAGATTCGTTTCACCTCAAAACTCCTCCAGATTTTACAACTGTTTACAAGTTTTACAATCGACCGGGGGAGGCACGATAATGCTATTGTTACTCGAAATAAACTCCCACTGGTCACAAGTGAAAGGATTCAGTCCTGGGAATACCTAGTGACTTTAAAGTAAATCACCGTTAATGTTTTATTTGTAAATGGCAATTATATTTAAAACCACTCCTTGATTCTCCACAAAACCATGCTTTAATTACGCTTTCAGTTCGGCCCACCCATGCAGAGTGAACAAATCTATTGTTTGTTATTAATACGTAACACACTTTAACTTCTCTACAGAAATTACCATAACAACTTATTCCTTACTGAGCTAATAAACTCAAAAAGCATGTTCAGCATTGTGGTTACCAAATGCATTACAGATGTTTGTCTTGTTTTGATTTTTTTTTTGGTGTGTTATATATTTTCAATCTGAAAAATGGAAAAGTCTAATACATACATTTGATATAGAGTTTCTCATTTATAATGCCAAGTATATCCAAGTGCCCAGAAGCATGAGTTTGAAAGAACATGTTACATTATCTCATGACATCCCCTATGAACAATGTTAGTTTGTTAGGAATTATATTTTAAATAGAACTGCAGAAGTGACAACCCATATTTTACTTAAAATAAGTTAATATTCTAAACCTGATGACAACTCAAAGTTAAAAAACAAGAGATGCAGTCCCTAGTTTCTTTTTCCACCTCTCAATCAAATTAATAGGTGTTTCAACATGATCTCTGAACTTTCAAACATTTTTCTATAACCACTGGTTAAAAGGCATAATGTGTCAGTAGCAGAGTTGGAAAAGAGTGGCGATTTGGCAGCTCATTTGCCTTCTGGAAGTGCCAAAACCCAAGTAAAACTAACCAGAAAAAGAATTTTGGAAAGAAGCATTTAGAAACAAAGCTACATAGAACAGACAAAACATCTACTCTTGAACTCACATACAATAAGAGTGAAGTTTTCTAGTATATATTAAAAAAAAAATAGCCCTTATAAATGGGAAACAAAAATTGCATCATGCTATTTTAATGAACTTTGCCCTTAAAAATAAACCTTATATTTAAACTGGCACCACCAAAAAAAAAAAAAAAAACAAAACCAAAAAACACAAACAAACAACACAAACCACCACCCACCCCCTAAAAAAAAAAAAAAAAAACCAAAAAAATATTTGGCTTCGTAATTCAAACGGAAAGACTTGAAAATATGAACAAAAGTATTTTGTCTCTCTGTTTTAATATTGCTCTATCTGCAAACCTAGGTCTAGATTTTACTTTTGCAGGTATGTGAGGTGGAAAGCAGGTGATGTTTTCTCTCTCACTCGGCCTGAGGCTACTTTTCCCTCTGACATTCCTCCTTATCTCTGCGCCCAGTTACCACCCCACCATCCTTCATAGCTCATCACCCTGGGTTAGTTTTTTTTTAAAACCAGACAAGGATTTCTCTTGTCCCTGAGCACTGACACAAGTCACCCCACAGAAGTCTCTGCTCTGGTTATTAAAAGGAGTTGGACGGACTAAGGATCTAAGATGCAAATGAAGATCACTGGCTACATCTTGATTATCAACTGCTAACATAACAGTGTAGAACTAATCCCATTTCGACCTTCCACTCATAAAGAGGAACATCATTTGAAAAGCAGAACAAATCGTCAGACAGAATGATGATGCTGGTTATGAACCCGTATTGTAAATTTTTAAAAAATGGCCATGAATATATATATTCATGTGGTTATGAACCCATATAGCCAATTTTAAAAAAATGCCCATGAATATGTATTTTAAGTTTCGATGTATGCAGGACCTAAATGAAAAATTTTTATTAACATATATATATTTATATATTTTTTTTTTTAACATATATATAATATTTTTATCACACTTCTGAGTCTGAAAAAAATGGCTTTTGTAAATCTTTCTGTGAACCATTTCACTCCAAGGTATTTTTAAATGGCAGACAAACCAGAATGGTGATTTCTCTGAAGTAATATTAATATAATGTTATTTATTAGGTTAATTTAATTAGGAGAAAAACAAATAAGAAAATCATTGGCACCTACTGAAAATGTCAGATTAAATACCATAAAAGCTAAGAGAAGAAACAAACCAGGTTGCTTTTCAAAGAAACCTTAATTCCTTGATTAAATGCAATCTTTTTTCTGTAGAAAGTTCCGCTTAGCATAAAAATTGTGTTAAACTGCAGCTCTGGATACCCGCACATTTATGAACAGAAGCAAAAGCCTTATCTGCATTAGGATTTTAAATGCCTCTGCAGTCACAGTCTTGCAACTGCTGGAGTAAAAAGCACAAGAGCCTTGGTTTGAGGCTCAGCAGCAAATTGAACTCTGATGCCAGACATTACAGCGGGGGCTGAAAACTTTAAAAAAAAAAAAGACAAGGCTAAAATAAGGTGTTTTTTTTAAAAAAAATAAATATATAATCCTATAGCAAACCTTCTTTGGCAATTTTAAGCCACTAATCGCTAACTAATTATTGTGAGGTGTCACACAATGGGGAGGAAAGCTAACAATCTGTTCTCGTTGATGGGGATTTGCAGGTTCAGGTGGGGTGTCTTTTCAGGTATGGTCAAAATCAGGTACAAATCTCTGGGGGAGGCACAGTTTAAGCTAAAGAAAAGAAATACCAATGTCAAACTGCTTCAGCAGGCCCCTTGTTTTGAATACTGGTCTTGGAGCCAAAACATTGTCTGTATGTCATTTCTAAATTCTACCCTCTTGATTTCTTTGTTTTGTGGAGAAACAAGAAGCTGAAAAACAGGAAAGTTCACTTTGGGTACAAGGCTTATTTTCCACTTAAGCCTACAGGTCACAAATGAAGGGTTAAGTGAAACCAGGCTTTGTTTTTCTCAATCTCTAAAATATATTAAACCACATTAAAATAGCTTATAATTTAAAGGAAAATTCCTTTAAAGCCTCTGAATATAAATGCTTTCAGGGGGAATAGAAATGTACATAAAGAGCACAGTATTCTACTGCCAATGCTGAGATGTATTTCCACCTGCGCCAAGATACTAAAGAAGGGCTCCAACTTTTTCCAAATTCCAAAGCTTCATCAGTTGACATCTGGCTCAAAACACAAGTTTTGAGGTGTTAGAAGCCCTACGGTTTCTAAGCCCTAGGGCTTTATCTAATTTAAATAACTGATAACTTTATATTTGATCAATAGAACCCTCTCTGTATGTATTAAAAAAAACCCCAAAAAATAACTGATAACTTTATATTTGATCAATAGAATGCTCTCTGTATGTATTAAAAAAAATAATCTGAAAGCAAATGGAAATGTTTTGTTTCTTTTTCTTCTTTTCTGGAAGGACAAATCATATTCCTGCACTAGTTTAATACATTTCCATGAAACTCACAAAATTCAAATCACCCTTAAATAAAAAGGTGGCAGTTTATACTCTGACTGCGCAACCTGAAAACCAAAGGTATTATTTTGTTCCACCAAAGCTGAAGGACAAAAGCAAGGAGAAAGCTGAGCACAATAGCCACGGAGGGAGAGCAGGTGATAAAAACAGAGGAGAAAGTAAGAATTCACAGAAAAGGGTGGCAAAAGCAAGAAGTTATGAGGAACAAGGCAGAGAATAAGGAAAAGAAAATCAATCCCTTCAGCAGCAGGGCTGCTCATCATTCATAGTCACTCACCATGAAACTCACTCAGGCATTATGAAAAGAGCTGAATGCCCAGTTGCCAAATCCCCCATTATTTAATTAGAATATTTTTGTTTGTTTGAGGACCCAGCTTTTGTGTTTTAATGATTATGTGAGCAGCTTAAAATCAACATTTAAAAGGGCATTTATTGCCCTCACCGCAGTGCAGAAACATATGAGAACATGATGTTAGATCACTCAAAAAGCAGAATACAGGTGAAAAGAACAAAAATTCCCCTCAAGAAGTTTTTTCTTTTCATATAGACTTATGATCTGTATTTCTGATTTTAAGGGCCAGAAATCTTTAGAAATCTGTATTTCTGATTTTAAGGGCCAGAAATCATTAGAAAACATTGGTTTTTAAAAAAAAAACAAACACCACAAAAACAAACACCTCCCATTGCTGCAAATAAACCCTACAATTCTCATATGACAGATACATGTTTTAGCATGTTTGCTTTGAACATTGGACACGATGTTCCTCTAATGTCTACGGAAATTGCCAACTGTTGTCTGAAGCTGTGAACAAGCCAAGAGAAATTGTGATGTGAATGAGACTTTAAGATAACAAACATGTGAGAGGGCACACTTCCATGAGTGTTTCCACCAGGCCAGGTTTCATGAACAACCTGGTCTGGTGGGAGGTGTCCCTGCCCATGGCAAGGGGGGTTGGAACTTGATGATCTTTAAGGTCCCTTCCAACCCAACTATTCTATGATTCTGTGACTGCACAGGAGAGACAACTAGATGCACATTGCTACCCTTCACCAAAAAGACCTAATCATTATCAGCACCATGAACGCTAAAGCCGTCATCCCTCTTAACATCAAGAGTTGGTTGACGTCTAGCAATGCGTAAGTGTCCTGCCACGTGCCGTGGAACCAGAGCCAGCTGGGCAAAAGGTACATCTTGAGTAAATGGTGCCAACAGGGATGAAGTTGCAGCCAGTCACCCACCTCCCAGGGTAGGTATTTCTATCTCTCTGCAGCTGGACACTCGCCACTTTCCTCAACCTCAAGCATCCAGCAAGAAAGGTGTTTATGTTCAGGCCACAATTAATGAAACCACTATAGGGAACGAGTAACAAATGGAAAAAATATGCTCTCACAAGTACTGCTACAGCAGTGACTAATTAGGTTTTTCCAGCACGGCTCTGCTGCCCAAAAGCAAGTGGTGAGATTTTGTTGGCACTGAGGCTTTTTCTGAGCCCTGGGTTTTGTTCTCCTCATTCTGAACTGAACTGTCACAGGTTTGGTGCTTTTGGGATGCCATGCAAAAGCTGGGATTGGCCTGAGGAATGGAAAATAACTTTTGGTAAATGTTTAATACTCTATAAAGCTGTTGTGTATATGTATCCATGCAATAACTGCTGAAACATTTAAAGTTCTAGTGTCTTTTTGCTGTGTAAATTTAAACTAGTAACACCTAGGAAACTAAGGCTGCTGAATTCACTTGCTTTTCTGACACACATTGAAAAAACCTAATTATATTCCTCAAATAGGGAAGCTGCTATAACAGCCAACACTTCTGAAAACGGACCGCAGCTGAATAAGCAAAAAAGGTTGCAAAGCAGCACGGCTTTAGATATTTATAATGCAAAAAAGCTATTAGGAGGAATTCAGAACCTGACCCAGGCAAGGAGTAAATCAGTTGTAGCTTTGCCCTTCACACAACTGGGTGTAGGGTAAAACCTTTTAGTGATAAATATAAGCTTTACAAGAAGACAGAGTGATTACATGTAGCCAGACAAAACTACCCGGTTTTCTTTATGTGTAGATTCTTTAAGGTTGCCAGAAAACCACATTCTAGTTATACCTCACATGAGGTGAACAAGAAATGGCATAACAGCTTTTAGCACAAGCTGAGACATTAGCATTCAGATACAATCTTGGAAAAACACTGTTCGATCTCACAAGGGCATTCCATTCATAAACTACTCTTATTCACCTAAGACTGTGTTCCCCTTCTGAGAATTACCAAGGAAACCCACAGTCTGTAGACATATCCATCAGTTCAGTTATGATTTATAGACCCTGCATAATAAAAAGGTTTGGCTCATAGGCAGACGGTCAAAAAACATCAGTCAATATGTAGATTAACAAAAAGTTAAGGTAAAAAATTTGAGACTAATCTGTCTGTGTCCAAAAGTGCTCTTCCTCTTGCCTTCTCAATACTGAGCACAGTCCACTGCCAGTTGTGCAGAACTAAAATGTTATTTTAGCAATCACTCCTGGAAGTTCTTCACTCTCCGAAGGGAGCTAAACCTTTGCAGATTTTGATGATATCAACAGGTTTCAGACACTCTGTACCTACAAACCAAACCTCAAGTGGTCAAAGTATTACTCCCAACACTACTTAATTATTTACTGAATATAAGAGCTGAGTAAGTACAAAGAATGAACATGTGAAACAGCTTTACCCCTTTGTTTTTTTTATGTCTTGAAACACCAGTACCCATTTGCCTCTAGAAAACCAACTAGTGTTCTGGTCTTTCTTGTATATCAACCATAGAACAGCAAATATTACTGAAAATTTCCATCAGTTTCTTGACACTTACCCTTCCATATCTGTTGGCGTAGGACCCTGTAAGCAAGGAATGGAAAATGATGATTGTCTCATCCAAATCCCAAATGAATACTCTCTGTAAAAAGAGAATCAAATCAATGTGTTCCTCTGTGAAGCTGATACTTGAAATGGAAAGTTAAAATTTGAATCAGTACAGCGCACAAATGAGAAAATTGTATTGAAATGGTTATATATTAAAACCATAGTTTCCTTGCCATTTATTTTCAGAACTAACAAGTTTTTTCCAGAATAGGGTAATACAATCTGTTAGCTTTTTACTACAATTGCTATTATATCAAATTATTCTATTAGAATAGAATTATAGTTATTGTCAAATACACACAGAAAATAAGGTTGTACAATGTAGTATTTTAAAGCCAGATGTGAGGTAGAAACTGAAATAAATGCAGAGAAGCCTCTGAAAATTAAATCTTTGGGGTCTGAATTCTGTATTTCTGCAAGTCTTACAAAACAAAGCTCATATATCTGCTCTTGAAAATTACCCCTAAGAATAAAATAAAGCAAATTGCTGCTAAGCACTTAAATCCCCTCAATCTATGTTCATTTTTAATGGATTTTAGGTACCTGAAGAATGAAAATCATGAACTTCTATGCAGCCTGTGTTAGAATTTATGGCATCAGAGAATAATTCTTGCACTTACAGCCAATGGAAAATATGTGTTTTAAATTTGTCCTCTGACCACACACAAAATGATATTTTGATGAAAAATAAAGTGTTCAAATACTTGTATTTTAAATCCTGGGTGAGATTGTATTTCCCATGATGACAAAAGGGCTAGGCTTCTGGAAAGGAAAAGTAACGTAGTGTGGACACCCGTAGCTGTGGTGTGTCACTGAAGATGTGTTCTCAACGTAAAGCACGGGCCACTGGGAGGAATATGAACATAGCACGAGAGAACAAAACCCATTATTGTTTTGGAAGTGTGTCCTGGCCAAAAGCAAACCTTTCTTTGACTTGATCTCAAGGAAAAGCCTGATTTTTTTTAAAATTTTTTTTTTAAATCAAAAGGAGAAAGAAACTCCACTCCAGTATTTTTCAGAGAACAAGATTCTTCAGAAGAAAAATTCTACCTTCGACTAAAATACTGTCAGAAAAAAAACAGAAAGGGAGTTCCAATGCCACTTTATTTTTGACATATAAATTGTACTTCTCTGAGCAAAGTAATGGTAAAAATAAGAGTCTGTAGCAGGTCAAAGACATCTAATATAATGTACCTCTAGATCAGAGTCAGGTGGTGGTGAAGGATTATTGTTTCTCCTGCCACGTCCACGTGATTTCCCATCTGAGCTACGACGCAATCTATCTGAATCTGAATCTTTAATGGGTGTTGATGGACTGTGGATTGTACTGTATTCTGCTGCAGTAAAGAAACGACATTTTTACCTTTCAGCTTAAACGTCAAAATGTTCAACTTACTTTCTTGTTACATGTGACACTAAAACCCAGACGTTCAGTAGAGAGTCCTAATTAAATAATTAAATCTGCAATGATAAGTGGCAATGCTGATACACAAATTCACACACAAATTCATTCAATCAATTTCAAATTATATGTAAAAACAGAGAGAGAAATTATTTCAGTAAATGAATAAAAAAGAAGTACAAAAAAATCTTAAATCCTTCAAATCATAGAGAAGATCATATCACTTCACAGACAAGATTAAACTTTAAATGAACAATTATAAGGAATAACAGCTTTTTTTTTTAAAGAACATTGATTTAATTCTAAGTTTTCAAACACGTTTTAACACAACCATTATGGTGACTGGTAAGAAAAAACAACCAGGTGTGAAAATAATAACATAGAGAAATTGAAAATTTTTCCAAATTGCCTGGTTGCAGACACTACTTTTGGATTGCTACTTTTGGGCCAGATGAATAGAATTCTTTCTAAATACGGCATGAAATAGAGTCCTTGTTTTCCTAGGGCAAGTTTAATAAATAAGTTCTAAATATGCATCAACTATGAAGATGAAATTTGTAATATTCTTCAAAGGCCTAGTCAACATTAAACTTTTCCAATGAATACCTTCAAGAAAGGACACAATTCTTTATGAACAGTATTGTATGCTAATTATTATGCTCCAGTAACATTTATTTAATAAAATATTTACTGTTGTTGAAAAGGTGAAAAAGAACGATGATTTATGTATGTAAGAACAACAAAGTTTTGCTGAAAACACACCAGATGGAAGAAGTTTTGCTATTCTTAACATCCATAGACTCAGTAACAGCGAAGCCCTTGAACACTAACAAAGCCGACACCCAGCATAAATTATCCTTCCTAACTAATTTAATCTGAAGTACCATGCAGCAGAAATGCAACAAAATATTTTAAAACCTCTTTTCAAGACTTCCTTTCACAGTCTTAAGTTCACAGAGAAAATACTTTAATTTTGATCATTATCGTTAATTTTTTTTTTCCTAAAAAAACCTATTTTTGTGACGGCAGCTGAAATTTTCAGCATACTATATATTTATTAATTTCACTTCTCAGTTAACATTAGCTACTCTTTAGAGTTCAGCAGATGTGGACATTTGTATCAATATTAATTTTCTTTTTAATCAGCCTACACCATGGCATTCCCGTTTGAACAGACAGGTATACTTCTCACACAAGTGATTCTTTCTCCTAAAAAAAACATCCTGTTGAGGTCAAAGGTCAGACTAAGGAGGAGTATTCACAATTACTCAAAATAACAACAGTTGCTTGTGCTGAATGAAAGGAAAAGGTCTTGAAACTCTCATGTTCAGCCTTCAAATCTACACTTAATGAAAATTAGTATGTATCATATATTTCACATTATACTTTTACCTAAGTATCTCAGGCTACATCAGACAAAGCAGAATAACAAGTTAGATGTAACTCAAGGTAAAACAAAGAATGTCAGAAGAGACTCGACCTACATCTGAAAGAGTGATTCTGTGTATGTGCCAAAAAACAAAAATCATCCGGCCATGTCAGTCTACATAACTAAAGACACAGGTTTAAATGTTGAGGATCATCTACATTCCAATAAAATATATTTTTTCCTATGACAATGTACACTTTAGAATATTTATTTAAACTATTTAGACTTTGAATGCTGATTGCTCTTTCACCTTAAACATAAATAATAAATCATAATTCAACTGTTCATAGTACAAATTTTCCTAACCTTTTAAAATTAAATAAGTTTATCTGCTAGACATTATTTTCATTACTAAAATATTTAATAAAAAAGAAAATTCATAGTACAAATTTTCCTAACCTTTTAAACTTAAATGAGTTTATCTGCTAGACATTATTTTTATTACTAAAATACTTAATAAAAAAGAAAAAATAAAAGAAAGAAAACAGTGCAAAAAAGACTTGAAATAAGTTGTAACCCAGTAAAATAAACAGATCAGAATTTCTTCAACAGGCATATCAGCCTATGATGTTCTAAATATGCTCTCTAAAATAAACAGATCAGAATTTCTTCAACAGGTATATCGGCCTATGATATTCTAAATATGCTCTCTAAAATTGAGATGTAATGAAAAATTGCACTTCTCATTGATTAATTTAAATTAAGGATGCTCTTGGAGTCAGACAATATTTTTAGGAGTTCGGCTTTAGGTCCCAGCTTTTTAAATTCTTCTCACAGACTTGATATGCCTAAAAAATGTCAGTATTAAACTTGGGGTAGTAGGGAACGGATAACATGGAAGAAGTATAAACACATCTTCACAGGGCTGCACGTCGCAAAAATGTCAGTATTAAACTTGGGGTAGTAATAATAATGCTAAATAAAATAGGGAATGGATAACATGGAAAAAGTATAAACAAATCTTCACAGGGCTGCACGTCCGGGTGGAGGCTGATTTCCAACTCCTCTTCAGAGGTGTGAGTCATCCCTCTGGATGGGCCAGACCCTCACCAGAGGGAATGACTCCCAGCCTGACCTCAAGACCCCAAGGTGGGCTGGGCACACCTTATCCCACCCTTCTTGGGACCACTGTTCCTGCCTCATTCCTAAGAGAGGTTTGTCCACCTTGCTCTTATGGATCTCTCCAGGAAATCTACTCTGCTGGTTTAACAGCTGTGACATTAGAAACAGAACACACAACTGCAGCATCCATTGCATAAGTTCAATCTGTTTAAGCAGGGAATCATCGTATTAGTGGGCATTTGAAGACTGCTCTCAGGTCCCCTTTGTTCATAGGTTAACCCTTCCTTGATGATCCTTAACAGAACACACAACTGCAGCATCCATTGCAGCAATGTAAGTTCAATCTGATTAAGCAGGGAATTTAGTATTAGTGGGCATTGGAAGACTGCTCTCAGGTCCCCTTTGTTCACAGGTTAACCCTTCCTTGATGATCCTCTTTCCCAGGTTCTGATTATTGGTCTCTATAGTATCTCCAAACTGGACACAGTAATCCAAAGCAAAGTCAACCAAAGCTTAACTTCCCATGTACCCTTCCCTGGACACCACTTGGCAGGAGACAATTTGCATTTTCTGCAATATTTTCAATAAACATTAATTTCAGGATCCCTAGATGATCTTCCAAGGAGAAAGCGATGCCTGATGGGTCATTTCGCAAAGACCTGGTCAAATATTGCACATGAACTGAAGACACAACATTGCCAATACCCGGAGCTTCTGAAGGAAAGCTTCTTCTACTGAGGAGACTCCTCTGTTACGAACAGGGTGACTGATGGCAGCAACCAATGGGGGGAAATGTGACATCGCATGCAAGAAACTTATTCCACATATGAAAAGGCAAACCATGGCATGTACGCTTTGGATTAAGGATGTTCAAGAGGGCAGCCTCCATGTGCAGGGCCGAGTTACCAGCTCACTGTCCAATGGTTGCTCTCAGGTCCTCATAAGGAAACCCAGTTAAAAGAATCCAGTATCCAGCTGAGCCCTGAGCCCGGACAAGCCCAAGCCCTGACAAATTACGGAGCAAGAAAAACAACAGCGGTTGAGGGTACTCAGTGTGCCACTAATATCTGGAGTGTGCTGAGAGCAGTCCATGGGGAAAGGTAGAGCCTGGAAGGAGCTGCCAACATTCCCCATCCCACATTTGTGCAGTTTATCATTCCTGCCTAAATGTATACCTCACACCTGCTCCTATTCAGATCACATCTCCATTTTTTGAGTTCTCATCCTGTCTGCAAAGAACTCGCAGCCCCTCTCAGCATGGTGTCATCTACATATTTAATAGGCAAACACATTCTGTTCCGTCATCTAAATGATTAATGAAAATGAGGTCTGGTGTTGGGCACAAGGCAGACACTGAGGAATGCTGCTGTAGCCATCATTCTATTTTAACAGCGGGCTCTCACTGACTTCTCTTTGGACATGGTTTCCTAAACAGCTTTATATCATTCTGCTGTAGTTTCTGCAAGGCTGCTTTAAGCCCAGTTTGCTCATAAGATTGTTAAATGAAAAACTTTAACTGTCAGGGCAGCAAAAGCCTTGCTGAAGTCAAGCTATATAACACATTATATAGCAGAGGGCCACAAAGATGCTCAGAGGGCTGGAGCCCCTCTGCTGTTAGGACAGGCTGAGAGAGCTGGGGGGGTTCTCAGTCTGGAGAAAAGAAGTCTCCGGGGAGACCTTAGAGGCCCTTCCAGTCCCTCAAGGGGCTCCAGGAGAGATGGAGAGGGACTCGGACAAGGGGTAAGAGGTAACAGTTTTAAACTGAAAAGAGGGGAGATTGAGATAAGATCTCAGGAAGAAATTCTTTGCTGTGAGGGTGGTGAGAGCCTGGAAGAGGTTGCCCAGAGAAGCTGTGGCTGCCCCATCCCTGGAGGGGTTCAAGGCCAGGCTGGATGGGGCTTGGAGCAACCTGGTCTGGTGGGAGGTGTCCCTGCCCAGGGCAGGGGGTTGGAACTGGATAGTCTTTAAGGTCCCTTCCAACCCTAACTACTATTCTACGATTCTATGATTATCATTATAATCATTATTCTACATTCATTCATAGGAGGAGGTTAATTTGTTCAACCTCAGCTAACTTCATAGTACCAGGCATATTGTCATATTAGCCATTATGCTTCTAAAGCACAGAATTTAATTTTATTTTATCCTGTTCTTGAGCATCACCAACACTGGGAAGTGAGGCAGAAAACCCAGCCCTCCACAAAATCATGAGTGGAAAAGGAGGTGACGATCAGCTCTCCACTGCACTAAAAGCAAGATCACCAAAGGAAGCTGGCCACAGCCAGGTGAAACACCAGAAGGAGGAGTTCAGATAAAAGCCAGGAGATTTGTGGCACATTTTGGCAAAAAATATTAGGACCCCAAAGGATTACAAGGGTTCAAGAGGAGCCTGAAGATGCCCCTGGATGAGAAGCATTCAGGGGTGCTACAGCCATGTCACATAACCAAGTTGTGTCTGTGGGACCTAACAAGTGGTGCCAAAAACACCAGGCTTCACTGCCTGCTTCTGGGAGGTCATTTCAGTGTAGGTCCAGCCCAACCTGGTCTCCTGAGCATCCTCAATAGGGGCTTGGAGGAATTAGGAACTGCCCTGGAGGACACCTTCCAGGTTGGTTTTGTCTGGAAGGACTACAGCCAGGTGCTCTAGGACCGCTCTGTTGAGCCAAAGCTCCACATCAAACCAGATTCCTGCTCCAAATTAAAATGCTAATGTAGGCACACCCTAATCACACAAACAACAGCACCTTTGGAAGTCTCCTGAGATGAAAATATCTGGAAGCTGGAAAAGTTCTTAGGACAAGTCTTATACAAGCTCAACCTGTCCCTGCTTCTCCCAGGGGGTCTGCTGGTGGCCACTGCGGCAGGTGGGGTATGGGGCCAAATGATCCATCGGGCTGGACCACTACAGCCATTTCTGTGTGTTCCATATACCTTCATAAAATTATATTAATAATGTAGCAACAGTTATTCTTCTGGACACAGAAGGACACATAATTGTAGCTCTCTCCACCGTGGCACCTCTCCGCACTCTGCCCCAGGCAGGCACGAAACCTCACAGCTTGTTTCTGCTTCACACACTCAGGGGTTCCCTCTTCCAAGCCTTGACCAAGACCCAATCTTGACTTCTCCAGTCTGTCAGAAAAACATTTTAAACCCATATTCTGTAAATGTACGCCTCCTTTTCCAGGTGTGACTGGTACCCCTGGTAGTAACCCCTGTAGGGTATGGTGACACCAAGCCAGACAAAAACTGCACGTAACTGTGAGGAATAAAAGATGTTTACATCTGGCTTTATGTAAAACACATGAACCATACCGCAGCACACTTTTCCCTATGCTTCAAAGCACCAGATTATTGCAACTTGACATGATATTTCCTAAGCATATATTTCCCTCTTATATGTCATCATGGGCAGTTTTAATGGCTTTGTCACACAGTAAAACACATGAACCATACCGCAGCACACTTTTCCCTATGCTTCAAAGCACCAGATTATTGCAACTTGACATGATATTCCCTAAGCATATACTTCCCTCTTATATGTCATCATGGGCAGTTTGGATGGTTTTGTCACACAGGACAATTTTCCATCATCTCATAAATAAGAGTATTTTGATTATTTATGAATAGACAACACACAGGACAATTTTCCATCATCTCATAAATAAGAATATTTTGATTATTTATGAATAGACGACACCAGACACAGAGACACCATTTGCAGCACCAAATTCTGTAATTCCTGTCTGTTTCTCATGGAAATCCCCACTAAGTAATTCCTGCATTTTCTTGCTGTTGATTTCAACGTACTACAGGAGCAATGGTATCAAATGACAAATCTGGGGAAAACTACCTATTCCAGAGATCCCAAAATCAAGTCTAGGTAAATCTGACTGGCAAGTGTGTGGACAGAGCTTTGCTGTTGACAAAGGCATTGCAAATTTCATCAGACTTTTTCCCTACTACACTGAAAGGGTATGCAAAAAAGGGTAAAGGCACATTATCAAAGTAATCATATCTCATGTCACAATGTAAATCACATGGACAAGATGGGTCTAGGACGGTTTATAGTCAAAAGTCTCTGAAAGGAGGTATGTGCAAGTATTTTCCACTTAGCTTGCGCCCAGCTAATTGGGTTCCCCTCAAATCTTACACTTAATTTTGAATAAAGACCTTAAATCCTCATGCAAGTGTTATTGCAACGCCTGTATACCAAAATAATAATGTAAGGTACAGGTAGTTTGAATATGTCAGTCTCATGCTATGATTTTCTTACTTTTGCATAAATAAAGCTGACTTTTGCATAAAGCTAAACACAAAATTTCATGAGTGCTATACAAACTTCTTCCTGTACTGCCTACATAAAATTGGACCAGGATTAAACAATGCAGCAATATCACATCGATATTTGAGGATTTGGGGTTTTTGTTGTTTGTTTTTTGTTTTTGCTTTTTTTTTTTACTTCTCTATAAAAAATATGCCTATGGCATCAGTAGTAAGTAAAAGTACCAAATAACTGTTGTAAGAAATACAATAATGCCTGCTGGCAGGATAATAAAAGCACATCTTTAGTGCTGTTTTGACAACACATTAAAATCTTCATCAGAAAACATATCTAATGTTTGTCTTTTGAGGACTACAAGTATACTATTATAAACTTGACAGGAACCTTCAATAGTCTGTTAAAAATATTGACAAAAATGACTATTTATTTCAAGGCTTTGGTGACTTTTTGATTTAGGATTGTATATGCAGAATAATGACAAAATATCATATTAACTCTATATCTTATATATAACCATATCCATTAACTATGTATGACAACAACTATACTAACAAGCCCTGCAGTGGTCCAGATATTTTTCTCCAACTTTCGATGTTTCTCCAACTTTCTCCGTTATTTACACTTTCAAACAATTTGAAATTATTGCAACATTTCACAATTAGTTGAAAATATTGGAACAATGTGAAATCCTACCAAAACCAACGATGACCATCCTATTCATCTGTTTTAAAAAGTCTATTGAAAAGTACATCATGTTTTTAGCCTCAACTTGTGACAGTGAGTGAGACTACAAGCTACATATTGTTGGGTACGACGCAAAAGAGCTGAAAGTTGTACATTGCTAACGTAAAAACAGGAGAACAACCATTATCAGAAAAGCAAAACCAGTGCTGTACTTCACCATTCATTATTGCATCCGATCTCACTTCTGTTTTTAGAGAATTTTCATCGAGCTTCCTTTCTGCATAACAATATACTCTAGATTTATACTTCATTTACATTTATGAGAAACAGCATACAATAGAACACCAGTAACGTACTGAGAATACAGCAGTATTCATTTCCATACAGGTACTTTCCATACATTCATTTACTAATACACGTCTTAGTAAAAAATTGCCTATGTAGGTTTTTTGCTCTGTTTCCCTGTCCTGCCTCTAATTTATTGTTATGAAATATGATAAGGAGAAACTGTAAAAACAGCTTTCCCCTTTTGCCATACTAAATGTGACACAGTGTTCAAGGAAAAAGAAGTTTAGTCTTTAAGAGCAAAATGGTGACCCGTGGCTGAGAACAACTTCTGTTGGCTAGCACAGCCCTTGTGGGCTGCATTTAATCTGCATTGGGAAGTATGTGAGTAATATGAAAAAAACCCCAACCTTCTAGTAATATTTCGAACATACTTATTGCAGAAACCAAGACAACTGAAAGAGATCAAATCTTAAGAACAATAATAGTCTCTCTTTGAGAGAAACACTGTTTAATAAATTATAAATACAGTGTCATACAAAATAGAGGGATAAATTCAGTTTTATGATTGAATTTCTAAACAAAAGTTTGTGCATGAAATTTTTTTTTTTACCAGCTGTGACGATGGAGTTGAAATATTGCAAAAGAAAATGATTAAAGCTTTAGAAAAAGCAGTCGTTTTCGACATTAACTCTTAGAAATACATATTATGAATGTCCCTCTAATTATTTTAGAACATCAGGGCAGGGCATTGATTGGAGAAACAACTCCATCTGTCCACGATAAATTTCAACACTGGCCAACAGCAGGTGACTAAGTGACAGAGCATAAAAAGGACAGACACACACACAGTGCTAATTCATCCACTGTCTCCAGTGATTTTTTGTGTCAAGAATTTCTTGAATTGATGGTGGGAGTCTGAGTAAATCCAATCTTTTGAGTTTGTCAAAGCGATGCTTGAACTGGCACCAACTTTGTGCATCCACAACATCCTGCAGCAAGGAGCTGCACAGCTTTCCTATATGCCACCTTTTGTTCACTCTGAACCTACTTCAATGAATTTGAGTATGGGAAGGAAGACTGAATTTTTGCTCACTAATCTACTTTTAGTATTTTTTATCATTTTAATTACTATTACTTCTCTTAGATACTGCAGCTCAGACAGAAAATCAGGAACTCGCTGTTCACACCTGGGATAATCTACCCATGTATGGACTAAAGGCTCATCCCAGAAGCGACAGAATATCCTATTGTTATTCTGGTGAAAAACATTTTCTTCCATAAAGCAAAAGTTAGGATTCTACAAGTGGAAAAAAAACATTGAAAATTCTTACTTTTGAACTGCAATTCTTACTTTTGAACTGCAAAAAAATTTCCAATGAAATCTGAAGTAAAGCACACATTAGAAATTGGAAAGTTCATACTGAGATTAATTGTTTTGTTAAATAATTTTCTGATTATGCCACTAGCAAAAATACAGCCTTCTGTTCACAAGAAAATAAAATTAATTTGTATGTCTGATTTATGGAGACAGGGCATATCAACCTCTGTGAAATAAAAAGGTTTTGTCCTGACCGAGGTACAAGAAAATTTTCAGATCCCCAAAAGAAAGAGAAAGAAGAAACACTGAGCACGGAAAATCTCAGGTTCTTCTGCAAGAATCCCTGGACGTTCCTGGATTGCATGGCAAAAAATTGCATATTTAACTAGGAACTGTGGGAAACCATAGAAGGCTTATTTTATATTTGGACAAGGAATTAAGCATATTTTAAGTGAAATTAACTGAGCTTTCTGAGTCTGCAAAACTCTACTAAAAATGTCACAAGAGCACATAATTACTTTCTCTCTTTTCACATGTTTCTTACCAGGCTCTTCTGTTTCACTTACTGGCCCAAATTCACAGGAACCACCTATGTCTGTCAAATTATTCTGGTGCCTCTGTAAAGTCTGAAGGCTCTTCTGTGCTTGTCCTGGCACAGTTGGGAACCACACAGATTACACGGGGTTTCCTCTGTAAAGTCTGAAGGCTCTTCTGTGCTTGTCCTGGCACAGTTGGGAACCGCACAGATTACACGGTTTTTGTTTTTTTTTTAAAAACATAGAAGATGTCTAGGGATATCAGCATCCAGTAAGAACAGCTGCAATTCAGCAGCTGGAGCCCATCCTGCCAAAGGGGGACGGTAGCCTCGTGTGATGGCTCTGCACTGTGCCCCACCATCCCTCACATGCACAGTTCCAGCTGTGGCAAAGAATCAGTAGCCTAACTCCACCAGCTGTGGCAAAAGGTCCTACAGAAAGTAGACTAATTGTAATTAAAATCTGGTTGCTTTACTCCTTTGTTCTGTGTTTTTGACCCAACTGTGAGTTTCCTTCTCTCCAATATGCCTTTCACTTGTTCCCCCTCCACCAGAATTCCCTTCCTCCAATGCTGGTCCCTGTTTTGTTTGACCCAAACTTGCTTTGGTCTTCTGAGCGTTCTGAGCTCAGCTGAGGCTTTGCAATAAGCCTCAGAAAGAAGAAAGAGAACAATTTACACTGTGCAAGGGAAATGGCAGGTACAGCACTGGATTCACCGGCTGGTCCTCACTTCCCTTCTACCAGGGTTGAAGGTTTATGAGGCAGCGAAAGGTTCTCACTTAATTTTAGCCTAGGAACCCAACGCTGGTATCTCAGCCACCTTAAACTGCTCTAATACCTGTGGAGAGGCTTAAATTGAGATTAAGACTGTAGTTAAACTGAACTCTAAATAGAGGTACTCATCTCTCCCCACTCAATGCAGAAAGAGCCTAAATGGGCTTGATCTTAACTTACATTAAGTTCCAGTCCCTCAAGGGGCTCCAGGAGAGATGGGGAGGGACTCTGGATCAGGGAGGGGAGCCATAGGATGAGGGGAAATGGTTTTAAGCTGAAAGAGGGGAGATTGAGATGAGATCTCAGGAATAAATTCTTTGCTGTGAGGCTGGTGAGAGCCTGGAAGAGGTTGCCCAGAGAAGCTGTGGCTGCCCCATCCCTGGAGGGGTTCAAGGCCAGGCTGGATGGGGCTTGGAGCAACCTGGTCTGGTGGGAGGTGTCCCTGCCCAGGGCAGGGGGTTGGAACTGGATAGTCTTTAAGGTCCCTTCCAACCCAAACTATTCTGTGATTCTATGAAATGCTTGAAGACAAATGCATAAAGATAAATGGAGAAATCTGGGTCTAGCCCTATACATTCTGCCAACAGCGATTGTGTTGGCGAATGCGAACAGAAAGATGGATTCCATTAGCTTCTCCTAATAGAGAATGGCCCTCAGCAGGTCCTTCCTTAAACGTGCGGTACAGGCAGCCAGGAACCTTTTCAGACTTGTTAAATCAGTAATATAAGTATCTCTGGGAAAGAGGCAGCAGTCCCAGCAATGCCAGGGGAGGTGTGCACATGCCCAAGGAATGACAATGTCTAAGCAAGCAGTGGTAGAGCACCCATGGATCTACAGGTTTCCATACAGGAAAGCATAAACTAGAAGAGGGCTCAGGTGGAAGAGCCACCCGTGCGAAAGCCCACCAAAATTCTTTCCAATTTTCAGACAAAACTTTCTTAACAAGATTGTGGAGGATTTGTTGGAGAAAAGAAAGACTTCTTAAAAAGGAAATTATAGAAAAGTTCTGTCCAGGTTTATAGAACATAAAAAATTATTTCAATAGAGTGACAGCCTTTAAGCTTGGGAAAAATATACCTCACCTGTCTGTATATGTGTTTATTGCTTTTAGGAAGTATCGACTACTTTAAAAAATATATCCGAAGATTTCGCAAAAGATCAGGATTCAGATGATACAAAGATTCAATTTTAGTATCTGGATAAAAGCTAAAACTTGATTACATTTGGTTTTGGGGGAACCTACTGCTTCCAACTTAAAAAAAAAAAAGCAAACAAACCCACAAAAAAACAAACCCTAAAAATTAAAAACAAAGTGAAAAGCAGGGTAATTATGCAGACTCCTATCCACATCCATATGTTCTAAAAGCTGCAGACTCCAATATGCACTCATATATTTGGAAAGATTCCTTTCTCAAACACAATGCACACACGTGACTTCGTGTATATAAACACACACCTGCTGTGTTTTCTTCCCTTCTAACTTTCAGCAAGTGTATGAAAAGAGACAACACTCCATACATTTTTTTTCAGGTACACACTCATACAGAAGGGCACCAGAATCCCAGCAAATTATATTAAAGCTCACATTGCACATGCGAGATCAGTCCCATCGAGTACTTCAGGAAAACAAAAAACAACTCTCCCTAAAAAAAACTCTGAAACAAAACCTCCTGATGACATTGCCAAACCGAAGCTGCTCCTTACCACATTGCTGAGAAACACATCTGCAGCCTTGGGCTTTCTCTCTGACAGATTTCAAACTTCTGCCATCTACTTACTACTGACAGGCTTGAACTGTTAAAAAATGTACAATTTTTATTTTTTTTTTTTTAATAATGGGAAAAGTATTTTTCACCTCTCGTTTCCAAAACCAGCTGGAGCAGTTTGGCATGAATGTTCAAAAAAAAATCTCAACCAGTAAAGGACTGCCAAATTCCAGCAAGAAAGGTAAAATGACTGGGGAAAAAAGGACAAGCCACTGAAAATCTTTTATGAAAATGGAAACACTTGTGCAATTTCAACTCCCCATTACAAGCATTATTATGTCCTCTGAAAGTGAAAAACACAAAAGCTCTCTTTCAAGTGGACAGTTGGGCTACGGTCGGAAGGCCTCTTAATTTCAGTCTTCCTTAGGAAAAATCAAAGGAGTTTATCTTAATGAAGACAGAGCTTAAAAGAATCAGATTCTGGTTTAGCATAAAGACTTCCCCATATCCTGCAATTTTTAACACAAGCATTTTACAGATAAATAAAAACAACTAGTATTTCACACAAAATTTAAAACTTTTACTGATCCCGGTTTCTCTTTAGTCTATTTGCTGTTAGAATCTGCGCAAAACGTGCCACCGGCTCGGGATTGAGAAATAATTAAAAAAAAATAATTGACGACTACACACACACACACAAAAAAAAATCCAGTTCAACCCCCTTTCAACTTACAAAAACGTGCCTCATAGGGACCATAAAATCCATGTAATTACCTGCTGCAGGATCTGTAACCGCTTGACTGGTGATGCCAGATGGTGGTTCCTGAAGCTGGTATGTTGCATTTGTGGAGGGTGTCGTTGGGCTGGTGTTGCTGTTTGTCATGTAATGGGAAGGGTACGGTGAGCTATTATAATACTGTGCATATTGGCCCTGGCCAAAACTGGGATAAGAGGGATATTCCTGCAAGACGAAAAAAAAAAAAAAAAAGCAACTGAATAGTCCGTCAAAGTTTTGCTACTTTTTAGTATAAATTCCAAAATATAACTACAAACACATGTCAGGCTTTCAGCACGTATGCTTCCTGGACTTGGACGTTGTAGGACCTAAAACTGCAAGGCAGTAAAACAATACCTAAATTACACCTAATTTAGTATGTCTTCTCGTACAAATAGTTTATCAGACACACTGCTGAAGATGTGTGAATAAGAACATCAACCCCAGACAATTAGTTCTACTACTGGAAGATGACAAATTGAAGAAAAACATTTATAAACATTAGTTTAACTTGAGAGGATGCTAATTTCTTTCAAAAAGCTATTTAAGGGCTACATTTTTTTGCAGCAGACGAAAATTCTAACTTTGCCAAAGTTTCCCCAACTCATGTTTACAAATTTACCTGCTGTGAACTATTAAATCCAGTAGAATTTGTGAGTGAATTATTTCCTGCATATATTCCTGATGATGTTGTAAAACTGCTGCCTGAAATGAAATGAAAAATTACGTGAATTACTAAAACATAGTATTGGAAAATAACTTCCATCATGTGATTATATCATAAGGATATGGCATATTTGTAATATTTCCCATATGTTGACCAATCTGGTTGTCATCAGCTCCATAACATGTTAATATATGGAAAGTGATAATTCATCGTCCCTACACTCTGAGTTTCATTATTGCAATAAAAAGGAAAACTTGAAATTTCGACAGGAATTTGGAGCCACCTCAGGTCTGATGGAATATTAGGCTATCCCACCCCTCTGAATAATCCCCGGCGTCGTGGGAGCGAGGGGAGTTTCTTTACCTTGTCCCAAAAGATGCCATCTCCCCTCACTGAAGCCCCCTGACTTCTTTTCTCCTGCCACCCTCCACAACCGGGTCCTCTCCCCTCCCTGAGCCTCAGCCCCTCACAGGGACATCAAAAGCCATAACTGCTTTATGCTTTTTATGCTCAGCCCCACTGCGAGGCCATTAGGATTCGTTAATCGATAATGGACAGCCCTGGGCTGCAAACCTTCTTCTTTCTGGTAAGTCTACTGGGTGTGACACAAGGGAAAAAAAGTAGCTCTCTGAGAAGGAAGACCCAAGATTGAATTTAACCCCGAGACTGAATTACTGCCTTCACCTCCCTCCTCCCCTCAGGAGCCACCCAAAATAGACAGATGGGGCTCCGGTTGAATACCTAACCTGAGAAGCTATTCCACTAAAAGGGCAGCAACCCCCCCCTCCTTTCAGCTGCTCTGCCCTCACTGCTTATAACCCGGGAGTGACACAGCCACCGGCCGAGACATATGGATGCGCGGGGTGAAGCTACATGAGCCACCAGAAAGTCTGTAATGAGGCAACCTCTTGAACTCCTCCAGCAGGAGGGCACCAGCCCACCAGGAGCCTATGGGTTGTTTATAGCCTCCCTGGCCGCCAAAACTCGCCTCAGTGCACAGATATCCCCAAACCTTGGCAGAAAACAAAAAAGCTTTCAGGTGAGCCAAGGAGAGATGGAAACCAACAGGGGCTCCCCAATTCAAGAAGGACAGGGAACTGCTGGAGAGGGTACAGCAGAGGGCTACA